>NW_023416346.1:6760751-7292975 GCF_014108235.1 Myotis myotis | reverse complement strand
AAGAAGAAGAAGAAGGAGAAGGAGAGATAAAATATGAACAATAAAATGGCAACACATACATAGCTATCAACAATTGAATCTAAAAATAAAAATAAATGAATAAAGACTCTAATGAACAAAATGAACCAATTAATAAAATAGAACCAGAGGCATAAAAACATGGAACAGACTGAGAAATATCAGAGGGAGGGGGAGCAGGAAGAGATTAAACAAAGGACATACTAGTATGCATATATGCATTACCTATGGACACAGACAATAGGGTAGTTAGTGAATGCCTGGGGCAGGTGGGAACTGGGTGGAAGAAGGTGAAGGGGGTAGGTTGGGGAAGGGGAACATCTGTAATACTCTCAACAATAAATTTTTTAAATAAATAGATAAATAAAAACTCACAGTAAATTCTAGCCAACCTTTCTAGTGATTGTAAAGCCCTATGTTTGTTTTGATCAGAGATCCTACAATCAGCAGGCTTCTGTCCTTTCTACCTCCACCCCAAGTCTCCTGATATCTTTGCCTGTCCCATCTTCTGTCCACTGAATCCTCCTCTATAATCTACCTAGTAAATTTAAGTCTAATTCTATAGCACTGAATTAAGTGTTTAATATGCAGATCTCAGAAAAATCCCTCCACTTTGCCAGAAAAAAAAAATGTGCTTCAAAGAAAAAGTTATGTTTCAAATGAAATTGATTCCAAGCAGCTGAAATCTTGAGCTCCTGGAATGGTACTTGCCAAGGTAGCTAGTGTCTATCAGCCAGCTATACTCAAAGCTTTTTATAAGCATTACTTGCTGAATATTGGCTGTCTCTTCCAAGTCTGAACCAATATTAGAAGCAAGTAAAATGGCAAACTTACGTACCAATGGGATGCTAAAGCTTTTAAGGGGGCCAGGAACCCATTTCAGCAGATTTGAATGGAGATACCAGTTACACCATCCTAGCATATCCTCTTGTATTCAGTTACCATTCAATATGACTCTTCTATATGTGAAGGCACTTGAGGAATAAAATGGTGTCCCCTCTTGCTTTTCCTCATCCATTTACCTTTATATTATTCACCCTGTGGCTACCTTTCTCTACTTTATCTCCCTGTAGTAGCCGCCTTAAGAACAAGATGTGGTACGGCCTTTTGGGAAGCAAAGAACTTTTGCAGCGCTCTTATAGGAACCTGGAAGAACGAGTGCACCTGGAGGTTAGTAGAAAAGAGGGTACTTTTTCCTGGACATAGAAAAAAAGAAATCTCACTACCTTGGTAATCAACTTTCCCCTATATTCTTGCTTCTCTCTGAGCTTTAACTCTGATCCTCACTCACGACTCATGGGAGGAAGGCATGAAGATAGATTTCCATTTTATGGATGAGAAAATAATAGCACGAAGAGAATACAGAGCCCTTCCACTATCTCTATAATGTTCCTTCACATTCCTATCTTTCAGTGTGATGGAGAAGCTATCTCTTTGCCAAACTTGCAAGGCATTGTAGTGCTCAACATTACCAGCTATGCTGGAGGCATCAACTTCTGGGGAAGCAGCACAGCAACCACTGTAAGTATGAAATAGGGGACAGGGAGGGAGAAATGTTTGGCCCCTCTAAGATATCTCAGAAAGGAGAGTTGGACTCACTGGAGTAGAAAGAAAGTGGACAATGGGGGGAGAGGAGGTGGGCTTTGAACCTTTATTAGTAGCAGCTATATAAGCAGCATTTTAAAAGGAAATTAGCATTTCAGAATATAAAAAAAGAATCAACCAAAGACCCCAGGATAAGATCAATTCTTAGGTGTCACCTGGACTTTGAATTTTTCATTCCTCGGGCCTGACAGATCCTAGTAAGGTTACCTAAGCCATGCTCTTTTCTCCAAAGAGGTCTGTCAATAAAATCTCCTGAGAAACTGGCCATGACCATTTTCCTCTGAGCTCACTCAAGAAGGCCATGAGGCCAATGGGACTGGTCTTGGGCATTTATGATGCTAGATTAGACAGAGGGAACCAGCTCAGAGCAGTGATCTCAAAGGGAATTAAGAGTTATTATCTCAGTGCCCTTTTCCCAGGTGGGCTCCCTGACCTCATCTTTCCCCCTTTTAATATATAGTTACTCCACTCTTCATGAGCTAGGAAAATTTTCACTAGGAGCCTTCAAAGCATACCTGCTCTGTGATAGACAATGTATGGTTTCTCAAGTGGATATGTGACACAGATCTTCCTCCTCAGGAATATGAGGTTCCTGCAATAGATGATGGGAAGCTGGAGGTAGTGGCAATCTTTGGTTCTGTACAGATGGCAATGTCCCGTATCATCAATCTGCATCATCATCGCATTGCCCAGGTAGGCAGGGGCTGGGTTGGCACCAGAAAGGGACTGAGCTCTGTGGCTACAATCCAGGATATGGAATTGTCCCAGAAATTAACTGGGAATAACTATAAGGGTGGAGGGATGAGGTTATCTGGTGGACAGCAAGGTGCTGGCTAAGGTTGGAGACAAATGTGGTAGGGACTGAAGGAGCAAAAAGCCCATAGATAGCATGTGTTTTATCCCTGAGATAATCTGATTTACATCCTTGCCAGTCCTGCTTCAGATACACATTACAGCCATGACTGTGGTATTATCAGTAGTTGCCTCATTTTTCTGCCCTATTCTCCCTCCTCTTCCCTGGCAGTGCCGTGAGGTGATGATAACCATTGATGGTGAAGAAGGTATCCCAGTGCAGGTGGATGGGGAGGCCTGGGTTCAGAGGCCAGGCCTTATCAAGATTAGATACAAGAACGCTGCCCAGATGCTGACAAGAGATCAGGTAAGAAAGGAAAGGCTTGTCTCGGGCTCCTGCATTGTCTCATGTACAACTCTTGCTGAGTACTGAATACTTCCAGTCAAGCAGAATTCCTCAAAGGGCTGTGTGCTTGCCACTTATATCAGAGTCACCTTGGATACTTGCTAGAAATGCACATCCCCAGGCCCCACACCAGACCTAATGAATCAGAATGGGGATGGGTAGTTTCTGGGAACTTGCATTTTTAAACAACCCCCCCAAAGACATTCTGATATATACTGACATTTTCAAACCTCTAAGAGAGTGAGACAAGGAGCTTCCCTCCTATGGTTTTAGACAAAGCTGTCCTCTCTCCACTGCACATAGAGCTAAGACTTTGAGTAGTTACAGAGAAATCTGTTCTTTCAACAAGAGATTCTTCATTAACTATGGTCTTTAGGCTCCTCTATGGTTCCTTAAGGTGCTGCACTCACAAGTGTCACCCACTTCCGCTAAGCCATCTAAATCTAGAAAGGAGTCATTATTGATCAGATGTTCAGTGCTTGGAGGCTTTCTTCCATTCTGACCTGAAGACAGTCCATAGAAGCAGCAACAGAGAGGAGAGGGAAAGTATAGTTTATAAACTGCCTACTTTGTGGCAGACAGTTTAGATATATTATCTCTAATTGTAGGTCCTCCCAACAATTTGATAACATAGATACACTTATTCCCATTTTACAGGTGAAGAAAATGAGGACCAAAGTGGTTAAATAACTTGCTAAAGGTCATACAACCAGTAAATGATAGAAAGATCATTCAAAATTAAATCAGATATTTCTGGTTCTATAGTCTATCACAACATATTACTAAGATTTGGCAAAGAAGGGAACATGAAAGATGCTCCACTATCTTATTGATAATGGTGTAACCATATAACAGTGTCTGGGAGGCAGATGTCTATCTGATTGTATCATATTGTCCCAAGACTCACAATAGTAACAACAGCAAAAACTAAAAGTGCCTAGTACATAAGAGACATTGAATAAAATGATGGATATTTGTATAGGTGTGTAGTTGGGTGTATGGGGGAGTGGGGCCCTCTTTTCCCTTTACCCACAATACCCACAAATTTCAGACTCACGGACAGATCTATCACATGCCCTCTTAGCTACAGAAATCATTAGGATCTGCCACTGTCTTCATCCTCAGGACTTTGAGAACTCAATGAAAATGTGGGAGTGCAAGCATACTGAAATTCAAGCTGCCTCTCAACCCCAGTTGGACTCCCAGGAATCTCAAGATAGCCTCTCTGATGAGGAGTCTGCCCAGATACAGCACTTAGCCCAGCTTGCAGAAAACCTCATCAGCAGGTAAGTGAAACTAGCCTAGACACAGGGCTGAAAATCCTAAAAAGGGATATAGGAAGAAGCTGATTTGTATCTATTGGCTACTGGGGAGCTTGGTCTCAGAAAGCAGTCTTACCCAAAGCTCTGAAGTTTGACAGGGACCCTGACAAATCCAAATAGAAAATGGTCTTTGTGATCAGCAACATGGACCTCTCCCATTAGACCTAGAGGTGAACTTTTATTTCCTCCTGTTTTCCCAGACCCAACAGGACTAAGAATGTTTATCCTTTCCCTTAAATATCAGCAGGGCCTTGGAGTTCCTGGAGTCATCTTCCCTCCTGTACTCTGGCCTCCCACTATCCTGAAGCACCTACAACTGAGACAATATAGAAAAAGATGAATACCTTGAGTAGGGACATTTTTGGCATAGATAGCTACCTAAAAAAAATAGAAATAATAGGAGGTGCCAATTTGGGTACCCAGGGCTTTCTATTCTTAGCCCAGCCCTCACCAGCACCCCAGGACAGAAGTCCTTCAGAAATACAGACTTATCTATCTGTCCTTGTTTTATTACAGACTTACTAACCTGAGCAAGGTCCACCAGCATGTATCTGTCCTCATGGATTCTGTGAATGCCAGTGCCAAAATCCTGGATGACACCTTTAATGGCCAAGACAGCAGCAATGAGGCAGCTGCAGCTTCCTTTACTCCCATTGAGGTAAGGGGGCAAAGGCCAAACCAAATAGTAAAGGCAATGAAAAGGAAGGAAGGGGATCCTTCCTAGGCTGCATGGAGAAATTGGGCAATGATAGGTCAAGAAATTGATGGGTAGAGGAGAAGGGAAGGAAGGTATTCCTTGACTGTTCCAAGTCCAGAGTGGCTACTAGGGAAATCCTATAGCAGATTTCATCATCTGAGACCTACCCCTCTTCTCTGATAGCCACCTACCACAGTGACCTTAGGGGGAAAAGGGCAATTAAATGGAGAGAAACTTGGCCTTGGACCTTCTTAATCCCAGGTAACCTGTTAAGGCAACACCTGTCATTAAAACCTGAGCTCCAGGCTGCCTTGGTTTCCCTCTCAAGGGAGATATTCAGATGAGAATGCTTGAATGCTTGATGTTAAACGTGCCATCCCATGACTTTACCTATTGCCAAAAGATTTATGGGATGCTTTTATTTTAAAAATATTTTTATTGATTTCAGAGAGGAAGGGGGAGGGACAGAGAGATGGAAACATCAATGATGAAAGAGATTCATTGATTGGATGCCTCCTACATGCCCCACACTGGGGATCCAACCTGCAACCCAGTCATGTGCCCTGACTGGGAATTGAACTGTGACCTCCTGGTTCATAGGTCAATACTCAATGACTGAGCCACACAAGCTGGCCTATGGGATACTTTTAAAAAGTAATTTTAGTGCTAGGCAAATGATACCAAAGGGCCACATATAAAGCCAGGGTTTTCTAAAATGTTGGTTACCTATATATTTTGGGCCAGTTCCTAGTTGGAGGAAGCCTTGAGTTTCAAGGAGGCAGAAGGTTGGGCCTAACTTCACCTACCATGGGAAAGGTACTAGTAGTTTTATTCCAGTGGCAGCAAGTAGCCTCAAGGTTACTCTCTGGTTTTCATGTTTCCTATTTCCCTATGCCCATAGCACTCAGTCGATGTCAAATGCCAAGTTGTACTGTCTCACTTCATAGGATATGCCAATACAACTACGGTAGTTGACAGCAGGCATCAATTCTAATTTGGTCCCAGTGCCCATGCTGTACTAGCTGTATTATATTTTGAATATTACTTTTTTACCTACAGCCACATCCCACTAGCCTGTTCCTCCCTTCCCACAGAGAGGAACAGCTACTAAACAACAACTCCTCTGTCTTTGTCCTTCCCCTTACTTTCTTTTCCATTTGTCTCCTCTCAGACTCTAAGCAGAAATGATGCAGTCGATGTTACATTTAGTCTTAAAGGGCTCTACGATGACACCAAAGCTTTCCTGGAAAAAAACTTGGTGAGTGGAGGGGGTTGGAACAAGGGAGGGCAACGTATCCCATCATGATCTATGCTTGGTTTTAGGGAATTGGAAGACCTGGAGGAGCTTTTTAGCCAGGTGCTTAGCTGGCAGTCCCTGCTGTGTTATACTCACCCAGGGTTGTCATTGACTGTATCACTTCATAGGTTATGCTAATCCACTGGGACTACCATATCCTTGAAGAAAAGTCTCCCCCTCTCCTTTGGCAAATGTCTCCTGGGTCCAGGCCCATCAAAGTAGGTTGTTCCCATCATACCTAAAACAGCTTCAGTAGGAAAAGGTGAGCTCTTTCAAGCTGCTCTGTATCTCCCAAGTGTCCATATACATCTCTCACCATGAAGACAGTATGGAATAGTGGGAAAAGTTGGGAAACTCTAGGTTCAAATTCCAAATCTGCTCCTTACTAACTATATTAGTTTCCAAAAGGTTGCTGAAACAGTGTACTAAACTCTGAGTGACATAAAACAACAGAAATGTATTGTCTCACAGTTCCATAGGCTAGAAACCTGAAATCAAGGTGTCAACAGGGCTATATTCTCTCTGAAACCTGTACGGGAATCCTTCCTTGCCTCTTCCTAGCTTCTAGTGACTTGCTAGCAATCTTTGTTGTTCCTTGTCTTGTAGATGCATTACTCCAATCCTCCATCTTCATGTAGTGTTCTCCCTGTGTCTCTCTGTCTTCAAATGGCCATCTTCTTATAAGGATAGCAGTCATACTGGATCAGGGGCCTACCCTATTGCAGTATGACCTCATCTTAAAAAATTAATTACATCATCAATTACCATATTTCTAAACAAGGTCACATTCTGAGATACTGGAGTTAGAATTCCAACATAACTCTTTTTTTTGGGGGGGGGGGGGAGAACACAATTGAATCCATAACACCAGCTGTGTGAAATAATTTCACCTCTCTGGATCTCAGTTTCCCTATCTACAAAATAGAAATGGTAATTTCTACCTTTCCAGGTTGTTGTGAGGATTAAACCAATTATTGTATAATAGCAGCTTGATAGATGGTAAACTTTATTAGCCTTAGGGAAAATGGACTGAGGCTAAATTTTTGAGCTACAAAAATAGTTGCATGTTTCACAGAAGGCAAAGCCCATAGGCACACATGGTGAGTGTGCTCTGATGAGTTAATTGATCATGACTACCCCACTTTTGGGTTGGCTGTTAGGGCAATGTGGCAGGTGCTGTTTTTGCTTATCATCTAATTATTGTTTATTTGAAGAGGGCCTTCTGAGTTGATATTCCAAGAAGTGCATCCACTTCCCCTTTTCCATTTGCACATCTAATTGGCACACTGCACAGGCAGTGGAATGCCTAAGGCAATCAGGTCAGGTTGACCCAGAATCTGAACCCCAAGCTAGAGTTTTTCAACCTTAGACAATAGCAACAGAAGTACCTTCTATATATTGGCAGAATTCAATGGCCTTGTCAGTTTGGGTAGCAGGAAATATGGGAACTTGGACTTTCATTGCCACTCAAACTTTCTTGAGGCTCATGGCATGAATATTGGTTCCTGCTAGGCAAAAACCCAAATTGAGCACACAGCATATTTAACATAAGGCCTTATAAGAACCCACACACACATACACACATACAAATGAGACCAGGGGTCAGGCAGCAGCTAACTAAGAATGACCAAGTATCTCCAGAAAGGCTATTTCATAGAAGGAGTATGGAGATAAGACTTATTTCATTTAGCCCTAGCTAGTTTGGCTCAGTGGACAGAGCATTGGCCTGTGGACCAAAAGGTCCCAGATTTGATTCAGGTCAAGGGCACATACCTTGGTTACAGGCTCTTCCATGGTCCAGGCCCTGGTCAGGGTTTGTTCAGGAGGCAACCAATCAATGTGTTCCTCTCACATCAATGTTTCTCTCTGTCTTTCCCTCTCTCTCTTCCACTCTCTCTAAAAATCAATGGGAAAATGTCCTCAGGTGAGGATTAACAAAAGAGACTTATTTCATTTGGGTGTTATTTCTCCCCTTGAAGGAGGATACTACAGAGCTCACTGTTGGCAGCTGGATGTAGATTTATGATGAAGTAAATACCATCCGGTAACTCTCACTTCCCTTATTTGGCAACCTCATTTGTGCTATGACTAGTTATGTGTTGGGACAGGAACCAAGAAATAAGCACCTAAATCCTCTAAGTCAGTTTGTACATTTACCTCAGAGAAGAGTCCTGGACAAGTTTTCCGCTGGAGCCAAAAGGGCAGGAAAATAGAGTACAAGACTCAGGCCTACCCACCTACTATTTTTCAGAGCCTGAGTCTCCAGATGCCAAATATGAAGACAATAGGAAGCCATTTTATTCCTTTCATATTATTATTAGGAATCATTTTCCATGGCTCGAAATTCCTTTCTTTTCTATACCTTTGGGTTTGACTACCAAAGTGTTGTTGGTAGATATGCCCCTAAGGACTCCCTGCCCCTTCCCTCTTTACTTTGAAGTGATGGTGATTTCTATCTGACTCCCATTCTCTCCCATCCCATTGTCATGTGTACACAAATGTCCTATGCATCTGGGCTACTCTGTACTGTCCTAAATCATTAGCTATAAAACAAAATCAAGAGATATTTGTCTCTCTCATATCCCACCCTGAGTGGTCATAACTTCCAGCCTCATCCCTCACTCATTCACCTGCCACTTATTTGTGACAGTTGGCAAGGTTCCATTTATGGCTGGTGCATCAAGTGGCCACTGAAAGAAGCCACATAAGGGCCAGGTTGAAAATATCAGCATATATCTATACTCCCAGCTCACTATTTACTGGAATATGAACAATATCACCTATGTTGCTGATCTAGAACTTGGTTTGTCTGAGTTGGAGATGGTCCCAGAAGAGTCCATTTTAAGTCTCCCATGGACTGAGTAGAGTTCATTCTGTGGGTGCTGGGGGGTTACTAGGGAATACTTAAGCTGTGTTTCCTGAACCTGTGGGACAAGCCATCTGGAACTCATTTCTTACAAGAGTGAATATATAGGGGCTAAAGCACAGCCTGAAGAGACAGGACCTCTTTGCCAGGAAGGAAAATTGAGCCAATCTCTCTCTAGGTCACTCCTTACTTCACAAAGCAGCCTTTAAATTACAGTTACTATGTAATAAAGATTCCTCCTAGTATCCAGTTACCCCACATATCCTTTATGAGACTGTGTGGTATAGAGGATAGGCCATAGTGTTAAACTGATCTGGGTAAGTCTAGCCATATTCTGTGGGAGCCTGGCCAGCCCTTTTGCACCTCTGCACTTTTTACCACTCTCTATGCAATCTCCACTTTCCATCCTTGGTTATCAGGGTTTTCTCCAGCTAGTCTTCAGTTGATTTTTCAGGGTGTTTTTCCTGTATTTTAGTTGTATTTCCAGTTTGGTCCTGGGAAAGTGTCAGTGTAGCCTCCACTTACTCTACTGTCACTTTGGAAGCTAGCCATGTGATTTTGAACGCTAAACTTCTTTGAGTCTGTTTTCTCACATAGAAAACTGGAACAGTATTACTTTGCCAGCTATTGAAAAGTTATTGAAAAGATGAAATGAAATTATGAATGCATGGTTCCTGGAATATAGTATGGGCTCAAAAGTTGGTGGCTGTTATTTATAGAGAACCTTGTCCTGGACCCTAAACTGTAGAGGTATAACTCAATATTAATTGATCCTGTCAAAGGGCCTTTCTGCTTGCCAAACTGAACATCTCCAGCCCCAAAGGGGGCTTTCATCATTTTTCAGGATCTCCCTATTGAGAAAGAAAAGAGCTCACTACACTTTTCCATGACTCCACAGCTGAAAATGATGCAAGTTGGCACCCTGTGGGCTCATGGCCACTACCAGCGAATATCAGCCAAGGAAAGGACAAGAATCTATGATGCAGGGTGGTGGGCATTGGACACTCACTCTTTTTCCTGTCTTCACTAGTTGAGAAATGCTGAGGATGAGGCCACACTGCAAATCACCTTGGATGCCATGAATGAGGATTTTGAAAAGCTATCTGAGATCAACTGGATGAATTCAGTCCTTTTTCCAGAGGTATGTGACCTGAGGATTCGGAAATAAATGGGAAGAGGGATTATTCCTTGGTGCTCTACCTTCCAGTGTGGACCAAGACAATGACTGATGCAGCAGAGAAAATCTAGTAGTAGCTTTGGGCTTGAGCTTAATGAGTCTCATCTTCCCATCCCCTCATCATAAGTAGACAGGACAAGACAGAAAACACATTGAAAAATCATATGGCCATGGGAAAGTAACCAGAAAGAACTATTCTGTGGAAGGAGATGATTAGGAAAGAATAAGCAAGTTTGCTTTTTTCTGTGCTGTTCTCCTGGTCACAATTCCCCTTTCCTGCTCAGTACATGCTGCCAGGACTGAATTTCATCTGGTACATACCATTTTGATGATACCAGTTGTTTACAGCCAACCTCTGTTCTAAATGGTTGGCTCCCAGATCTTACTGGTAGTTAACGTGTCCAATTACCACCTGTCCCTCCCCATCTGGAAGGATAGTAGGCTTTCCAGTGCCTTCCCCTAGAAGGTGAGTGGCTTAAAAGCAAATCAAGCATGCCACTAATGGCTACAATATAGTTGTAAGGACATTATCATTTTTGGACAACTCTGAGTACTTTCCTGAGATTGAAAAATAGTCCCATTTAATAAATCAAATGACCCCCAAATGTCCACCGATTACTAGGTAAATTATTCTCTTTATGGTCTGACATAGTTTTTCTTTAAGATTCTGCAACATACAAGGGCTCATTTCAAACTGTATGAATCCCTGGTTCCCCTACTCATTATACCTGTTTCTGGCTTCATACACCAATTATATGTATGTTGTAAGCAAGCCACACATATGCATGTTTGGACTTGTGCAGCAATCAGATTATTGTTTAAGAGAAAAAGCCACATACAACTTTAGGTTAAAGGATTTAATAACTTTCTCATATATCTTTGCTGATGACTTTGCTGCTTTGAGAGGGGAAAACATGTTGTTATGCAGAAAAGGAAGTCAATTATTATAGCATCTTATTTCTCTTATTACTCAGTGTAGCTATATCTCACCAAGCTCCCGAACTAAGCAACTGGACTGGACACTGAGAGTAATTAGAAAAACTGTCCATGGTCTAAAGCAGGGGTGGGGAACGTCTGGACCATGAGCTGTATAAGGCCTGAGAAATCATTTGGTCTTGCCCTGCCAAGGCATTAGGAATGAATTAATTAAATGTTTGACCAAATATAGTAGGCCAATTTTTAAGTTGATAATTTTGTATGGCCTGCAAAGGATGTCATAAATACCCAAATGGCCCTTAGCAGAAAATAGGTTCCCTACTCTGGTCTAAGGTCTCAGTATGTGAGTTGGTGTGGCCTAGGGCATAATCTCTTTTCTGGATTTCAAAATTACCATAAAGATGAAGAAGTAAGGCTCTAAAGAAGGGCAGAGTGATTTGAAAGAAAGCCAGGAAGATGTTTCTCATTCATGTGACAATAATCTTGCTCACCTTAAAACCACAGAAGATTCAGATCCATTTTGGTGGAAAAAGAAGGATGACAGCCAATTATTCATTGGGCTTTCCAAGGCTTTGGCTGAGGGGAAAGGTCTTGTGCCCTTCCTTTAGGTTACTTCTCAAAGACAATTCTGAAGGTCCTGTACATAGCTTAGAGGAGAGAAGGTAAGTAAGAGTCAGAGCAGGAAGAGGATGAGGTCAGGTATACACTTTGATTTTAATGTAAGGATCAAAGGCATACATAATATTGAAGAGAAGAAAATCCCCAAGTTTCTTGGATTGTGTTTGGCTGGACTTTCTGGCAACAAGATCAACCTTGGGATATGTTTTACTAAGACCAGTAGTAAAACAAACACACATTAGCAGGAGTGAGAGGACTGGGAAGCTAAGCTGGAATTAGAGTCTGAATAATCTAAATAGCAAATAACCCACACTCATAATTAACAGCTATGTGTAGAGAACCTTCTTTGCATTCCAGACATGGAAGTAGGTGGCCTATGAGGCAGTTACTTCCTTATAGCAAGGTATTTACCCAAGGGAATGAGTTGGGGCTTACCCAAACTATACGTCTGAAGGAAGGAGTGAGTTTTTCTAATTCATGAAAAGATGCCACATGGGTCAGCAGTTGCCCTAGCAATCTCACCCTACTAATTGTTAGATGCATGACTTCAGGTGACATATTTTACCTCTTTGAGCCTCTGCTTCCTCATTTCTACAATAAGGGTAATAGTAGCTACTTTATGAGGTTGTTTTGTGGCTTATATGAGAGCATTTATTAGAGTATTTAGCAAGGCACCTGGCAGAGAATAGGATCTTGATAAAGAAAAGTTGCCTTCCTAGGGCATAGGACTAGAGGTATCTACCACACCTGGATAGATAGCAGATCTGCCTGCTTTCTGCCACCATCCTTGTTCATCATCTTGCCAGGCATTCTTTCCAGGAATTATTTCTGAATGTTAGGTAACTAACATTTTGACCTTCATCTTGCTGTGGTTTCCCAGGAAAAATCTTCAGACACTGACAGTAGAAGCCTCAGATTGAAAGTTAAGTTCCCCAAATCGAGGAAAAAGAAGCTAGAAGAGGAAGACAAGCCTAAATCAGGCCAAGGAGTCCAGGGTTTTATTGGTAAGTCTCCCTCACAGGGATAGGGGCCACGAAGACCTCCACAGCAGCCCTTGTACCTCCCAGGGAGCTGAATATCCAATTAGAAATGTTCACAGTTATGGTGGTGATGGAGAAGGCTGGCTGAGAGCCAACCTTAGGCAACAGTAAGTGATCTTTTGGGAAAGGTGTGAGCTAGAAAGTGATATGGACACTGGCAGGGGAAGAACCTGAAAAGGAACCTTGCATTGTGATCTCTGTGATGTAGAGAGCTGAAGAGAAAAAAATGGTAGGAGGCAGTTACTTTTCTGCTTGCCCCATTCCTGTTCTGCGTTGATAAGTATGGCAAAATAACCATACTTAGATCTCTCTCCTAGTCAGCTACAACTACAAGATTTTAGTCCTGTTCCGGAAAACAATATTATTTGAAATGGGTCGGGGGTATCAGTGCTGGGCATCTACAGGGTCAGGAACAGGTTTCATGACATATCTAAATATTTTTATTCACTATCTATTATAGTAAGTCCCTGTAAATACAAAATTTCTATGTTGCATTATTTGAATTTCAGTTCCATCCCATCTTCAAAATTGAACTTATACATTATTGATATGTCAGTGAGGCTCAAAAGAAGGTTCTCTTAAAGTTGTCAGTTATGCTAATTCTGATGTCAATGTTCTCTCCTAAATTTGGGGCCTAGACAACCTGGAAGCTTGAGAGATATAGCAATAGTGGGCATAGGGGAAAAGGGACGGAGGGTATCAGTTTGTTTCGTTTTTAGGAAATGAGAGTTTGCCCAAATGCCAAGAGAGAATCTCCCGGACCAAGCTGTGTTTTCTCAAGTTTGATCCAAGGTGTTTGATTTCCTAAGAATCTGCCTGTTGGGAGATAATGGTATTTAAGAGTCTTTCTGAAGTTCCATGGATTTTTCACGTTCTGAGAATTCATCCCACTTGTGTTTGGCTTACATAGTGTCAGCTGGGTTTTTTGTTGGTTTGTTTTTTGTTTTATTGATGGTTCAGAGATGGTGGGTACAATAGAAATAAACCAGTCTATCTTCTTTGCTCTCTTTGTGATCCACACATTTGCACATCTGGCAATGTGCTAACCTCATTATTTCTATATTTGTTTGTTTCTGAAGGAAATTTATGGCATCGCAGAAATCGTGAAGATGAAGCAAAAAATGATGAACCCCCAACATCATCAAGATCTCAACTGTAGCCTTTGAAAGCTGGAAGGAGAACTCACAACGTTTAGAATTCTACTAAAAAAAAAAACTCTCAAAACCTCAATATAGGCTAGACTAAATTATTTTAGAACAAACATGAGCACCACCAAGAAAGATCCTCCAATTCCTTATACTAATACACTTTTCCTGGACTCAATCAGGTCTCCTTAGAGGTTTACATCATTTCATTGGCCAAAGATTCCTATTCTGAGTTGTCTTATTCAGTTCTCCTTCTCTTTGTGCACATTGAGCAACTACAGTATTTAATTGGGATAAGTTCTTTATGAATGGCCTGGGATCTACAAAGGATTCAAGGTAGTTCACCTCTTCAGGGAGTTTGTGAATGGTTTTCTCTGACTATCAGAGAAACTGTTGATTCTGGGAATAAATGAAAGAAATACTCTCAGGGAGATGAGGAGAGGGGTCAGGGTAGCCAGGCTTGGCTGTGTTTCTTCCCCAGTCCTCCCTGTTGCAACTTCAGGAGGTCTCTTCTAGTTGGTTTATTAAGATGACAATGAGGTCCTGGGAGAGTGTCCATTTGCCTATTACAATGATCATGTGAAATCTTGCCTTGTAAATGTAGTGACTGCTCTCTGAAATTTTTTTTTGTTTTTTCCATGTGTGCATGTATGTCTTTGCACATGTACAGGTGGTGCTCTGGCGGCTGTGTGGGCCCATTGGTTGGAATTCACCCCTATGGCAACCATATAGGCTCTCTTCCTACTACCTTGATCCTAGCCTGCTTGCTTCCATGGAGTGTTTGCCTGCATTCTTGCTGGATTTTTTAACTCAATGTTTTGCCGCTGTACTGCAGTATAGATTATGTATAGAGACATATAGATGTATATATTATATATTATATATATATTTTAAGAGCTGAGAATACAACTCGACCTCTAAGTGACCCTATAATTTATTGTGCTAACCCAGGAATCCCTCCCCACCCTAATCCCATCACCCACCCCCATTACCCTACACAAACGCACACGTACACACACACACATACCTCTACCAACTGCCCGACTTCTTGGTGGAACTTCCAATCTTTTGGTGCATTTTCAGCGTCTTTGAAGTGGCTGGGACATACTTATAGCCCAGCTGATTCTGACGCTTCTTTAAAATTCTGAGCCAGGCCAGGAACAGGAGAACAAAACACCAATGCCCTAGAGAAGGGGGCTAAGCTGGCATGCTGCCTTTTTTCTCCGTTTGTCCTGGACTCTACATCAGCAACTGCCCCAACCTGTTCTCTCCCCTTCCCCAGTAAAAAGACCTGTTTGGAGCAACCAGGCCTTGAGCTCTGTGACTTAGATGCCTGAGTTAGGGACTGCCTGACAATCCAGTAAGAGCCTAGGCCCTTCCTCACAAGCTCCATCTGGGCCTACATCTGCTGGACAAGCTGTTGGGTGAGTCCCCAAATCACCTTTGAATTTCCCATCTTGCTCTTTCCCTTGAGTACAGAGGGGCATTCGGAGTAACCAAAAAAGAACATGGGCCTGGGAAAATGGAGGCTAATACCCTCTGCTTTTCCAATGGTTCTTCCAAATTTCTTATGGAAACAAAGTGTGCCAAGATTGCTCCCAATCCCAATTTGCATTTTTTTCCAATGCCCACTCCCACTCAGACAAACCTAATCAAACTCCAGTGTCCAGAGAAGTTCTCTCTTTTTGGCCTTGTTTCCCCACCCTCAACTCACACCTTTAAGTAAGTGTCCCTTCCCACTGATCAAAAGAAAGCCAGAAAACTGGCCTCTCCCTACTTCTCAAACAAACTTAGTGTGCTCAATCACCTGACTCCATCCAGGCTGGTTCATCGAGGTGCACAATCCAGACTCCAATCACTGGTTCTCAGCTCTGGAATTCCACCAGCCTAGCCCACTTAAACCAGCCGCCTGTGTTTTACCTCTACAGGGGTGAGGAGAAAAATACTAACAAGGGGATAGTCCCCAAATGTCTGATTGCTGTGCCAAACAAATTAAGAAGTTCTAGCTCTACAACTTTAGAACGTTAATGAAAAAGATAAAACATGGAAAACTTATTTAAGCATCAGCATATGTTAACTTACTGTACATATTTCAGTGGGTGTATGTGCTGTTGCTGTATCTTTGGCTTTCTCTGCTTCATTCTTTCTTCCCAGGAAGAAGTATTAGATCAAATCAGACAAGATTGAGCGTGTTCAGGGTGGTATGGCCGTAGACATGTATTAAATGAAATCAGGAAGGTCACCATTGCAGCCTGACTTGGCTTCTCTATGGCTGCACATATTAACACCTGCACACTTACTCCCAGAGTTGGGAACCAAGTTGCATTTTTCTCAGAAGGACCTTTCCCAAAATGGGAATTTTCCAAATGAGCAAATTTAAGGAAGAAGAAGAAGTCCTAGAAGAGGGTAGCCTTATCTTGGCAGTGCCTAATCATGGCTCTGTCTTCTAATTCTTTTTATCACTGATAATAGTAAACTATAATAAGACTCCATCTCTTGTTCTTACTTTGCTGACTTATAATATGTCTTTGTACACTGTAGTGCTATTGTTGCTTTGTTGTACCATCTGGGTTCCCTTTCACCCACTCTGAGCCAGAATGATATTGAACAAAACCACTTGGATTTGAGGCTCGATTCAATTCATGGAGAATAACTGATAGGTGATTAGGCCCAGGAGCAGGTGTGGTTTGCTAAATTGCTTGGTTATCTCCTAAATTGCTTAGTTACCAGTTGCTTCCCCAAAAGGAAGACAGCTTGCTAAGCACCTGTTCTTGCATGTACTAGCTTGCAAACAAAGCAAGGAATGGTAATCTCTTTCTCCAGGGAGCTGGCTTAGCCTCTGGATGCCTAAGTTCCTTTCAGGACTTCAGTATTAACTACTTTCAGTAATATAATTGCTCGAGTGGTGGGACCAGACACCAAGTACCCATCTTAATTATGTTCAGAGATGCCATTAAGAGCCAGTGTTCTGGGGTTTGCTTGCATCTTTGGTAGCACTTTCTGAGGGACTGAGTGGGCAATTCCTGGATAGAACAGTGGGGACGGAGAACACCAAGAGACTTGGACTGCCACCAATTGCTTCCGGTGTCAATACTACAGGTAGCCCTCTCTCCAGAAAGGGCCTGTACTGTGTCCAAAAGGGCAGGAGAAGAATAAGAAAGAGATTTTCAATTTAATAAATTATGTTAAAGATTGATTAGAAGACAGTTGGGGTCAACACAATCTTCCCTCAGGACACAAGTGGAATAGTTTTAGTTTTGTAAAAGACAGAAATGAATACCAAAGCAAACAAACCCATTAGCATCATTCCATCTTGTAAAGGATCTCAACTGGCAATATGGCTTGTGGAATTGTATCTGTATCTTTGTCTGCTAATCTGTAATCCATGCTGTTCTGTTCCATTATTTTTCTTTTTTTTTTTCAAAGGCCCCTGCAAATCAGCAGGGCCAGGGGCTGGATGGGGAGGAGACGGGTAAAAGCAGAAAGAAAAGGTCCATAAAGTGAGCCTGTTCCTCCTCACCCAAATAATGGAACACCAGTTTTCAAAGTTAATAGTTTTGCTTCTTAAAATATTTTAATAAATGGATAAACATAATCATACCAGTGGCTCATCATTTACTTCAGGATGGGGGGAGGTGAATGGCAGTGGTAATGGTGGATGAGCTTGGGTGGTATCCAACCTCTAAACAAGCCACATGCATGTAAAGATGGCAGGTCAGGAAGGACAGTAGCAACACAAGCCAAGGATCTCCATCAGGGTGATCATAACATTAAAAGGGATGCCACAAAAAGTTCTAAAACAGCTGCAACTTGGGACAATTCTGTGGGAAAATACCTGCCACTGTAATTGTTTTAAAAGCCAATTCTCTGCAAGACCCAGATTTCAATGAAATAAACTGTAGAGGGAGAGTGACATACAGAAATACAGTCCTGACTGCTAAATAGATGCATAAATGCAAAATGCACACTAAAGAACTTTTGGCATTACAATCTGCCCACCTCACACATACATTACATACTCCTCACCCCTCCAGAAGGGTTTGAGGTTGGAAAGAGTAGTCTGTTCAGATGCAAAATTGGTGAGGCCTGGGATCAAAGTTGGTTCAATTGCTGCCCCACTAACAGAGACCCTTGTCACATTTTTTTAAATATATTTTATTGATTTTTCACAGAGAGGAAGGGAGAGAGATAGAGAGAGTTAGAAACATCGATGAGAGAGAAACATCGATCAGCTGCCTCCTGCACATCCCCCACTGGGGATGTGCCCACAACCCAGGTACATGCCCTTGACTGGAATCGAACCTGGGACCTTTCAGTCCGCAGGCTGACGCTCTATCCACTGAGCCAAACCGGTTTCGGTGCTTGTCACATTTAATAGGTGGGCAAACTAGGCTATACTAGACCAGAATTCCACAAAATGCTACACCCGGGTAAGAAGTTGGATCTTCTAAATCCTTGACTTACCAATACCAAAACTATCTCTTACTTACAGATGAAACAGATGTGATATTCAGAACCATATTTCAGTCTACCCCCATAAAAACTATATTCTTAGTCTTTCTGATGAAAAGAGCCCTGTTTCTGAGGAGCTATCACTATGTTAAGAAATTTATAATACATCCTGTAGGCTAGGGGAGTACCATCTGAATTGAATTTAAGTCTGCTTTTTAAATCATGGTATAATAAAATTGCCTTTTTTCTTTTGGTGTAAATGTCAACGAATTCTAACACATGTAGATATTCTAGTAACCACCACCACTATCCAGGATACAGAATAATTTTCACTGCCCCATAAATCTCCTTCACATCATCCCTTTATAGCCACATCTTAACTCTACCTCTAACACTGACCTATTTTCCATCATAATAGTTTTTTCTTTCTTTCAAGAATGTCATAGATTTAAAAGGGAACCTACTGTATGGGAAAGCATATTTGCCCATAATCCATCTAATAAGGGTTTAATTTCCAAAACATACAAAGAATTCATATAACTCAACACCATGAAGACCAACAATCCAATCAAAAAATGGGCAAAGGACCCGAATAGACACTTCTCCAAAAAGGACATACAGATGGCCAAGAAACATATAAAAACATGCTCAACTTCATTAATCATCAGAGAAATGCAAATTAAAACCACAAGTGAGATATCACCTCATTCTTGTCAAAATGCCTATCCTATCTAATAATAGACGAATATGGTAATTAACCATACCTCCAACATGCTTTCCATCAGCTAATCAGGGCGATATGCAAATTAACTGCCAACCAAGATGGCGGCGGGCAGCCAGGCAGCTGAAGCAAACAGGAGGCTTGCTTGCTCCATGATGGAGGAAGCCAAGGTTCCCCGCGTGCTGCTGCTGGGCTCTGAGCTTGCAGTATAAGAAACAATGTTACAAATATAGAAGCTAAACAATCCCCATGCTTTCAGCCAGCCGGCCGAGCTGGAGTTGCAACAGAGTTTCAATTATAGAATCCAAACAAACCAGATACCTTCTTTCAGCAGCCGAGGTCTCAGAGCTGGAGCCAAGCCTCAGAGCTAAAGCCAGCTCTCAGTTCCAGTGACAGCCATAGAAGGTAAATAAATCCCAGAATAAAAAAAAAAAGAAAAAAAGGAGAGGTTGGGAGCTTCAGTCACCCGCCAGCCTGAAAACGGCCCTCAGCCCCTCACCCAGACTGGCCAGGCACCCCAGTGGGGACCCCCACCCTGAAGAGGGTGTGACCAGCTGCAAACAGCAATCATCCCCTCATCCAGGCTGGCCAGGCACCCAAGCGGGAACCCCACCCTGATCCAGGACACCCTTCAGGGCAAACCAGCAGCCCCCACCTCTGCACCAGGCCTCTATCCTATAAAGTAAAAGGGTAATATGCCTCCCAGCACCGGGATCAATGGAGCCGCAAGGCCTCCCGGCACCAGGATCAGTGGAGCCACAAGGCCTCCTGGCACCGGGATCAGCGGAGCCATAAGGCCTCCCAAACCTGGGATCAGCAGAGCAGCGAGGCCTCCCAGCACCGGGATCAGCAGAGCAGTGAGGCCTCACTGCCCCGGTGTCAAGTGGAGCCACGAGGCCTCCCAGCACTGGAATCAGCGGAGCTGCGAGGCCTCCTGGCCCCTGGAGCAGCGTGACGGGGGCAGCGCCCAAACCCTCTGATCGCTCTGTAGCTCTGTGTGTGACAGGGGGCGGCGCCCCAACTCCCCTATCGGCCCTACTCTGTGCGTGACAGGCGGGAACTCCCTAACCCCCTCATCGGCCCTACTCTGTGCATGACAGGGGGGAGCTCCCCAACCCCCTGATCGGCCCTGCTCTGTGTGTGACAGGGTACGGAGCCCCAACCCCCCAATGGGCCCTGCTCTGTGCGTGACAGGGGTCAGCGCCCCAACCCTCTGATCGGCCCTGCTCTGTTCATGACAGGGTGTGGCGCCGCAACCTCCCCATCGACCCTGCCTTGAGTGTGACAGGGGGCAGCGCCCCAACTCCCCAATCGGCCCTACCCTGAGCATGACTGGCGGTGGCATCGCAACCTCCCGATCTGCCCTGCTCTGTGCATGACAGGGGGCGGCGCCCCAACTCCCCAATCGGCCCTGCTCTGAGCCCAACCAGGGGCTGAACCTAGGGATTGGGCCTTCCCTCTGCCACCTGGAAGCGGGCCTAAGCCAGCAGGTCATTATCTCCCAAGGGGTCCCAGACTGTGAGAGGGCACAAGTGGGGCTGAGGGACACCCCCCTCCCGCCAGTGCACAAATTTTTGTGCACTGGGCCTCTAGTCCTATCTAATAATAGACAAACATGATAATTAACCGTACCTCCAACATGCTTCCCATTGGCTAATCAGGGCGATATGCAAATTAACTGCCAACCAAGATGGCGGCGGGCAGCCAGGCAGCTGAAGCAAACAGGAGGCTTGCTTGCTCCATGATGGAGGAAGCCAAGGTTCCCTGCCTGCCGCTGCTGGCCTCTGAGCTGCAGTTTAAGAAACATTGTTTCAATTATAGAAGCTAAACAAACTCCAGAAACCTGCTTTCAGCCGTCAGACCTGAAGCGAGCAGGACCGAAACAATGTTGCAGTTATAGAACCCAAACAAACCCAGATCCGTGCTTTCAGCAGCCGAGGTCTCGGAGCTGGAGCCGAGCCTCAGAGCTAAAGCTGGCTGGCTCTCAGCTCCAGTGACAGCCACAGAAGGTAAATAAATCCCAGAATAAAAAAAGAAAAGAAAAAAAGAAGAGGTTGGGAGCTTCAGTCACCTGCCAGCCTGAAAATGGCCCTCAGCCCCTCACCCAGACTGGCCAGGCACCCCAGTGGGGACCCCCACCCTGAAGGGGGTATGACCAACTGAAAACAGCCATCATCCCCTCATACAAGCTGGCCAGGCACCCAAGCGGGACTCCCACCCTGAAGCAACAAGGTGGCAGCTAATTTGCATACTGAAGGCGGGCGTCAGCGGGCAAGGCTGTCTGCTGTCCCGGGACCCGGATCTGTGACCCTGCTGGGAGGGGGGCAGTGCTTGAGGCTGTCCGCTGTCCCGGGACCAGATCTGTGACCCTGCCGGGTGGGGGGCACCACGGGAGGCTGTCCACGGGACCAAGACACGGATCTGTGACCCTGCCAGGCGAGGGGCAGCACTTGAGGCTGTCCGTGCTCCTGGGCCCCAGATCTGTGACCTGGCAGGCGGAGGGCAGCGCTTGAGGCTGTCCGCGGTCTCGGGACCCGGATCTGTGACCCTGCCGGGCAGGGGGCAGTGCTTGAGGCTGTCCGCGATCCCAGGACCAGGATCTGTGACCCTGCCGGGTGGGGGGCAGTGCTTGAGGCTGTCCGTGGTCCCGGGACCCAGATCCATGACCCTTCCCCGGGGGGCGGCAGCTCGCACAGGGGCGGATCGGCCGGGGTTGGGCAGGGCAGGACGCCTGGCTTCTTCCCAGCCCCAGTCACTCTGGGCAGGTGAGCAGGACAGAGAGCCTCTGGACAGGGGAGGCAGACCGGCGGAGGGCGGCCTGTACTCCTCACATGGCAGTGGTGACAGCTGTGAGCGCACCAAGCGGAGCCTGCAGGCTGAGCTGAAGTAGCACCTGCAGGCCATCAGCGCCCAGGAATGGCTGCGCAAGATCCGCCTCCTGGCCCAGAAGGTGCAGGATCACAGGGACAGCCACCGTGGTGGGCCAGACTGACATCCTCCTGGCCACACCACAGGGGTTTGCGGATCTGCAAAGCCAGAGGCCTCCGGTGTGCACATCCCCCCTTGGCGTGCGAACATCCCCCAGCACACTGTCACCCTCCCACGCCTGCAACAGTTGCAAACCAAGGCATGCACAAGTTCCCCCCGCCTCTCCACCGCACTTCCATCAACCCAGCACGCCTAACACCCCCACAGGATGTGCACACAGCCCCTCTGATGCGCTCACGTCCTTTGGAGAGTGTCTGGGTGTTCTGGGTGCTGAGGGTGGTGCGGCACCTGTGAGATGACAGTGAGAGGGTGGAGTGGTAATGCCCTGTCCCCACGGAGGCCAGTGCAGCTATGAGATCACCTCTGGGGGGTTAACGCAGGTGCTGAGGCAGGAGCAGGTGCAGATAGACACACCTGGTGTGCACGGGCGGCCCTCACTGAGGTGCCTTCGGTCAGCATTCAAGATCAAGAACCCAGAGGCGGAGAGGAATTCCGTTCTCTCAGTGAAACAGTGGGATAGTTGGGGCAACTGTAAAGGAGGAATGTGCACTTTGGGTGCCAGCACCCATGAGCGAAGGCTGCCCTGACTGAGCCTCGCTTGCTTGGGGCCTAGCACACTCCTGCCGGGCAGCAGGTGACAGGACGTGCTTTTCCAAATTAATGAGAGAAAACGTTGATTCTCCTGCTGCCCACGAAGGTGGAAAGTGAAGTGGGGAGACATGTGGGGAGTGAGCGAGGTTCCCTGTCTGGGGGTTCCAAATCTGCTGTTGGTTTCTTTCACCACTGACTAGAGATATACAGCGTATCCCCCCAAAATGTATACATACTTTGAATACCTACTAATTCCATTGGTTTTAAGCATAAGAAAGAAACAACAATGGAGATGTTATCTGTTAAAAGTGTGGGCACAAACAGGTAGTTGGACATTCCCTGAGGGGTCTCAGATTGGAGAGGGTGAAGGCCAGACTGAGGGGCCCCTTCCCCCCCCCCATACTCCAGTGCACAAATTTCGTGCACCAGGCTACTAGTCCTATCTAATAAAAGAGTGATATGCAAATTGACCATCACTCCAACACACACGATGTCTGCCCCATGTGGTCAAAGATGGCTGCCACAAGATGGCCAGCAGGGGAGGGCAATTGTGGGCAATAAGGCCAGTAGGGGAGGGCAGTTAAGGGGGACCAGGCCTGAAAGGGAGAGCAGTTGGGGGCAATCAGGCTGGCAGGGGAGGGCAGTTAGGGGGGACCGGGCCAGCAGAGGAGGGCAGTTGAGGGGGACCAAGCCTGCAGGGGAGGGCAGTTAGGGGTGACCAGGCTGGCAGAGGAGGGCAGTTAGGGGGGAACAGTCCAGCAGGAGAGGGCAGTTAGGGGGGGACCAGGCCTGCAGGGGAGGGCAGTCAGGGGCAACCGGGCTGGCAAGGGAGGGAAGTTAGGGGTGACCGGGCCAGTAGGGGAGGGTAGTTTAGGGAGATCAGGCCTGCAGGGGAGGGCAGTTAGGGGCGACCAGGCCTGCAGGGGAGGGCAGTTGGGTGTGACCAGGCCATCAGGGGAGGGCCAAGCGGGCAGTTGGACTTCCCTTGAGGGGTTCCAAATTGGAGAGGGTGCAGGCTGGGCTGAGGGACACACACCTCTTCCCCCCCCCCCCATGCATGACTTTCGTGCACCAGGCCTCTAGTCATCAATAAATCAACAAACAATCTAGTGCATTGTTGGTAGGAATGCAGACTGGTGCAGCCACTGTGGAAAACAGTATGGAGGTTCCTTTAAAAATTAAAAATGGAACTGCCATTTGACCAAGTGATCCCACTTCTAGGAATACTAGTATATCCTAAGAAACTCAAAACACCAATCAGAAAGAATATATGCACCCCTATGTTCATAGCAGCATTATTTACAATAAAGATCTGAAAATAGTCCCAAGTGCCCATCAGTAGATGAGTGGATAAAAAAGCATTAGTACATTTACACAATGGAATGATATGCAGCTTTAAAAATGAAGGATCTCTTGCCCTTTGAGACAGCATGGAGAGAACTGGAGATGACTATACTAAGCAAAATAAGCCAGTCAGAGAAAGACATGTATCATATGATATCACTTAATGTAGAGTCTAATGAACAAAACAAACTAATGTACAAAATAGATCCAGAGACATGGAAGCATGGAACTGACTGACAAATCTTGAAGAGAAGGGGAAGGGGGAGATGAGAAGAGAGTAATCAAAGAACTTATATGCATATATACATAACCTATGGACACAGACTGGGGTGAGGGTTGAGTGGAAGGGGTCAAAAAGGGAGAAAATGAGAAACATCTGTAAGACTGTCAACAATAAAAAAAAAACGAATGTCATAGAATATGTAACCTTTTGAGACTAGCTCCTTTAACTCAGCCTTTCATATTTTTTCAAGTTGTCCTGTGAATCAATAATATGTTCCTTTGTATTGATGAACAGTATTCTATCCTATGGATCCACCATTCATTTATTCATTCATCCACTGAAGAAATTTTATGAATATAATTGCTATAAACATTCATATACAGATTATCGTATTTACTTCTCTAGGATAATTACTGAGGAGTGGGATTGTTGGGTTATGTGATAAATGCAAGTTTAACTTGGTAAGAAACTTCCAAACTGTTTTCCAGAGTGGCTGTACCATTTCACATTCAAAGTAGCAATAAATGAGAGTTCCACATGCTCTACATCATCAGCTCTTAGAATCCATTAATTTTTTAAATATATTTTTATTGATTTCAGAGAGAAAGGGAGAGGGAGAAAGAGATGGAAACATCAATGATAAGAATCATTAATCGGCTGCCTTCTGCACGCCCCCTATTGGGGATCAAGCCTGCAACCCAGGCATGTGCCCTTGACCGGAATTGAACCCAGGACCCTTTAGTCCACAGGACGACACTCTATCCACTGAGCCAAACCAGCTAGGGCCAATAATTTTTTATTTTAGCCATTCTAATAGGTGTTTAATGGCATCTCATCACGGAAATTCCCTAACAGCAAATAATGTTCAACATTCATTTATGTGCTTATTTGTCATACTTAAATCCTCTTTGGTGAAGTATCTGTTCAAATTCTTTTCCCTTTTTTGTAATTGTGTTTTTCATTTACTTGTTGAGTTTTCAGAATAATTTATGTACCTTAGATCCAAGTTCTTTGGCAGATACATAGTTTACAAATATCTTCTGAAAGCCTGTAGTTTATCTTTTAATTCTCTTTATATCTTTCAGAGGAAAAGTTTTACACTTTTGTAAAGAACAAGTCATCTTTTTTATTTTACTTTATGGAATGTGCTTTTTGTGCCATATCTAAGAGCTCTTCCTCTAACTCAATTATTTTCAACCATGGGTGACTTTGCCCTCTGGGAATACTGAGCAATATCTGGATACATTTTTGGTTGTCACAACTTGGAGAGGGCTATAGGTATCTAATTGGTAAAGGTGAGGGATGCTACTAAATATCCTACATTGACAGGACATTTCCCACAACAAAGAATTATCTGGCTGAAAATGTCAATAGTGCTAAGAAACCCTGATTTAACCCAGGTCACAAAGATTTTCTCTTATGTTGACTTCTAGAGGTTTTATACTTTATGTTTTAACTAGAGGCTTCATGCACAAAATTCATGCATGGAGCAAGGGGGTCCCTCAGCCTGGCCTGCACCCTCTCGCAATCCGGAACTGCTGGCTCCTAACCACTCACCTGCCTGCCTGCCTGATTGCCCCTAATCACTCACCTGCCTGCCTGAACACCCCTAACCACTCGCCTGCCTGCCTGATCACCCCTAACCACTCACCTGCCTGCCTGCCTGATTGCCCCTAATCACTCACCTGCCTGCCTGAACACCCCTAACCACTCGCCTGCCTGCATGATCACCCCTAACCACTCACCTGCCTGCCTAATTGCCCCTAACCATGCTGCCTGCCTGATCTCCCCTAACCACTCGCCTGCCTGCCTGATCGGCCCTAACCACTCACCTACCTGCCTGATCACCCCTAACCACTCGCCTGCCTGCCTGATCAACCCTGCTTGCCTGCCTGATCAACCCTAACCTCTTCTGCCTGCCTAATAACCCCTAACGGCTCACCTGCCTGCCTGATCACCTCTAACCGCTCTCTTGCCTGCCTGATTGCCCCTAACCGCCTCTGCCTTGGCCCCTGCCACCGCAGCTTTGTCTGGAAGGACGTCCGGAATGACAGCCAGAAGGATGTTTGGCTGTTTGGTCTAATTAGCATATTATGCTTTTATTATTATAGATTTTTAAATCTGACTCAATTTGAAATAATTTTTGAAAAACAAATGAGGTTTATTTTATTTTTAATCTTCACTCGAGGCTATTTTTTCCATTGATCTTTTAGAGAAAGTGGAAGAGAGAGGGAAAGACAGAGAGAAACGTCAATGTGAGAGAAACACATTGATTGGTTGCCTCCTGCATGTGTCCTGACCATGGCCCAGACCAGGGAGGAGCCTGCAACCAAGGTACATGCCCTTGACCGGAATCAAACCCCCCTTGGTCTGCAGGTCGAAGCTCTACCTACTGAGCCAAACCATCTAGGACATAAGTGAGGTTTAAATGAAGGTTCATTTTTTGGCATACAGATTGCTCGAACACCATGTATTAAAAAGGCTGCTTCTATAAGACTCCTAGAAGGAAATATAGGCAGCAAAATATCAGACATCTCATCTAGCAGAATTTTCACCAATACATCACCTAGGGCAATAGAAAGAAACAAAGGAAAAATGGACAAATTGAACTACATCAAAATAATAAGCTTCCGCACAGCAAAAGAAACCAGCATCACAGCAAAAGAAAACAGCATCAAAATGAAAATGGAACCCACTGTATGGAAGAACATATTTGCCAATGATACATCTTATAAGGAGTTAACTTCTAAAATATATAATAAAGTACTCATACAACTCAATAAAAGGAAGACCAACAATTCAATTTTAAAAAAATGGGCAGAGGACATACAAATGGCCCCCTGAATTAGGCTGTTTGGAAGGTTGGCCTTCGTACTGAGACATATGAAATAATGCTCAATGTTACTAATCATCAGAGAAATGCAAATTAAAATGACAATGAGATATCACCTCACACCTACCAGAACGGCCCATCAATAATTCAACAAACAACAAGTGCTAGTATGTGGGGTGCAGCTACAGTGTTTTGGACAGGTTCACGCCTTAGACGGAGGAGAGCGCACAGTCCTCTCATTGTCGCGTGCAAGCCCCAGCTTGGAGGGCAGAGCCCTCCCAGCACAATTATAGCCAACAGCTATAGTTGTAAGCTTGAACCTATGGTCTGAACACGTGGCCCCACGTGCCTGAGTGATGTGGGCTTTAGATAGAGTTCAGGTACATGTAGTTGAGTAGCAATTAAAACTCACGAGAATGTTGTAAACAATTTGATTACACCCTTACTTTGCCCCGTGGCATCTGCTATAAAATAAAGACACGGCTTGTGGGCGTTGGCGCTGTCTCTCCATCAGAGGAGCAGCGTTCCACCGAGACCCAGCTCTCATTCTCTTGTCTGTCTTTTCTAAGCCTTTCAGCCGCCCCCACTTGGGTCACTGAACCAGGCTGAGCTGGCATGGCATGTAAGGCGCCCTGGGGCTGAGTATGCCATGGCCATGCCGGCTCACCACATATGGCGCCTGAATGGGGACTGAATTCTGGGACCAGGGACTGAGTTCTGGGACCAGGGACTGAGTTATGAGGAACAGGTCCTGAGTTTGGGGAAACTACAATTGTTAGGTGAAAGGAGACTC
Source organism: Myotis myotis (assembly GCF_014108235.1). Classification (NCBI taxonomy): domain Eukaryota; kingdom Metazoa; phylum Chordata; class Mammalia; order Chiroptera; family Vespertilionidae; genus Myotis; species Myotis myotis. Next base: position 7,265,111 of record NW_023416346.1, on the reverse strand, counting down.
CAAGGCATGCACGCGGAGAAAGGAAGGTAGGGAGCCGAGGTGTGGTAATAGCTCGCTGTAAAACTTGGGAAAGTCAGGATCCTAGGAAGGGATTCCTAAAAACAATGCTTATTGAAGCATTTTTATAAAATTAAAAACAGATCTGTAAAGCATAATTGTCATTTAAGGAAAATAAGCAGAAAATAAGCGGTAGACGTTAGAAAATAGGCGGAAAGAAATAAGCAATAGAAAGTAAGTGGTAGACGTTAGAAAATAAGCGGTAGGAAATAAGCGGTGGGAAATAAGTGGTAGAAAATAAGCGGTAGAAATAAGCAGTAGAAACAGAAATAAGCCGTAGAAAATAAGAAGTAAATAGGAGATACAAAATAAGGTAGAAATCTCCTAGGTTTTGTTTAAGCCAGCAGTTCTCAACCTGTGTGGGTCGTGACCCCTTTGACAGTAGAATGACCCTTTCACAGGGGTCGCCTAAGACCATCCTGCATATCAGATACTTACATGACGATTCATAACAGTAGCAACATTACAGTTATGAAGTAGCAATGAAAATAATTTTATGGTTGGGTCACAACATGAGGAACTGTATTTAAAGGGCCAGAAGGTTGAGAACCACTGGTTTAAGCCACTGTAAAGCAACAAATGGCTGTGGTTGATGTTTGAGGAAGTAACTTTTATTTCTGACCTAGATTGTAAGCTCTTGCAGCAGTTGCATTGTTTCTGGGCTTTGGTTATTTCTTTCTTGTGTGACCTGATAGCTCCCTGGGACTTTGGGTCTGTGTGAGATGCCAGACTCAGAGTTGGAGGTCTCCAGCCCTGCAGGCCCCAGGGGTGCTCTCTTACTCCATGCAGCAGTGGCTGAAGGGACCAAATTTCCACCTGTGTGGACGAGGCTGATTTGACTGGGACTGGTGCCGACTCAGAACCAAGGCCAACCTTCCAAACAGCCTAATCCAGGGGGCCAGTTTTGCATCAACAACATCTTTGCATCACTGGCATCTTACTACGTAAGTGGCCGAGGTATCAACATGGAGTCAGCTGAAGAAGATGGCGACTGAGGCCAAGCATATGTTAGCAAAGCAAGTGGAAGCTATGCTAGCGTTGGTGAACTGTCAGTTTTCTGTAAAATCTTGCGGAGCTAAATCTAAGGACTCTGAGTAAGATATCCTGAAAATGTTAACATGTTTGTAGTTTTGTTTTGCATTGGTATTGCTTTGTTAATAGCCAGAAGTCTGTTTTGATGTTGCTGAATAATTTGTTTAGAGTTTTTTGATAATGTAAATAGAAGTGTTTAAAAACAAAAGAAAAGGGGGATACAGTGTTTTGCACAGGTTCAAGCCTTGGACTGAGGAGAGCGCACAGTCCTCTCATTGCCATGTGCAAGTCCCAGCTTGGAGGGCAGAGCCCTCCCAGCACAATTATAGCCAACAGCTATAGTTGTAAGCTTGAACCTATGGTCTGAACACGTGGCCCCACATGCCTGAGTGATGTGGGCTTTAGATAGAGTTCAGGTACATGTAGTTGAGTAGCATTGAAACTCACGAGAATGTTGTAAACAACTTGATTACACCCTTACTTTGCCCCGTGGCATCTGCTATAAAATAAAGACACGGCCTGTGGGCGTTGGCACTGTCTCTCCATCAGAGGAGCAGCGTCCCACTGAGACCCAGCTTTCATTCTCTTGTCTGTCTTTTCTAAGCCTTTCAGCCGCCCCCACTTGGGTCACTGAACCAGGCTGAGCTGGCATGGCACGTAAGGCGTCCTGGGGCTGAGTATGCCATGGCCGTGCCAGCTCGCCACACTGGCAAGGATGTGGAGAAAAGTTAACCCTACTACACTGCTGGTGGGAATGCAGACTGGTGCAGCTACTATGGAAAACAGTATGGAGTTTCCTCAAAAACAAAAAAATGGAACTGCCCTTTGACCCAACGATCACACTTCTGGGAATATATACTAAGAATCCTGAAACACCAATCAGAAAGAATATATGCATCCATATTTCATAGCAGTGTTTTTTAATAAAAGTTAAGATCTCAAAACAGCCCAAGTGCCCATCAGTAGATGAGTGGATACAAAACGCTGTGGTACATCTACACAATGGGATACTATGTGGCTATCTGAATTTCCTTGTGCATTACCAGGATAGAGAAATGTGCTTGATTTTTTTTGTGTTGACCTTGTGTTCTGTGACCTTGCTGAACAAAAATATTAGTTCTAGGAGGGTTTTTTGTGGATTCTTTGAGATTTTCTACACATATAATTATGCCATCTCCAAAAAAAAGTCAATTTCATTTCCTCCTTTGCAATCTGTATTCTATTTCTTTTTCTTGTCTAATTGCAACTTCTAGTAAAATGTTAATAGGTCTGATGAAAGTAGACATCCTTGCTTTGTTCCTAATCTTATGGGAAAGTATTCAGTCTTTCACCATTAAATATGATGTTACATGAAAATTTTTGGTGACAGCCTTTATCAGGTTGAGGAAGTCTCTATTTTTAGTTTGTTGATCATTTTTGTCATGGATGAATGCTGAATTTTGTCAAATGATTTTACTGCATCAATTAATAAGTGATATTTCTTCTTTAAACTGTAAATATGGTTGATATCCTAGACATTTTGAATATGACATTATGAAATTGCTTACATAAATTGTATAGAAAACATTTACATTTTTACTTTAGCGATCAATCTGATTTTCAGGCCACAGATTCTCACCAGCTTTCTGTGGGCTGAAGGCTCAATGTCAGTTCAGTTTTTAAAGCCTTTGCGGTATTTGTCAGGTCTGTCTGGTGTGTGTGTGTGTGTGTGTGTGTGTGACTAAGCGTTTAGTCTGGAACCAGATGTGCTGTGTAATTTCCAGGACCTCTAAATAATAAATCTTAACTCTTTCAAAATTTCCTATTGGTTATTGCTGAGAGTGTCTCTCGATCATAATAAGAAACACAAAGGTCAGTCCAGCCACAACATTGGTTATTGATAGGCTGAGACTGGTACAAAACACATGATTAGAATATTTAATATGGTTAAGATGGCAATGATCTCCAAATTGATCTATAAATTCAATGCAATCTCTTTCAAAATCCTAGCTTTCTCTTCAGAAATTGACAAGCTGATGCTAAAAAAAAAAAAAAAAAAAATCACATAGAAATGTGAGGGACCCAGAATAACCAAAACAATCTTGAAAAGGAGGAAGTTGGAGAACGTACATTTCCTGATTTCAAAATTGACTACAAAGCTACAGTAATCAAAGTGGTGTGTTACAGGCATAAGGATAGGTATATGGGTAAATGGGATACAATTGAGAGTCCAGAAATGAGCTCTCAAATTTACAGTCAATTAATTTTCAATAAGGGCACTAAGATCTTTTTCAACAAATGGTGGTGGGGCAACTGGATATCTATCTACATGCAAGAAAATGAAGTTGGACCACTATGTCACACCATATATAAAAATTAATTCAAAATAGATTTAAGGCCAAAATGTAAGAGCTAAACGTATAAAACTACTAGACAAAAAAAAAAAAATGGGAGTAAATCTTCATGACCTTGGATTAGAAATGTTCTGATTAGACCAATCAGAACAGTTGCCAGCTCTAGTGGTCTTCTGCTGTGACAGACATTACTTGTTTCAGTGGCTAGATTGTGGGACAGACCCAGAGGTCCTAGAGGCAGTGTTTCTCTATCAACTGGAACAGGATGTTCAAATCCTCTGTGAACAAATGAGATAGCTGTACCAGTACACATCACCCCAAAGACTAGATATAGATAGATAGATGATAGATAGATAGATAGATAGATAGATAGATAGATAGAGATATAGATAGATAGATAGAGATAGATCGATCTCACCTGAGGATATGTATTGATTTTTAGAGAGAAACATTGATTCATTGCTTCCCATTGCACCCTGACTGGGGATCAAATCCATAACCAAGGTACATGCCCCAATCAGGAATCAACCCACAACCTTTTGTTATATGGGACAACATTCCAACCAACCGAGCCACCTGGCCAGGACAGAAATTTCTCCTCTTGACAGAAGATAAAGGCCATAAGATTTCAGCATGTCACTCCAAGCAGTTTTTTTTATTTGATTTAAACTCTAGAAAACTGCCGAACTATGAAAATAGGGCTGTCTTTGGGTGAAAATCCTGATCCCTGCCTTTTCATCGTCTAGGAAGAAGGAAAGAAAACAAACGACATAAGATATGGACCAAAGGGTATTGGTCCAGATCTGAACACTGAGGCCTGTCTGTCAAGTAAAGTTCTCCCTCCTTAGACTGGGCACTACCACCCAACCCCAGCACCACTCCAATGATCCTCCTTCTACAGGCACATCCATCAATTCACACCTAAATCAACTCAATTCCTACACCCCTGAAGTGACAGACTCCAACAGAGGAAGAAATTGGATAAGCTAGACTCTGAGGCACAACCTTTACTAGACAGAGGGGGTGGAATCCTTGGGCTATGCAATAGTATATAGAGAACAGACTGACAGCTGTCAGAGGGAAGCGGGTTGGGGACTGGGTAAGAAAGGTGAAGGGATTAAGCAAAGGAAATAAAGAAACTCATGGACACAGACAACAGTATGGTGTTTGCCAAATGGGGGGATGGGGAGAGGTAGAAAAGGGTAAATGGGGGATAAATGGTGATGGAAGGAGACTTGACTTGGTGTGGTAAACACACAACACAATATACAGATGATGTATTGTAGAATTGTATACCTGAAACCTATAGAATTTTATTAACCAATATTGCCCTAATAAATTCAATTCAATTTTTTATTTTTTTTTTACATAAAAAAGGGAAGGTGAGCCATTTTAGCAACAAATATTAATTTTTTATTATATTTCTAAATAAATACTACAATACTTTTTTCTCTTACATAAAAAAACTTAAACACTTAAACATTTATAACATTCAGTTTTGGAAAAGACAAACAGGGTAAAAATGAAGAAAAGTGATCAAAAAAAATTTTTCAAAGACAGAATAAATATAGCCTGGTTTATATGCTGCCAGAGTTCTAGGCCCTCATTTCAGAATTAGCGGGAGTGCAAAATTTCCTCCAGCTTCAACTTGTCCAAGGGGGGGATTTTGGTGACTTCATAAAAGTTCCTGCAAAAGGAAGAGACATCTGCTCAGTATAAAATAGCCAAAGCAAGCAGGCTTCATGGAATAAGTGGGAGATAGGGCCCTTGGTTCCCTATCTTGCTTTAACCCTGGAGCAGAAAGTAAGGTAAAAAGTACCTCAATCTTTCTTTTTCCTTAGGCAAGGATAGTCTGGGCCTCCCCATGACTGAGCACAAACCCAACCTCATCTGGAGCTTGGTACTTACGGGTGAGAATACTTGAAACACACAGTCTTGAGCCTATCATTGCAAGGATACAAAGTCAGCAGCGTGTTAAGTTTTTTGACCAAGAGGTAAAGATCAGAGATCACGAAGTCAAAGTAATAATTCAGGAAATGAGTCTGAAAGAAGCAACATAAACAGTGACTTTTATGACAGGAAGCAGACCCTTCCTCTGTGTCTACTATCCCAAATCCAAACTTCCTATCCATGGTATAGAAAGGGAAGAGAGTGAAAGACTCATACGTCATAGACACTGACCAATTATTACAGGAGAATAGGTTCCAGCCACAAACTAGTGGTATGGCTATATTCATATGTACCAGTTGGATATTAGCCCTGGCCATAGATATTCAGGTATGCTGAAATCCACTACCAAAAAAATCCAAGGAACATGACTGACTTTGTAATTTACTCACTTTCAGATCAAGAACCAATGGACAGGCAAACCTCAGAACAAACTTGAGGTCCCAACTCAACAGCCAACAGAAACTTAAGGCTGTTCCTTGTCTCTGGATCTACCAGCTATCATTCCATGCATTCATTTTCTCATTCAATTTGAAGGATGCCTACTATGTGGCAGAAGCAATATAGCAACGTATTTAAGAGCAAATGTTCTGGAGGCAAACTACTGGGGTTCAAAATCTATTTTAACTAATAGTCTGGCCTTAAATTGGTTATTTAACCTCTTGGTGCCTCATTTTACCAATGGGGATCATTATAGTAATTACATTGCATGATTAAATGAGTTAATATATACAAAGCACATGTAACAGTCTAGCATATAGTAAGTGCCTAAATAATGCTACCTAGGATTAATATTAGACAGGCATGCACAGAAAGAATTACAAAATGTGTGGAAAGTGCTATGATGGAAGTGAACATAGGGCGCTGGAGGCAAAGGGCAACAAGACCCATGAACTCTGGCTAGGAGAGTAACAGAAAGCTTCATAGAGGAGGGGACATCTATAATGAGTGTTGAAAGTCAAGTAGGAGCTCCACAGGTAGAGAAAGGAAGATTTATTCTATAATACAGTGATTTTCTAAAAATATCTTAAATTAGCCCGGCTGGCATGTCTCAGTGGTTGAGCCTCAACCTGTGAACCGGGGGGGTCATGGTTCAATTCCCAGTTGGGGCACATGCCTGGGTTGAGGGCTTGATCCCCAGTGTGGGACATGCTGGAGGCAGCTTATCAATGATTCTCTCTCTCATCATTGATGTTTCTATCTATCCCTTTCCCTTCCTCTCTGAAAGTAATAAAAAAAATTTTTAAAAAATAAAAGTATCTTAAATTATTTCCCCAAACCCCCTTTTAAAAAATATCTTACCTGGAAGCCCAAACATCTTACCTGGAATTGGAGGCAAAGGCTAAGAAGCCCACTAATTTGAATCCCCTTATCTTTATATGGCCCCGGAGACACTTCTACAAGAATCCCAGGGCTCTACTGAATACTGTTTGAAAACCACTGCCACAGGCAAAGGGCAGTCATTAGCATGCGGAACAGGGGAGTAACATGTGGTAACACATTATATTTAGTGTGTTAAATAAGATTAGTGGCCCCATTGTCACTGCACCAGTTCAGGCCCAAAAGCTTCACCTTGACTATTACAAAAGCTGACTTGCCAGTGTTGCCACTCTTACACTATCACCTGGTAAACCTTCTATACTGCTCTACCAGTACTATTTCCAAAACACACAAACAGGAACACCCCTGCCTCAAAAACTTCCAGTACCTTAGTATAAAATGGATCTCTCAACATGATATCAAAGGTCTTTTAAAATCTGAACATATCCTACCATTCTGGTCTCATCTCTTACCATTCCCTAATTCATAAAGCCTTTGCTCTATCCACAGGAAATGCATTATTCTGCTCCCTATACATTACACCCTTTAATTGTTGCCTTCACGTCTTTTCAATTATTGTTCACTCTACCTAGAATGTCTCCTCTCACGGGTTCCTTTCAAGAGCCAATTCAAAAGTCAACTTCTTTGTGAAACCTTTCTTACCTATAGAAGCAGGATATATAGCATAGAGGATTGTGGAATCCAGACTACCAGGATTCAGATCGGGGTTGACATTTAGCTGATACTCACTGATACAAGCATGCCATGTGTTTAAACATTGAAAATATTTCTATACTGGTTGGCAAGAAATTTGTTGCCCTGAGCCACTCAATTGCCCCTCTCAAGTACCTACCAGATTTACCAAGGATCCATGGGTCAGAGCCTGGCTCGGAATGGGGCCTCTAGGACCATGGCTCCAGAGCTATGGCCACACCCATTCTGATTATGCAGTACTGGTTGTATACCACTCCTAGTTCTGCCTCTCCCTAGCAAAACATGGGAATGTATTTCTTATCTATAAAATAGGGATAATACTGATCTTGTGGGGTTACTGTAAAGATTAAATGAGTTCATACAAAGTGCTCAGATCACCAAGCACTCAACTTATATAAACACAACTGTTTATAGAGTTCTTTCTCAGTACACAGAAGCTTTCCCATCAGTAGTGGCTCTGGGATTTCTAAGTTGGAGGGGCTCAGGGATGATTGGGAAGAGCATGCACATTTGTTAGCATACTCTTTCTATTTGGATTGTATGTTACATATCAGTAAAAATTCATAGTTCTCTGAAGTTGATATTCATAATTTTTCATAAAATTTAGAAAGCATCAAACATGAGTTTTATTTCTATTAGGGAAGGAGGTTCTGGGGCCTTCCTCTTTAGAAAATAACAACACTATAGTATACCTGTAAGTCCCCTATTACACATGGACAGTTACTTTCACTACTCTGTTCTCTGGGTCAGTGCTTCAAATTCCATTCTAACAAGCTCCCTCAGGGGGTAACCTTGCTGAAGGGACTACAAGGGGCAGAAGTGAAATGGGGTCAGGTAGGAAGTGGGCCCAACCCAGCCCTGCTGCAACCAGAATAATTTCACATTAGTTTGTTTTGTGATATCGGGCTTTCAGATAAGCTTTCCTTGGAACAAAGCATACTGTGACTAAGAAAAATGGTACCAAATACTTCACAACAATTGCTATAGAAACACTTTAGGCAGCCAGGACCCTAATGTTGAGGTGTCAAAGAATTCATAACTGTGGGTATATGGCAGTTTTGGCACTAAATGTCCCACAGCCTTAATTTACACCTTCCTTCTCAGCCAACCCTGTGCTTCTGAATCCCAACCCCATGCCCCTAGCCAGTGTTTACCAAGTATCCAAGCTTCGTCATGTGGAGGGCCAAAAGAAAGGAAGCAGCAGCTAGATTGGAACCCTTTTCCTGGATGAAGTCATATTCATGCAGGGTCAACTCACAGATGAATCGAGATAAGACCACTGTTCTAATGTTGACATGAATATTCTAAAGAGAGCAAAAAGACCATTTCAGCAAGCAATGTAGAAAACCAGAACTAAGCAGAAGACCCCCTTCACCTACTCTCTCCAGTTATCTCACCTCAGGCCTAATTGGCTCTCTGCCTGAACAATGTACTTCTCCTACCATCATGGTTCACACCAAGGCACTCTACCCTTGAAAGCACAGAATCTTAAGCAGGGGGAAGGGAGGCAATTCTGAAATCAGCATTAGAATTCACTACCTTCATGGTTTGTAACCAAATTACCAAATGTATTTGTGGTACCTTTTCATCTACTCTTTATGTACAAGTCATCGTTTGAAGGGCCAAAGCTTTCCAACTATAACTTTGCAGCTGGTTCTACCCTAGGATGTGTTCCATGCTCCATAATAACTCTCTCCCCTTTCTTGTTTGTATCTTTTTTTTATTATAGCCTATTACACATTACAGAGAGAGAGAGAGAGAGAGAGAGAGAGAGAGAGAGAGAGAGAGAGAGAGAGAGAAGGTACACTTGTAGAATTCAATGAATAATTATGAAGTGACCTCCCCTGTAACCAATATTCAGGTGAAGAAAGAGAACTTTGCAGCATCTCCCCCAAAGTTCTTGTGTCCTTTCCTCATAAAACAATTTTATCTCCTTCCCCTACTCTGCCCTCACCTCAAAACTTTACAGGCATACTATACAAACCTCCAATTTTCTTCCTCCTACACTTCATAAAGATTGCTAATCTAGGAGAGTCAGATTGAAGAAGAAATTTCTCTGTCCCCAATTGTCTCTTTCCCTTTACCTACCACTCAAGCAGTCACTCTTGGTATGGAAGAGACAAACCTAGCAAGAAGGGGGATATGCCTTCTCTCTCTTACCATAGAAAATATGCGCAGAAAATGATAGGCGACAGGAATGTTGATTTCAAATTTGAGGGTACTCAAAATGCTGATTTCCATGGCAACCATCTCATGTCGCTGAAAACCCTCTCTACGGGACTGCAGGAATCGATCCAACTTAGGTGGGCCGGTCTCCTACAGGTGGAGAGAAGAGACAGTCACACCAGGCCAAGACAGCCCACTTGGAGATGAAAAGCAGAGGGGAAGGGGTTGAAGGATAGCAGGTAATAACATTTCCTGGAATAAACCTTTAGGTTAGCTCTGAGAGCCAGCTTCTGGTTGATTTGAGTGGCCCATCTGAAACACAAAATCAGAAATACAGGAGAGATCTGCTTCAAAACTGCACCACTAGAAAAAGGATAGGGCCTCTGGGGATGTATTCTTACAGTGTTGGAAGCACATAATAGGGCACAAGGGCTGGGATCAGTGGTCTCTCTTTTAATGGGTGAGAGCCAGGAATGGGAAATCTAAGGCCTACTCTGGGGGAAGGGAAGAAGAGGCCACAAAAAGGGGAGTTAGAGATGGAAGGTAAGTCCTCACTATGTGTCCTAGTCTAAGGAATAAATAAGGATGTTTGGGAAGGGGCACCACTGGAGTAACAGGCAGTGAGAGAGAGGCAGGCACAGAGGGAGCCTAAGCTGAGACTGAAGACTACAGGGGGTGGGGGGATGTGCATGGGGGTCAGACTGGGGGGATCCAGGCCAGCCCAAGGGTGAGAAGAACCCTATCTGGGAGTACCTTCCCACGCCCCACCCTCTGCAGACTGAACCTTGATTATGGGGAGAGGACTGGAGGCAGAAAGACCACTGAATTTTCTCTCTAGAACAGCCGTTCTCAACCTGTGGGTCAATACATATATAATTACATATTGTTTTTGTGATGAATCACTATGCTTTAATTATGTTCAATTTGTAACAATGAAATTGGGGGTCACCACAACATGAGGAACTGTATTAACGGGTCACGGCATTAGGAAGGTTGAGAACCACTGCTCTAGAAGCATCCACCTGCCTACCCCAGCCTTTAATTCAAACTTTTCTCTGTCTCTCTAGTTTCAGATCACAAACTGGATTAACCCTCTGGTTTTTCAGACAGGAAATTGGGGCCCAGAGAGAAGAAATAACTTGCTCAAGTTCACAAAGCAACCTAGTGGTTAAGACCAGGGCAAGACACTCTCTTCCATTTCTCTACTCACCACTGGTTCCTTTCTTCTCTTCTCATACCATCTCCACACCTCCCCTTGCAAAAGTCTTTCTGTACTTATAAATCCTGTGAGGGGAAGACCTCCTTCAACAACAACAAAAAACTTAGTGGGGGGCCCTTTGTCCTGGCAAACAAAAGAGACATGCTCCTGGTTCCAAGGTTTGCTGAGAACAGCCCCCTCTCACTCTCTTCCTCCCTCCTGCTGTCTAGGGACCCACACTGCTTTTTGAAAAATTTGTTTTTTATTGATTTCAGAGAGGAAGGGGAAGAGAGAGAGAGAGAGAGAGAGAGAGAGAGAGAGAGAGAGAGAGAGAGAGAGATATCAATGATGAGAGAGAACCATTGATGGGCTGCCTCCCACAGGAACCCAGGACCTTTTAGTCTGCAGGCCAACGATGCTCTATCCATTGAGCCAAACGGGCCAGGGCCCCAGCTGCTTTTTTAAGGGGGCATCGCTGGGGTAACAGGCAGTGGGAGAGAGGCCAGCATTTTTACTCAAGCCATAAAAATGGCCCTAGGTGGGGAAAGGGAAAGGGGGAAGAGAGGAGGAGGTGGGACAAGGGAAAGAGCCAGGGAAATTGTAAGCTAGCAGTGGAGGAAATGAGCCAGAAAGGAAAGCAGTAAGGGAGGGCATGAGAGAAGAGGAGGGGAGAGAGGGAGAAAGGGGAAAATGAGACTAGGGAGCAAAGGAGGAAAGGATAATGGAAGGGAGCAAGTAAGAGTGAGTCGGGGAGAATTAGCAAGGAAGCAAGAAAGAGAGGAAGCTATTGGAGAAGGAGCAGAGAGGAAGCATGGAGGAGGGGGAGCAAGGGAACCAGAGAGTAGGTGGATAGGGAAGGAAATGAGCCAGAGAGGGAAACAATGAAGCAGAGAACAAGGGAGGGGGAAGAGAGAGAGGAAGCAAGAAAAGAAGGAGACTAGGGAGTGAGGGTGGTAGGTAGGGAAGGAAGGAAGGAAGGAGCAAGAGAGGAGAGGAGAGAACAAATTAGCAAAAAAAAGGGTGGAGGAAGTAGGGTAGGGGGAAGCCAAGGAGAGGGTAGGAGCAAGGCACAAGGGAAGTAAGGTGGGGGAGGTAGGGACAAGTTAAGGGAGAGGAGAGAGGATGAGATAGAGCAGAGAGAGTTTGCAAGAGAAGGGGAGGAGAGGGGGAGGAGAGGAGGAGGAAGGGAGGAGGATGGAATAGGACCTGGGGAAGGAAGGGTGTGAGGGTAGGAAAGTGGCAGGGAGGGAGACAGAGGAATGAGGGTTACAAAGGTGGGAGGAAGGGAAGGAGGAAGGGAACCAGTGAATTAAGGACGGGTGGAGTAGGGAGTGGAACAAGGAAGTAAGTGAACAGGTAAGGGAGTGAGAAAGAGAGGGAGCCAGAAAGGAAAGGAAAAAGCCAGAGGGAGGAGCCAGTATGGATTGAGTGAATACACAAAGTAGGGACGGTAAAATCGAGGGATGGATTAAGAGAAGACTGGAGAAAGATTGTTAGAAAGTGAGGACATAGTGAAGTTAGGGCTTAAGTGATAGAGCACAGAAGTGAGATGAGGGCAAGGACAGCAAGAGAGGGAGGGAGAGAAGGAGGGAAGTAAAGAGCAAAAAAGAGAGGGTTGGAGTTTGGGAGGGAGGTACTGAAGGACTAGGTAGGAAGTGAGTGAGCAAAGGAGGAAGGAAGGCAGGAAGTGAACTAGAGATAGAGCTGTAGAGGGAGGGAGCTGGCAGAGGAACACAAAAATAAACACAGTTCTAAACCTCTTTGAACTCAGTAAAAGTAGCTACTATCTTTCTGCTCCTAAACCCTAAGGTTTCATACAACTAGCCTATCTGAAGGAAAAATGGGAATTGTACGAGATCATTTAAAATCTAAAGAAGAGGAAAGAATCAGAGAAATTATAATTTCCTTTATAATTATGATTATAAAGGAAAGCGCAGCTACTTGCTTTTATACTACCACTTCAAAAATAACTATTTCACTTAGACTCACTACCAGGCCATTTTCTCTTAAATGTCTCCAGCACCCAGGTTTGGAAATTCTTTCTTATATATACAATTCAAGACTCCACTTGAAAGAGATGGAGTTGGTGGTGGGAAGACGAAAAGGGGGGTGGGGCGCAGAGAATCTAACAACCCATTAAATAGGCACACACCCACATATGTATATATTAGAGAAAATGGAAGAATCTTGTTGATTCCAGAAAACAAATACACCACCACTGCCACCTAAAACCAGCTTCGCTGCTGGGGAAGATAGATTAAAAAATTAGTAAGAAATATTATTTTCATACAGACATAGGTACAAATATATATACACATACACATATACACACATATATAGACATGTGGATACATATGACTTGGATAGAAATCTGATTGATTAGTTCTCTCCAGGTCCTATGGACTCAACCTCAAGTTTTGCTGCAATCAGAAAAGCAGTGGCACCAAGGAGTTGCAGATTCTCTTCCTTGCATTTTTTCTTCATAAGGTAGTGATCCACCAGCTTCACTGCCAAGTAGAGAGACTCATGATTCAGATTACAGTTAACCTGGAGGAATACATAAACAGGGAAAAAATCTGCATATTGTCCAGCTCCAAAATCATATTCACATAAATCTAACTACCTGGTCTGTGGCATTGAGCACAGTAGAGCTACCAGACCTGGCCAGCTGAGATTCAACTATGAATATGGGAACTAGTTCAGGTAGGTGCCTGACTATATATATATATCTCCTGTGACTCTGAGAACGCTGGCATTATCTATCCCTAACTTTGGGTAGGTAACCAGTCTTGTAAGTCAGAGAGAGGTTCTGCCTTCTCTAGGAACACCCTGAGTGAACAGACCTCTCTCCTTGATCTCCAAATACATACTTGATATTCTTGCGTTCCCTATTTGCTACCACCTTGTACAGTGAATTCCCAGAAGAAATCATGTTTATTTAGCTCTGAAACAGAGACTTGTTTTATTTATTAGTTTATTCATCCATTATTACCTATTAGATGTATAGATTGGGAGCAAGTACCAATAGCACCATTTGGAAGTGAGCTGAGGGGCTGAAGAAGCCAGAATGAAATTAAAGAATTAATCTCCCTTCTTTTATTTATCCTGCCCTCACCAATTCCAAAAAACCATCTCCTATAAAAGTAGTCCCAGAGTTAGTGTTCGCATCTATATAGCATCTTTATAAAAATTAGAAAAAAGGTAACTTCTTTGGGTGAATTCAGCCCTGAAGGCATACATCTTATCAAGTAGATAATACCTTTATATGAATTAGCAAAAGGTACCCCTGCCTCAGGGCATAGCAGCCCCACAGCCAGAATGCACAGCTTGGCAAACAAGAATATAGCTGGATTCCATTGTCTGCTTTTGCCTTCACTAAAGGCAACGTATAGCCACAATTTGCAGTGTACACAGGGGTCCTACTCAACCCTCCATGATGCTTCTTCCTCACAATCCCTTGGGGTCTTAGAGTTTGAAAACAATAAGATCTATATTTGTCCAACAGCTCAACCAATGCCTGAACCCTCTTTTTAATGTCTCTACCAAGTAGTTGTTCAGTTCCTGCCATAAAACCTCCAAATACAGCCCAATCTCTCCTCTCCTTGAATAGTTTTAACAGAAAAATCTTCCTTATATTGAGTAAAAAAAAATCCTCCCTGTAAGTTTCACTTACTTCATTGGGATTCCTTTTATTTAGGCTACTCTTATTGACTAGAGCAGGGGTGGGCAAACTTTTTGACTCGAGGGCCACAATGGGTTCTTAAACTGGACCAGAGGGCCGGAACAAAAGCATGGATGGAGTGTTTATGTGAACTAATATAAATTCAAAGTAAACATCATTAAATAAAAGAGTACGGTCTTTTTTTTTTTTAGTTTTATTCATTTCAAACGGCCGGATCCGGCCCGCATGCCATAGTTTGCCCACGGCTGGACTAGAGCCTAGTTGACTACAAAGTAGGTCAATAAGAAGCTTTGGAGAAGTGGATGTATATTAGCATACATGAATGATTATTAGAAGATGGTTGCATACATTGATTCAGCAATAGATATATTAAGCTTTTAAATAACTGAAATACCAAAAAGCTGTTCCTATTGTTCCTAGGATATGGCCTTGGATATTCTCAGAAATTGCCTTCGTTTTCTATTACTGCTGTAATAAATTATTACACACTTAGTGGCTGAAAATAACACAAATCCATTATCTTACAGATCTGGAGTTCAGAAGGTCAAAATAGTACTCACTGGGTTAAAAAAAATCAAGGTGTTAGCAGGGCTACGTTTTTTTCTAGAGGGTCTAAATGAAGAATCCTTTGTCTACCTTCTAAAGGATTCCTGCACTCCTTGGTTTGGGGTCCCTTCCATCTTCAAAGCCAGCAATGGCCAGCTGAGTCTTACTCACACTACATCATTTTCTGACTTCCTCTTCCACAATTAAGGACTCTTGTAATTACATTGGGCCCACTTGGATAATCAAGGGTAATCACCATCTTAAATTCAGTTGATTACAATCGTAATTCCATAGTCTACTTAATTTCCCTTTGTGAGTATGCAAAACACAAAGTTTATTCTTACATTATTATTTATTAATTATTGTATTATTTTCCATATGAACAACTGTAAACCTATTTTTGGCCACTCCTGTATTCACAGAAGATGTGGACATTTTATTCTGTCTACTACATTTTCCAAAGAAATGTCATTAAGAAAGGAAAGAGGAGAATTCATGCGGATGAAGGTTAATGATTTCTTTAAATATCAAGAAATTGAGGTCAATTACAAAAAAAGAAGAAAGTAGAAATGGAAATCAGCAATTCTCTGAGAATGATGCCTCTGTGAACAAATGACAAAGTCAGTGCTTGTGTAGCCTCCTGCCAGTACTTCACATAGGCACTTGGCCACCCATGCAGCAGGTTGTTATCAAATGGAAACACCTAAAAGTGTGGGTAATACCTGAATGAATGGTTGAAAATTGGAGTTAATAAATATTTAAATCAGCAGCTGTCAGTTATAGCAATCCTTCTTCCTTGAATGTAAGACATTCTAACATAATTCTTCTAACATAATTCTACCACTTGGGACTACCCAAAATAAGCTAATCCTTCTTGTGACAGCCCTTCAACTAGGGCAGGGGTGGGCAAACTTTTTGACTCGAGGGCCACAATGGGTTCTTAAACTGGACCGGAGGGCCGGAACAAAAGCATGGATGGAGTGTTTGTGTGAACTAATATAAATTCAAAGTCAACATCATTACATAAACGGGTACGGTCTTTTTTTTTTTTTTTTTAGTTGTATTCATTTCAAACGGGCCGCATCCGGCCCGCGTGCCATAGTTTGCCCACGGCTGATCTAGGGGGACATCTGTGATAATGTCAACAATAAAAAATAAATTAAAAAAAACAGTTATTATGTCTCATATAAATCTCCATTCTAGACCAAATAACGACTTCACATGATACGGTTTTCTGTTCCCTCAGCATCAGGCTCCAAATGAAGACCCTAACTTTGTGCCAATTAGAGAAGAGTGGCAGTGCTCTGGGAAATTTCAAACAGCTACAACAAATGTAGATAAGAAACCTTTCAGCACAGTAGCCAGGTTCTCTTCCTTGTACTGACTTTGGCTAGCACACCCTTTCAATTCTTCATAAAGACTATTCTCCTTATCTGGAGATGGGTACGAAGAAAGAAAAGGGAAGTGATAAATAAAACTATAGAAAATATAAAGACTAATCTTAGTCTTGAACTAGAAGACAAATCTGACAAAATTCATCTTTTTAAAAAAATAATTCTTTATTGTTGAAAGTATTACATAGGCCCCCATCTTTCCCCCATTGACCCCCTCCAGCCCGCCCCCTCCTGACCCCCAGGCCTTCAGTACCCTATTGTCTGTGTCCATGGGTTATGCATATATGCATACAAGGTCTTTGGTTGATTACCTACAACCCACCTACCCTCTTTCGCCTTTCCTCTGAGATTAGGCACTCTGTTCCATGCTTCCATCTGACAAAATTCATCTTAAATTCCAAAAGTAAAAGATCATTTTCCACAGTGATGAATAAACAGAGAAAATCAACCAGATATATGAAAAAGGACAAGTAATTTTTCAAGGAGAAATGTTCTGAAGAATTAGAACAAATGTCTACTTATGAAACCATTTTATTCCACAAAACTGAAATAAACTTTTTTTTTAATTAAATCTTTATTGTTCAGATTATTACATTTGTTCCTCTTTTTTTCCCTCCCATAACTCCCCTCCTCCCAGTTCCCACCCCACCCTCCGCCCTCACTCCCCACCCACTGTCCTCATCCATAGGTGCACAATTTTTGTCCAGTCTCTTCCCGCATCTCCCACACCCCTTTCCCCCCCAGGAATAGTCAGTCCATTCCCTTTCTATGTCCCTGATTCTATTGTAATCAACAGTTCATTCTGTTCATCAGATTATTTATTCACTTGATTCTTAGATTCACTTGTTGATAGATGCATATTTGTTGTTCATAATTTGTATCTTTACCTTTTTCTTCCTCTTCCTCTTCTTAAAGGATACCTTTCAGCATTTCATATAATCCTGGTTTGGTGGTGATGAACTCCTTTAGCTTTTCCTTATCTGTGAAGCTCTTTATCTGACCTTCAATTCTGAATGATAGCTTTGCTGGATAAAGTAATCTTGGTTGTAGGTTCTTGGTATTCATCACTTTGAATATTTCTTGCCACTCCCTTCTGGCCTGCAAAGTTTCTGTTGAGAAATCAGCTGACAGCCGTATGGGTATTCCCTTGTAGGTAACTGAGTTTCTTTCTCTTGCTGTTTTTAAGATTCTCTCTTTATCTTTTGCTCTTGGCATTTTAATGATGATGTGTCTTGGTGTGGTCCTCTTTGGATTCCTTTTGTTTGGGGTTCTCCGCGCTTCTTGGACCTGTAAGTCCATTTCTTTCACCAGGTGGGGGAAGTTTTCTGTCATTATTTCTTCAAATAGGTTTTCAATATCTTGCTCTCTCTCATCTTCTGGCACCCCTATAATTCTGATGTTGGTACGCTTGAAGCTGTCCCAGAGGCTCCTTACACTATCCTCGCATTTTTGGATTCTTTTTTCATTTTGCTTTTCCGGTTGGGTGTTTTTTGCTTCCTCGCATTTCAAATCATTGACTTGATTCTTGCGCTCCTCTGGTCTGCTGTCGGGAGTCTGTATAATATTCGTTATTTCAGTCCGTGTATGCTTAATTTCTAGTTGGTTCCCCAATATAAGATCGAGGGTCATATTAGTTTTCTTGTAGATCTCATTAAGTTTATCGGCGGCTTCTAAACAGTTCTTGAGAGACCTTAAAAGTGTGGTTCTGAACTCTATATCTTCCATTGACAATTTTGTCCTGTTTCTTTGTCTCCGCATTTTGTTATGCTTCCTTGGTGCACCCCCTAGTGGTCTTTGTTCGCAGTCTTATAGTTAAATCTTGATTGTTGTAGCTAATTCCAGGGAGGGTTTGACCTCCAGGCCAAGTGGCTATGAGAATCAGCTGTGTCAGCAGTGAGAGAACTTCTGTCCTCTAGGGAGGTGCTAATCTGGCATTTGCCTGAGGCTATCCGGCAAATGCCTGTGTGCAGGGCTTGAGCGGGGCGGGTCGCACAGGATCAACAGGGTGGGCCGGAGAGAGCAGTTATGGCGGCTCTCAGTCCTGTCCCGAGGGGCTCTGCCTCTCTGAGTCCCAGCACCCGCTGCAAAGCTCAGAGAGAAAGCTGCACTCGCTCTGACCGAAGCCAGACAGTCCCACTTCTCCCGTTTGAGTCTGGGTCTCTAAAGACTCGCCCGGATCTGGAGCTCAGAGTCTGCCACTCCCTCCCGATTGAAAACGCCAACCGCGCCCTCCGCCGCCAGCCCGCTCTGCGCACTCCGCACCTCAGAATTTGACTTCAGCACTGCGCCTCCTCTGAGTGTCCGTATGCGTTTCTCTTTCCTCCTAGTTGTAGGACTTCCACTCAGCCAGCGTTCCTGTGGTTCTGGGTGATGTCCCTTACGTTTTTTGGTTTCACTTTTGAAGTAGTTGTTCAGAGCAGCAAACTCCGGCGTTAACCTATGCCGCTATCTTGGTTCTCCGAAATAAACTTTTAAAAATTACACTCTCAACAAGATCTGAGAGGATATTGAATCCAGGAAAAGAGAACACTGGGATCCAGAATGTCTAGTTTCTGGTGAAAAAGCAATTACTTAATTTAAAAATGTAATAAAGGCAGTGAACAGTATATTCATAATCATGACAACAAACAGATAAATGATTTCAAAGGAATTCTCCCAGAACTGAGAGGTAATGAGTGAAAACTTGAGACACAAAGAGAATAGATTCTGGAGACACTCACTCACACTCATATACACACCATCAAAATGAGAGAAAAGGCAGAAGAGAAATAATAACAGATAATGTCTCTGAGCCATAGAAAGACTGAACCTTTAGATTGAATGAACCAACAAAATTAAGTAAAATAGGTCTACATCTAGAAAATGAAAAAATAATTATTTATATGGAAGGTAATGTATTAAACAATAATCTGGATCTAAAAGCCTAAAATTTTTGACTAACAATAAAAGAAGAAATAAACTAAAAATATATGATCACTTCTTTCATGAGGGGCAATTAATAGATCAGACACACCAAAGGGGTTAAATAACTAAATAATGTCTATATCCACATAATAGAATATTATACAGCAGTTTAAAAGGTAGATCTATATTTAAAAGGAAAGATTATTAGGACTCATTCTTAAGAGAAAAGAGCAAGTTGCAGTGCAATATGTACAGCATGACTTATTCATATAAGAAAAATACCATAAAACCCACTCATTAAAGAGTTGTATTTTATATGTGCATATATGCATGTATGTGGATGCATCCTTTTATTACTCATATAATTTAAGACTTTAAAGAAAGGATAGTCAAATATTAATAAAAATGATAAGACATGACATGCAAAAAGAGATCTGAAAGGATATACTCTAAACTATAGTTGTTACTTCTGAGGAATAAGAATAGAGGAAAGAAGTTGTTGACTTTATATACACACATATATACAAATATGTATATGAATACATGCATACATACTGTAAACATGTTCATTTTGTAGTTTGTTTTTTTTAAAGTATATTGAGCAGAGAAGTTAAGGTGAAATGGAGGGGGTGAAGAATTGCCAGAAGAAATTAACTGAACAACAATGGTTGTGGGTGGTCCCCACACTGTTATAAGACTTTTTGATAAGTTAAGCAGAAGACAATAAATTAGCATATAAATTATATAAGAACTAGTGGCGCCCTAACCGGTTTGGCTTGGTGGATATAGGGTCGGCCTGCAGACTCAAGGGTCCCGAGTTCGATTCCGGTCAAGGGCATGTACCGTGGTTGCGGGCATATCCCCAGTAGGGGGTGTGCAGGAGGCAGCTGATCGATGTTTCCCTCTCATTGAGGTTTCTAACTCTCTATCCCTCTCCTTTCCTCTCTGTAAAAAATCAATAAAATATATATATTTTTTAAAATTTTTAAAAAAAGAACTAGTGGCCCGTTGCACGAAGATTTGTGCAACAGGCCTTCCTTCCCCTGGCAGCCAGCACCGGTTTTCCTCTGGAACCCAGGACACAGGCCTTTGGTCCCGCCACAGCAGCAAGACTTGGCTTCTCTGCTCTGGTTGCTCACAGCCCCCCCCCCCTTTTTTTTTCCAGCTCCTCGAGCAGAAGCCAGGGCTGGCTGGAAGCCTGGGTCACCCCTGGTGACCCAGGCCCCCAGCCCCTCCTTGAGCAGAGCCCAGGGCGGGCTGGAAGCCTGGGCTGCCCCCAGAAACCCAGACCCCCAGCCACTCCTTGAGTGGAGTCCAGGGCCGGAGGGAAGCTTGGCTTCCTCTGTCTCTGGGACCAACCCACGCCTCCTGCTCGCTCCAGCTCCATGGCCACTGCCATCTTCAGTCGTTTTCAGTCTTCACTCCACGCCTGCGTATGCAAATTAACCGCCATCTTTGTTGGGTTAATTTGCATAGTCACTCTGATTGGCTGGTGGGCATAGCAGTGACACCAATTTGCATGTTTCTCTTTTATTAGTATAGATTATTAAGCCAAAATTAATTGATATAATGATCTTTGTACCTATAGAGAATACATATTTTCTTCAAACATTAGTGATAAACCTCATTAACTTAAGAAAAGCAAAATTCATCATTCAGATCACATTCTTAAAACACAATGCAATAAATCTAAAAATTGGTAATAAAAATATAAACCAAACAAGCCAATGAAAAACAAAGCATTTGGGGGGAAAAGGTAAGCACTATTTCTTTAAGAAAAAAAACAAAACCGGAGTCAAAGAGGAAGTAAAAATTGCAATTACAGTTTATTGAGAAAAAACAAGATAGCTACAACACTGTCTGTCAAAACTAATGAGGTGTAGTCAGAACTGTTACTTAGAAGAAAATGTACAGTTTTGGAGCTTTTATTATGAAGTCAGAAATAATTAAAATAGACTATGCCTTCATTTCAGAAAGCTAGAGGAAAACAAAATAAATTTAAATAAAATATAAAGATGAAAATAGATGTTAATGAATTTTCTTTTTAATTTATTGATTTGAGAGAGACAGTAAGGGAGACAGAGACATACATAGATTTGCTGTTCCACTTATTTACGCACTTATTGGTTGATTCTTGTATGTGCCCTGAATGGGGATTGAACCCAAAACCTTGGCCTATCGGGATGACACTCTAACCAACTGAGCTATGCGGCCAAGGCTGAAATTTTTATTTTTATGTTTTTGAATTTTATATCTTACTTATTTATTTAAATTAAATCTTTATTGTTGAAAGTATTACATATATCCCCCTTTCTCCCCCATTGACCCTTTCTAGTTTGCCCCTGTCCCCTGTCCCAGGCCTTCACCACCCTATTCAGGGCCAAAATTTTTTTAAAGAAAAAGATATACATTTATCCATGAGATGGTTCTTTTTTAAAAATATATTTTTATTGATTTCAGAGAGGAAGGGAGAGGGAGAGAGTGATAGAAACACCAATGATGAGAGAGAATCATTGATTGGCTGCCTCCTGAGTGCCCCCCACTGGGGATCAAGCCCACAACCCAGGCATGTGCCCTTGACTGGTATCGAACCCGGGACCCTTCAGTCCACAGGCCAATGCTCTATCCACTGAGCCAAACCAGCCAGGGCTATGAGCTGGTTCTTTGACCACAGAACTGAACAAAACTTTTATGAGGAAAAAAGAGTGTACATGCAACATTTTGAATGAGAAAAATAATTACAAAGGATAATAACAGAATACCATATACAATCTATGATAGTAACTGTGAAACTATCGATTAAATGAATGATTTTAAAGGGAAATATAAACTACAAAAATGACTCAAGATTAGGAATAAAACCTTAGTAGGCCAATAACCATCAATGTTATTAGAAAATGTTATCAAAAAATGACACACACAAATAGCATCATGTATCAATGGGCTCATGGGTAAGCTCTTCTAGAAAAATAAACTTAGTAGTGTAGAAAAATTTCCCTAATTATATTAATAAGATAGAGCAATCCTTGTGCTAAACTTAATAAAAAATAGTACCCTCTACCACACTTATAAAGGAATCTTATTTGTGAATATAGAAGCAAAAATTCTAAATAAAAATATGAGCACATCAAATCCAAGAGCAACCTAAATAAACTGTGACTAAGTTCAGAAAAGTAGATGAATATGAAATAAATTTTAAAAATCAACTGCTTTTCCCATACACTAGCAATAAATTTAAAAATTAAAGGAAAAAGGTATCACTCATAACAATAAAAAAACTTCCCCAGTACCCAAGAAAATAAAAACTTTTTAAGTCAATGAGACCAATATGAAGAGAATCTTTAAAATTTTAAAATTGTAAAATAACTGGTAACTAAACAAACACAACCTAACTGGCTTGGAAAGTTCAAGATTGTCAAATCTGTGAATTCTCCCTGAATTAATCCCAATGGACTATTTTTGAAGAGCTGAAAAAATTATTCTGTAGCTCATCTTGAAGAATTAAATGTGTAAGAGCCATAAATATACTGTAAAATATAAGTAAAGGGGCAGTAAATGTCTTTCAAAGCTGTAACAACAAAAACAGCATACTACTGATGTTAGACTAGACAAACATAAACAAACCCACCTACATCTGATTAAAGATGTCATTTCAAACCAGTGCATGATTAAAACAAATAAATGGTATTAGAATAACTAGATAATCATTGGAGTGAGGTGTATAGATGCTGATATCAAACCAAAATAAATTCCAGGTAAAGATGTAAATGTGAACACGAAGCTATAAATGTTCTATTAAAAAATTCAAAGAAATCATAATTTACTAGTAATTACCACTAGAGAAGACTTTCCTAAGCAAGAAAGAAATTTAAAACCTTGAAGGAAAGAATAGACCTGACTACTTAAATGCCAATGCTCCTATACATAAACCTAAATTAACATATTAAAATTTTTCAGTTGGCAGATGGCAAAAAAATATAACACCCTATCCTATGTTGGTAAGATTATGAGAAAACAATCACTTTCATTGAGTACTGGTAAAAGCACAAACAGGCATGACTCTTCTGAAGGACAGCTGCCTAATATGTACAAAAATTTGTAATGTGCATTGTTTTGATCTAATACTTCTATTCCTAGTAAATTATTCCAGAAAAATAATAGTACAGTTATGAACAATGCAAGTGTATGCATGTTCACTACAGGGATATTTCTAAGAGAAAATTTTGGAAATAAACTAAATGTCTAATAGGAGGTTGGGTAAATAATGAAAGTTGAAGAACAGAATACTATACAGTCAACAAAACGAATGCAGAAATATGTCAATTTTACTAGAAGATGTTCACAATTACATGAACATTGTTACAGGAGAAAAAATGCAAGTCACAAAACACTATAAAGAGGACATAACAATCCTAAATGTGTATGTTCCTAACAACAGATTTTCAAAATACACAAAGCAAAAAATGACAAAACTGAAAAGAGAAATAGTAAAGTTCACAATTATAGTTGAAAAATTCAGTACTTCTCTTTTAGTAACATAATTAGTACACAGAAAATCAGCAAAGATAATGCATAAATTAATAACAACATCAATCAACTGGATCCAACTGACGTAGAACACTCCATCCAACAGCTCATGGATTATTCCCAAAGGCAGACCATATTCTGGGTAATAAACCTTTTAAAATTGTTAATGAATTAAAATCATACATAGTGTTTTCTTTTACCATAATGGAGTTAAGATAGAAATAGATAGCCGAAACCGGTTTGGCTCAGTGGATAGAGTGTCAGCTTGAGGACTGAAGGGTCCCAGGTTCGATTCCGGTCAAGGGCATGTACCTGGGTTGCGGGCACATCCCCAGTAGGAGATGTGCAGGAGGCAGCTGATCGATGTTTCTCTCTCATCGATGTTTCTAACTCTCTATCTCTCTCCTCTCTGTAAAAAAGCAATAAAATATATTAAAACAAACAAACAAAAGAAATAGATAACAGAAAAATAATGGTGAAGACTCAAAACACTTGTAAGTTAACACGTTAAGCACCAAGCCTGTTTTGTCTTCCTTTCCGTTTAGCCCGCGATATCCAATTTTACCGATATGCTGGTGGCACCAGTGACTGACGAGGTCCAGACAGAAAGTATAGTGTCAGTAACAGGTGACTGACAAAGCGCTTAACGTGTTAAACAACAGACTTCTAAATAGTGCAAGAATCAATAAAAAGGAAGTCTCCCCAAATTTGTAACATGCAGCTAAAGCAGTGCTTATGGAAAAATTTGTAGCAGTAAATGTTTATATTAGGAAAAAAGAAAGTTCTGATATCAATAATCTAAGCTTCTACCTTAAGCTATGAGAAAAAGCCCAGCCTGTGTGGCTCAGTGGTTGAGCATCGACATATGAACCAGGAGGTCACTAATTCTAGTCAGGGCACATGCCCAGGTTGCGGGCTCAATTCCCAGCGTGGGGCGTGCAGGAGGCAGCCGATCAATGATTCTCTCATTGATGTTTCTATCTCTCTCTCCCTCTCCCTTCCTCTCTAAAATCAATAAAAAATATTTTTAAAAAAGCAAATAAGAGCAAATTAAGCCCAAAGCATTAAGAAATGAAACTATAAAAATTAGAGCAGATATCATAACTGAAAATAGAAAAACTATAGAGAAAATGAATGAAACCAAAACCTGGTTCTTTGGGGAGTGGAAATCAATAAAATTGATAAGCTTCTAATAAGACTGATTAACTAAAAGATAGAAAAACAAATCACCAAGTATCAGGAATGAAAGAGTAAGTAATACAGGGAATACTATAAACAACTCTATGCACATAAATTCAACAACTTAAGATGAAACAGACCAATTATTTGAAAACTACAAACTACCAAAAGTCATCTAAATGGCATAAATAACTTCAATAATCTTATAACTATTAAAGAAGTTATATTTTTAGTTAAAGTTTGGTGAAAAGAAAAATACTTCTGACTCAGATGATTTCACTTGCAAATTCTATAAACATTTAAAGAATAAATAACATCAACTCTATACACTTCTTCCCGAAATAGAAGAAAGGGGGGATAGTTTCCCAAATTGTTGTATGAAGCCAGTATCATTCTCATACCAAAAAAAATAGACAAAGACAGTACAAATAAAAAATTTAAAAAAGAACACTACGGACCTACAAGCCAACATCCATCAGAATTATAGATCATCAACAAAAATCTTCAACAAAATATTAGCAAATAAAACCTAGCAGTATATAAAAAGAGTAACATAACAGGGCCAAATAGTGTTTACTCTAGGAATATGAGGTTGATTTAATATTGAAAATCAGTCAATGTAATCTATCATATTAATAGTATAAAACAAATCTTATCAATAGATCCAAGAAAAAATATAACATTCATTTATGATAAATATACATCAGCAAACTAGGAATGGAAGGTAACTTTCTCAACCTGAACAAGGGTATCTACAAAAACTCTCAAGTTAAGATCATACTAGTGGTGAAAGACTAACTGCTTTCTTCCTCAGTTTAGGAAGAATGGCAAGGCTGTGCA
Source organism: Myotis myotis (assembly GCF_014108235.1). Taxonomy (NCBI): domain Eukaryota; kingdom Metazoa; phylum Chordata; class Mammalia; order Chiroptera; family Vespertilionidae; genus Myotis; species Myotis myotis. The sequence goes on along the minus strand of NW_023416346.1, from coordinate 7,239,272 downwards.
CTCTTACTGCTTCTATTAAACATCATAATGGAAGTCCTACGCAGTGCAATAAAACATGAAAATGAAATTAAATGCACGAAGATTGGAAAAAATAAAACTGTTTTCATTTACAAATGACAACTATCTATGTGGATAACATCAAGAAATCTAAAAAAAATAAAAATCAATAAGTGAGTTTTAGCGAGGTCGCAAAATATGAATTCAAGGTCAAAACACAAATATCAGTATTTCATAACAGCAGTATAAATCTGGAAACCTAAATTTTAGAAAAATACCATTTACAATAGCTCCAAGAAAATAAAATATAAATAAGGTATAAACCTAACAAGACAAGTACAGGATCTATATGGTAAAAAAAAAATATTAACTAAATAATTGAGATATACAATACATTCATGGGTTGAAAGATTCAACATAGAAAGTATGTCAATCATTTTTAACTCCACCTATAGATGTGTGTTAGGGGTCCTCAAGACCACATTCCTAGGAGGACTACCAGGACTCAGTATATAATCATATTCATGGCTATGATTTATTATAGCAAAAGTTAACAAGCAAAATTAGCAAAGGGGAAAAAAGCATGGGCAAAGTTTGACAAAAAACAAAAGCAAGTTTCTAAGAGTCCTGTCTCAGTAGAGTAGTTTAGGATGCACTTAATTCCTCTGGCAATGAGATGTGACAATACGTGTAAAGTATTGTCTACAGGGAAACTCATTAATGACTCAGTGCCTAAGATTTTATTGGGAGCTGGTCACGTAAACACTCTGTGCTTAGCATGTACCAAATTCCCGTCTCCCAGAAGGAAAGCAGGTATTCAGAATAAACCACATTGTTTGCACAGAGTTCAAGTACAGTTATCATTAAGGGAGGGTTTTATAGTAGTGCAGGGAACTGTTTACTAGTCAAGTTCCCAGATGCCAGCCAAGGGCCAACTTTGCAAACAGGCCTGTCTAAGGATAGCAGTACTAGGCCCATTATGTTAACCCTTTTCTGGACAAAATGTAACTCAATTCCAATCAAACTCAGCAGGACTTTTTTGTAGATATAAACAAACTGATTCTAAAATTTATAGAAAGGCAAAGGAATTAGAATAGCTGAAACAATTTTGGGGAAAAAAGAAGAGAGTTGAAAGAATCATGCTACCTAGTTTTAAGAATTACTATGAAACTGCAGAAATAAAGATAGTGTAATATTGGCAAAGGGATACAGAGATAATGGGATAGAAGAGAGTATAGAAATAAGTATAAAATTAGACCCTCACAAATAAGGCCAATTGATTTTTGGCAAAAGCACAAAAACAATTTAGTGAAGAAAGTATATTTTTCCACAAATGGTGTTAGAATAATTAGACACTCATATGCAAAAAAAATGTACTTTGACTTCAAAATTTTCATACCTTAATACAAAAATTAACTCAGAAGGGGTTACAGATTCAATGTTAAAACTATGAAACTCTTAGATAAAATATAGGAGAAAATATTCATGACCTAGGTTTAGTCAAAGAGTTCTTAGACATAACACAAAAGACACGATCTAAAAAGAAAACACTTTAGAGAGATTAAAAATGGCGACAGAGTAGGAGGATGCTGCATGGTCATGCTCCCAGGAACAAGCTGGAATTACAACTGAAATACGAGAAGGCTTCCTGAATAATCAACGGAAAACTCACAGGAGAGAACCCTGATACCCAAGGACCGAAGGTGGAGCCGGCATAGAGACTGGTAAGAGGGGCAGAGACATGACCCACAGAGGGGAACTGAAGTCCCAGAGAGATTTCTCAGCCACTGGTGGGGGGTGGGGGAGGTGCCACTGAGAATTCTGGGATCTAATCACAGAGCTGGGCTAACCAGCAGAGAGCACCAAACTACTGAGGAAGGTATCCACATAACATCAAGCTGTGAAAAGCAGGGGGGTGCTGTCTGCCAGGGAGTGGCAGCTAAAAGTTCAGGCACCCTCTTAAAGGGGCAAGGCACAAACATTCCCTGTGGAGCCACCCACCTTGTGCTCTGGCAGAAGGAGGGTGAAGTGGACTGGAGCTGTGAGAGCAGAAGCCAGCACTGGGAACTCGGGGGACAGAGCTCAGAAGGCAGACACCCCAAGTCTCCTGGGCTCAGTCATTCCCTCACACAGCCACATAGACATCTGCCTTGCCTGGGGGAAGACAGTTGACACACCCTATTGGAAAACACCTTGCCCTGAGGCTGCTTAAGAGATTAAAAGTAACAATTTGAAGGAGTAGCAGCTGCTTGTGTACCCTGCCCCCATCCAAGGAACAGCAGCCTCCTGATCACCACACCCTCTGTCTGAGGAACAGCAGCTGTGTGTGAAGCCTCCCTCCACCAGCCAGAGGAGCCACCACAACTGTGAACAGCACCCACCAGAGGAGCTGCTACCAATTGAGGAGCAGCTGCTACCACAACCGCCCGAGGAGCAACCTCAGCCCGAGGAGCCACTGCCACCCAAGGAGCAGCCACTGAATGAGTCAACATCTAGATATGGCGGTACGATCAAACATGGGTAGACAAAGAAACCCCCAAAGGAAAGAAAAGGAGGACTCGCCAGAAAAGCAGCTAAGGGATACAGAGGCATGCAAAATGACAGAAAAAGAATCCAGATTAAGGGTCATAGAGTGCATAAACCGGATGAAGGAAAAAATCAACAACTTATGCAAGAAGCAAGAAGAAGCAGATGAAAAAATCAATAAATTATGTAAGAACCAAGAAGAAATGAAGAGTGATATAGCTGCAATAAAAAATACCATTGAAAGTTTCAACAGTAGACTAGGAGAAGCAGAGGACCGAATTAGCGAATTAGAAGACAGGGAAACAAAACACACACAAACTGAACAGCAATTGGAGAAAAAAATTAAAAGACAGAAGGAGAGCCTAAAAGAGCTATGGGACAACATGAAACGAAACAACATACGAATAATAGGGGTGCCAGAAAAACAGAAAGAGGAACAAGGGTTAGAAAACCTATTTGAAGAAATAATATCAGAAAACTTCCCAGAGGTGGGGAAGAAAAAAATCACACAAGCACAGAGAGTCCCAAACAAGGTGAACCCGAAAAGACCCACACCAAGACACATCATAATTACCATGGCAAATGTTCAGGACAAAGAGAGAATCTTAAAGGCTGCAAGAGAGAGAACGAACGTTACATTCAAGGGATCTCCCATTAGATTATCCAATGATTTCTCAACAGAAACACATCAGACCAGAAAAGAATGGACAGAAATTTACAAAGTGATGCAAAGCAAAGGACTGAATCCAAGAATACTCTATCTAGCAAGGCTATCATTCAAAATTGAAGGGGAAATAAGAAGCTTCACAGACAAAAAAAGGCTAAGGGAGTTTATCACCACCAAGCAAGCAATGCAAGAAATGCTAAAGGGAGTGGTGTAAAAAGAAGAAATAAAAAGCTCAGAAAGAAACAGCCACACACAAAAAAGAAATGGCTACAAACAAGTACCTTTCAATAATAACTTTAAATGTAAACGGACTAAATGCTCCAACCAAAAGACATCGAGTGGCTGAATGGATAAAAAAACATGACCCATACATTTACTGTCTACAAGAGACCCACTTCAGAAGAAGGGACTCACACAGACTGAAAGTGAAGGGATGGAAAAATATCTTTCAGGAAATGGAAATGAAAAAAATAAGCTGGGGTAGCAATACTTATATCGGACAAAATAGACTTCAAAGTGAAGGCCATAACAAGAGATAAGGAAGGCCACTTCATAACACTAAAGGGATCAATACAACAAGAAGATATAACCCTGATAAACATAGATGCACCCAACGCAGGAGCACCCAAATACATAAAAAACACTCCTGGAAGATATCAAAGGAGAGATCGACAACAATACAATCATATTAGGGGACTTTAATACACCACTAACATCACTGGATAAATCCTCTAGACAAACAATCAGCAAAGAAACAGCAATCCTAAATGACTCACTAGATCAGATGGACTTAATTGACATTTACAGAACACTTCACCCCAAAGCCATGGAATATACATTCTTCTCAAGGGCTCGTGGGACATATTCAAAAATAGACCACATATTGGGTCACAAACAAAGTCTCCCCAAATTCAAGAAGACTGAAATCATACCAAGCATCTTCTAAGACCACGATGGCATAATATTAGAAATAAACTACAATAAAAACAACCCAAAATACTCAAACACTTGGAAGCTGAATAGCATGTTATTAAATATTGATTGGGTTACCAATGAGATCAAAGAAGAAATTAAAAACATCCTGGAAACTAATGAAAATGAAAACACAACAATCCAAAACCTATGGGACACAATGAAAGCAATCCTGAGAGGGAAGTTTATAGCTCTACAGGCCTATCTCAAAAAACAAGAAAAAATGATAGTAGATCATCTAACTCTACAACTCAAAGAATTAGAAAGAGAGCAACAGGAAAAGCCCAGAGTGAGCAGAAGGAAGGAGATAATAAAGATTAGAGCAGAAATAAATGACATAGAGACCAAAAAAACAATACAGAAAATCAATGAAACCAAGAGCTGGTTCTTTGAAAGGATCAACAAGACTGACAAACCTCTGGCCAGGCTCACCAAGAAGCAAAGAGAGAGGACCCAAATCAACAAAATCAGAAATGATAGAGGTGAAATAACAACAGACCCCACAGAAATACAAATGATTGTTAAAAAATACTATTGACAACTCTACTCCAACAAATTAGACAACCTGGAGGAAATGGACATATTCCTAGAAAAATACAACATTCCAAAACTCAATCAGGAAGAATCTAAAAATCTCAACAGGCCAATAACTATGGAAGAAATTGAAGCAGTCATCAAAAAGCTTCCAGCAAACAAAAGCCCAGGACCAGACAGCTTCACAGGGGAGTTTTACCAAACATTCAAGGAAGAACTAAAACCTATCCTCCTCAGACTACTACAAAAAATTCAAGAGGAAGGAACACTTCCAAGCTCATTCTATGAAGCCAGCACCACCCTAATACCAAAACCAGGTAAAGACAACACAATGAAAGAGAATTACAGGCCAATATCCCTCATGAACATAGATGCCAAAATCCTCAACAAAATCTTAGCAAATCGGATCCAGCAGTACATCAGAAAGATCATACACCATGACCAAGTAGGATTTATCCCGGGGATGCAAGGATGGTACAATATCTGCAAATCAATAAACGTGATACATCACATAAACAAATTGAAAGAAAAAAAAAACATGGTCATATCAATTGATGCAGAAAAAGCATTTGACAAAATCCAACACCCATTTTTGATAAACACTCTCAGCAAGATGGGAATAGAAGGATCATAACTCAACATAATAAAAGCCATATATGACAAACCCACAGCCAACATCATACTCAATGGACAAAAACTAACACCATTTCCCCTAAGAACAGGAACAAGACAGGGATGCCCACTCTCACCACTCCTGTTTGATGTAGTACTGGAAGTATTAGCCATTGAAATTAGACAAGAAGAAGAAATAAAAGGCATCCAAATTAGAAAAGAAGAAGTAAAACTGTCCTATTTGCAGATGACATGACATTATACATAAAAAACCCTAGACTCCATCAAAAAACTATTAGATTTAATAAAAGAATTCGGCAATGTAGCAGGATACAAAATTAACGCCAAGAAATCTGTGGCATTTCTATACACCAATAGTGAACTTACAGAAAGAGAGACTAAAAAAACAATCCCATTTACCATCGCACCAAAAAAATTAAGCTCCCTAGGAATAAACTTAACTAAGGAGGTAAAAGACCTCTACTCAGAAAACTACAGGATGTTGAAAAAAGAGATAGAGGAAGACATAAACAGATGGAAGAACATACTATGTTCTTGGATTGGTAGAATCAACATCATTAAAATGTCCATACTACCCAAAGCAATCTATAAATTCAACGCACTTCCCATTAAAATACCAACGGCATACTTCACAGGCCTAGAACGAACTCTCCAAAAATTCATCTGGAATAAAAAAAGACCCTGAATAGCTGCAGCAATCCTGAGAAAGAACAAAGTAGGTGGGATCTCAATACCAGATATCAAGATGTATTACAAAGCCACTGTTCTCAAAACTGTCTGGTATTGGCACAAGAACAGACATATAGATCAATGGAATAGAATAGAGAGCCCAGAAATCGGCGCAAACCAATATGCTCAATTAATATTTGACAAAGGAGGCAAGAACATACAATGGAGCCAAGACAGTCTCTTCAGTAAATGGTGTTGGGAAAATTGGACGGATAAATGCAAGAAAATGAAACTAGACCACCAACTTACACCATACACAAAAATAAACTCAAAATGGATAAAGGACTTAAATGTACTATGGGAAACCATAAAAATACTAGAAGAATCCAAAGGCAACAAAATCTCAGACATATGCCAAAGCAATTTCTTCACTGATACAGCTCCTAGGGCATTGGAAACTAAAGAGAAAAAAAACAAATGGGACTACATCAAAATAAAAAGCTTCTGCACAGCAAAAGAAACCACCAACAAAACAACAAGAAAGCTAACTGCGTGGGAAAACATATTTGCCAATGTCATATCTGATAAGGGCCTAATCTCCAAAATTTATAGGGAACTCATACAACTTAACAAAAGGAAGATAAACAATCCAATCAAAAAATGGGCAAAGGACCTAAATAGACACCTTTCAAAAGAGGACACTCAGAAAGCCAAGAGACATATGAAAACTTGCTCAAAGTCACTAATCATCTGAGAGATGCAAATCAAAACAACAATGAGGTACCATCTCACACCTGTCAGACTGGCTATCATCAACAAATCAACAAACGACAAGTGCTGGAGAGGATGTGGAGAAAAAGGAACACTCATGCACTGCTGGTGGGAATGCAGACTGGTGCAGCCACTATGGAAGACAGTATGGAGTTTCCTCAAAAAACTAAAAATGGAACTCGCATTTGACCCTGTGATCTCACTTCTAGGAATATATCCCAAGAAACCAGAAACACCAATCACAAAGGATATATGCACCCATATGTTCGTAGCAGCACAATTCACCATAGCTAAGATCTGGAAACAGCCTAAGTGTCCATCAGTAGATGAACGGATTAGAAAACCGTGGTACATCTACACGATGGAATACTATGCTGCTGTAAAAAAGAAGGAACTCTTACCATTTGCAACAGCATGGATGGAACTGGAGAGAATTATGCTAAGTGAAATAAGCCAGTCAATGAAGGAAAAATACCACATGATCTCACTCATTCATGGATAATAGAGACCATTATAAACTTTTGAACAATAATAGATACAGAGGCAGAGCTGCCTCAAACAGATTGTCAAACTGCAGCGTGAAGGCCGGGGAGGGTTGGGGGGCAGGAGGGAGGGGTGTAAGAGATCAACCTAAGGACTTGTATGCATGCATATAAGCATAACCAGTGGACATAAGACACTGGGGGATAGGGGAGGCTATGGGACTGTCAAGGGCGGGGGGGAAAAAGGACACATATGTAATACCCTTTGTAATACTTTAAGCAATAAAAAAAGAAGAAAAGAAAAATATATTCCAAATTTTGTTAGTTGTATAATGGTTATGTTTAAATTATTAACACCTAAGAAATTGGGTGAAGGGTACATATAATATGCTGTAGTATTTTATATTTTTTTTTACATGTATGAGATTATTTCAAATTAAAATATTAAAAAATTAAAAATTAATAAAATATTAATTGAAATGTATCTGCATTACATGAAAAAAAAAGAAGGAACTCTTACCATTTGCAACAGCATGGATGGAACTGGAGAGCATTATGCTAAGTGAAACAAGCCAGTCAATGAATGAAAAACACCACATGATCTCGCTCACTCATGGGTAATAAAGACCATTATAAACTTATGAACAAAAATAGATACAGAGGCAGAGCTGCCGCGAACAGACTGTCAAACTACAGCGGGAAAGCCAGGGAGGGTTGAGGGGCGGGAGGAGGGGTGGGTAAGAGATCAACTGAAGGACTTGTATGCATGCATATAAGCATAACCAATGGACATAAGACACTGGGGGGAAGGGGAGGCTGGGGGATTGTTAAGGGCAGAAAAAAAAGGAGACACATGTAATACCCTTTGTAATACTTGAAGCAATAAAAAAAAATGAAAAATAAATAAATAAATAAAAGAAAAGAAAACACTTAAAAACTGGACTTCATTTAAATTAAAAACATATAATATTCATGAAATTAAAAAGTTATAAAGGTGGAGAATAAATTAGGAGTCTCTAAAGACAAGAAGGTGAGAGGAGGGAGTTGGCTATGGTTATAAAAGGGAAACATGAGGGATCCTTATAGTGATGAAATAATTCTGTATCTTAACTGTGGTGGTGGTAGTGCTTACAAAATTCACATGTGTGATAAAATTATATAGAACACACCCACACACGAGTACATGTAAAACCAATGAAATTTAAATAAGGCTTGTGAAACCTTGATTGTGACACTATACTACATTTGTGCAAAATGTTATCATTGAGAAAAAGGTAAAAGGTATACAGGACCTCTCTATACTATTTTTGCAAGTTATTATAAATCTATTATTTTAAACGTAAAAATTTCATCGAACTACATACCAAAATACTCAACTGTGATTCTCAATCAAAAAGATGTACATTAGCATCACTTGCAGAACTTTATAAAAATAAATGTACCTGGGCCACACCCCCACAATTCCAATTTGATAAGTCTAGGATGGGACCTGGGCATCTGTGATTCTGTGATCTGCACACTAAAGATCCATCCCTATGGATTACCACTACTTTAAAAGTGGAGGGTAAGAAATACACACATGAACAGTGGTTGTGGGATCATAGGTCATTGTAATTTCCTACCCTGCTATAATAAATGTGAAGTTTTGTACAATAAAAGTAACAAAAGCTGTTATAAAAAAGATTCAGTTCATCATTCTAGCTGGTAGATATATTTTATTTCTGTTATCCATTTATTATTCCCTATCCCTACTCCCAATTTCAATTACCCATGAATTTGATGAGTAGATCTTCTTTGTTCTCTGTTCTCATTTACATCACCAATAAAAAAAGGTTGATCAAAGTCTGCTGGAAGTCCACTAGAAATCTTGTTGTAGCTTGGTAATGATCAATAATCTTTGGGATTAATTTTATTTATTTAAGATCTCTCCAAATGTTACTCTTACCTAATTTATTAGTCTCCATCATTTCCATAAGATAATAGACATTTTCATGCTTTGTTGATGTCCAATCTCCCACCTTTCCCCAGTCGGTCACTCCAAAGTGAGCCTGAACCATTTCTCTGGCACTTAAAGGATATTAAACTACATTAACTTTTCTCCCTAATTATACAGGAACATTCTGCTAGACATAGACTATGCCTTATATTTCTGTGCAAACTCCATAGCAATCCATTCGATTCCATTCATTCAACAAATATTTATTGACACCCTTCTATGTGCCAGGTATTATTCTAGGCTACCTTTCCTTAATGTAAAATGATAATTAAATATTCACTGTAGTATTCCCTTACCAACCAACTCTGGACAAACAGCTACCTGCCACGTTTGGTGCTACACTGTCCTTCCTATTATCCATCCTACCCAAACTTGAAGGACTTTGCCACTGACCCCTATCAAAATCACTAGATATACTTTTACAAGATTTTAAGAAGAATTAAACTACCATATCATCAGTTTCTTTTTTTTATATATAAATAATTTCTTCTTCCATTTGTTTCTCCAGTATCTAATTTATAACGTTCTTATAGTATTTGGTATATTTTACTATGTATGTACTTATTTGTGTGCATGTCTTACCTTGACTGAGCTTATATAATAAAAGGCTAATATGCAAATTGACCAAATGGTAGAACAACTGGTCGCTATGATGTGCACTGACCACCAGAGGGCAGACACTCAATGCAGGAACTGCCCCCTGGTGGTCAGTGCACTCCCACAGGGGGAGTGCTGCTCAGCCAGAAGCCAGGCTCACAGCTGAGGAGCGCAGCAGCGGTGGTGGGAGCCTCTCCCACCACCATGGCAGCGCTAAGGATGTCCGACTGACAGCTTAGGCCTGCTCTCCTGAGGGCTCCTGGACTACGAGAGGGCGAAGGCTGGGCTGAGGGAGCTTCCCACCCCCCACCCCCCCCCGCTCCAAGTGCACAAATTTCGTGCACTGGGCCTCTAGTATATCATAAGCTTTCCAAAGGCAGGAACCATGGCTTATTCAGCTCTGTAGACCCAGTACATTTTTACCACGTCTGGAACCTGGCATTGCTAAATGAATAATTGATAAACAGAATAGCAGTTCCTTAAAGCAGGAGTTGCCAGGCTTACCTGTATTTTCACCAACCAGTTCACAAGAGAGACCCTCATGTCACTGTTGATCTCAGTCTGACTTCTCATGTAATTTTTAAGTCTGAACTTTTCCTGGTGGCAACAAGAAAGGAATGTTAATAAACTATTCTTATAGTTCAAAAACTGTATCTGAGGAAAAAATATTTGCAACTAATATCTCAGAAAAAAATATAACTTAACATAATTAACTTCTTCACTATTTAACTCATTTTCAGCTGGTATCTGATAAAGGCAGATCAAAGTAAACTTTCCCAGTTCTTTGAAAAAGGGACACACATGATATTCAAGTGTCACAGTGGATACTGAGGAATCCAGGGGGAAGACAGGCAGAAACATATCTATGATTAGATGAATATCAAAAAGGTTCTGCCTCCTATTTGAAATTCAACCTAAAAGCACAATACCATTCTATGTAGAGCAATGCTTCTCAAACTTTAACATGCATATATACCACTTGGAGGATCTTTAAAATTCACATTCTACTTAGAAGGTCTGGGGTGGGTCTAGGTTTTTGCATTTCTAACAAAATCCCAAGTGAAACCTATAGTGCTGAGCTAAGGCCCACACTTTTGGCATAGCAAAGTTTTCTCTTACTTCCTCTAAGGTATACTAGAAAAAAATGTAGGCTCTAAAGTCAGTTAATCAAAAGCTATGTCTCTAGTGAAAATAAGAGTTATTCATCCTCCCTCTCAGGCATGGCCTGCTAAAATTCTAGTTGGCACATAATCTTGGTCCCATCTGTTCTGTTGAAAGAGACAGGGAAAAAAACTTGAAATTGATGAATATTAGTAGTAAAAGAGACTGGCAGATTTCAAAGGAGGAAGAAAATTTCACCAGGTTGGAGAGGTAAAACAAAGGATATGATTTTATATATGATGCCAGAAACTTGCATAGAGAAAGGAAAAGATCTCTAATAGCAGCTACTCAGAGGAGACTACTTGACCATTTTGTGTCTGAGACTGTCTCCTCAGCAATTAGAGGTGTAGGCTTATGTTCCTCTAGGTAATAATACTTCATTTCATATCCCAACTCTACCACATACTAGTTGTGTGACTATGGACAGTTTCCCCCATCTATAAAAAGGAGATAATAGTACCTACCATCATGAAATTAATGGGAGAATTAAACAAGATAATGTCTATAAATTCCTTAGCACAACGTATAACTCATAGTAAGCTACCAGTAGATGCCAGTTGTTGCCCCCCTTTCAACTCATATTTGAAGGATGAAGTGATGAGGAAATGAGAACTAAAAATCATTCCTACCCCCCACCAGTCATCTACATACCTCTCTCGCCTTCATGTAGTTGAAGATATCCTTGGTGTATGCTAAGTTGAAATATGGATCATAATGGCCCCCATCAATTATCTCCAGTATTGTTATCTGATTGGAAATCACCAAAAAGTCATATTAGGAGAAAGAGTCCAAGGAAGGCTTAGCATATGCACATAAACAATGACTTCTTTCTTTCCACTGTCATCTTCTACTAAGGTTCTTCAAGCTTCATACATCCTGGACCATAACAGAGCACCCTTGCACCCTGCAATCCTCATGCTGCTGAGTGACCAAGATATGCTTAGTCCTCCTTGTACATGTCTGCTCTACCCTAGGAATCTGACACCATTTTTACAGGTAAGCTCAAGATTCTTCAACAACACCGTTATTTTACTATTTTGTCTTATGTCATCTGTCTTCTTAGGTTCCTTGTCCCAAAGCTTTAATCTGGCCCAAATCATCTTCTTGGTAGCCTTTTCCACCATTCTACACCTTTATTCAGGTTGTTTTGCCTACAAGAGGGCTATTTCTCTCTCTATTTGCCAAATCTCATCCCTTTACCCTTTCAATTTACAACTTAAAGAGCATCTTCCTTAGGAGATGCCTCCATGAACTTTACCCATCTTTGACTGAAGTCCACTTGAATTCAGATTGCAATTACTAAGAAATGCAATTTCCCAAGAAGTAAATACTACTGCAAAGCCTATATATATTTATATACAGTATTACAGGCTCTTGTGGGTATTCCTAGAATAAACACTCTCTAATTGCTTAGGTGAATCACTATGCCAATCAGAAAGTCAAGAGGTTCTACAAGGCCAACTTGATTTACTATAACTTATAATATATAGTTCAGTTTCTGTTTAAGAAAAAAAAATCTCTTTGCTAGCAGCTACCTCCATGACAACAAAGAACATTTAATCTAATGTAAGAAGAGAGCAGAATACCTTCTTCTTTGATATATGGCGCCAATAGGAGAAACGTTTTTTGGAACTGGATTTACGAGCACTGTACTTCCTTTTGGTTTTATACTTGCCCAAACTAGTCATTTTGCCAAAGTTGGCCATGCCTGTTTGGGATTCAGGGGGAGAGTTGAACACATGTGAGCTGTTATTAACTTGGAGTGTTGATAAATCTTTAAGAAAAGTGTCTTCCTTTTGGGTGGGATTATCTTGCAAGGTCAATGGCCCCTCAAAGGACAACTTCTTCCGAGTGGTAGATTTCTTATTCAACATCTTTAAATTGAATGAGTCATCGATGGTAGGCTTCCCCTGAAAAGTTAATTCTTCAATGATGAGGGGATCCTTCTCAATGCTGGGCTTCTGCTGCAAGGACAATTGCTTCTTCAAGAGGAACACCTCCCCTTGAGCAGTGGACTTCTCCTTTAAAGATAATTGACTCTCTGTGCTTATTATTGCTTCAGTGGAGAGCTTCTTCTTCCGAATCAATGGTTTCTTCAAAAGGAAATCCTCTTCAGTGGTGCTTTTCTCCTGAAAAATCAACCGCTTCTTCAAGGAGTCCTCTTTGGTATCAGTGATATGCTTCTTCTTTAAAGATAACAGCGTCTTGTCAATTGCCTCCTCAGTTGAAGACTGCTTCCTAAATGGCCCTGGCTTCATAACAAAGAAATCCTTATCTTTGCCAATCATATTCTGCAAGTCCAGCACTTCTTGGCAGATGGGCATCATTATTTGAGTGGTGTACTTTCTCTTATTTAAAGATAATGGCTCCTTGCTGGAGATTGCCTCATTTGTGGTATGTTTCTTCCTACAGGAAACTGGCTCCATAAGAAATTCATCTTTGCTGTGGATATTCTCCTGCAATGCCCGAGGCTTCTTCAAGAGGGCTGCCTCCCCCTGAGTGGTGTGCTTCTCTAGCAACATAGATGATCCCTTGAAGAGGAACTCCTCCTCAGTGGTAGGCTTCTTTTTAAAGGACAATGGCTCCTTAATGAGTGACTTCTCTTCAGAAATGGCCTGCAATACTAGTGGCTTCTTCAAGCAGGATAGCTTATCTTCAGTGGTACGTCTCTTTGCAAACACTAGCACCTCATTGGGGGTCGCCTTCTCCATGGTACGCTTCTTCTTAAAAGCCAAAGGCTCCTTTAAAAGTGAGTCCTCTTCAGTTGGATTCTTTTGCAAGGCCAAGGGCTTCTTTAAGACAGACATGTCCCCCTCAGTGGTATGCTTCTCTTGCAACAGAAATGGCTCTTGGAAAAGGAACTGCTTAGTGGTAGACTTAGTCTCAAAAGGAAATGGTTCCTCATTGAGCAACTTCTCTCTGGAGGTGGCTTTCTGCAATATTAGTGGCTTCCTCTTATAAGACACCTTCTCCTGAGGGGTACACTTATTTAAAGTTAACAGCCCCTTGGTGGTGGTAGACTCCTCAGTTTTAGGTTTCTTCCTAAAGTCCATTGGCTCCACAAAAGAATCCTCTTCAATGTTATTGTCCAGTGAGGTCATTTCCTTCACACGGCCGAACTGCTTAGTGGTAGACTTATTCTGAAAAGGAAATGGTTCCTCATTGAGCAACTTCTCTCTGGAGGTGGCCTTCTGCAATATTAGTGGCTTCCTCTTATAAGACATCTTCTCCTGAGTGGTATACTTATTTAAAGTCAACAGCCTCTCAGTGGTGGTAGACTCCTCAGTTTTAGGTTTCTTCCTAAAGTCCATTGGCTCCACAAAAGAATCCTCTTCAATGTTATTGTCCAGTGAGGTCATTTCCTTCACACGGCCGAACTGCTTAGTGGTAGACTTATTCTCAAAAGGAAATGGTTCCTCATTGAGCAACTTCTCTCTGGAGGTGGCTTTCTGCAATATTAGTGGCTTCCTCTTATAAGACACCTTCTCCTGAGGGGTACACTTATTTAAAGTTAACAGCCCCTTGGTGGTGGTAGACTCCTCAGTTTTAGGTTTCTTCCTAAAGTCCATTGGCTCCACAAAAGAATCCTCTTCAATGTTATTGTCCAGTGAGGTCATTTCCTTCACACGGCCGAACTGCTTAGTGGTAGACTTATTCTCAAAAGGAAATGGTTCCTCATTGAGCAACTTCTCTCTGGAGGTGGCTTTCTGCAATATTAGTGGCTTCCTCTTATAAGACACCTTCTCCTGAGGGGTACACTTATTTAAAGTTAACAGCCCCTTGGTGGTGGTAGACTCCTCAGTTTTAGGTTTCTTCCTAAAGTCCATTGGCTCCACAAAAGAATCCTCTTCAATGTTATTGTCCAGTGGGGTCATTTTCTTCACACGGCTGAACTGCTTAGTGGTAGACTTATTCTCAAAAGGAAATGGTTCCTCATTGAGCAACTTCTCTCTGGAGGTGGCCTTCTGCAATATTAGTGGCTTCCTCTTATAAGACACCTTCTCCTGAGTGGTACACTTATTTAAAGTTAACAGCCTCTCGGTGCTGGTAGACTCCTCAGTTTTAGGTTTCTTTCTAAAGTCCATTGGTTCCATAAAAGTGTCCTTTGCAATGTTATTGTCCAGTGAGGTCATTTCCTTCACACAGCCAAACTGCTTAGTGGTAGACTTATTTTCAAAAGGAAATGGTTCCTCATTGAGCAACTTCTCTCTGGAGGTGGCTTTCTGCAATATTAGTGGTTTTCTCTTATAAGACACCTTCTCTTGAGTGGTACACTTATTTAAAGTTAACAGTCTCTCAGTGGTGGTAGACTCCTCAGTTTTAGGTTTCTTCCTAAAGTTCATTGGCTCCACAAAAGAATCCTTTTCAATGTTATTGTCCAGCGAGGTCAATTCCTTCACACAGCAGAATTGCTTCTCTTGACTTATATACAACTTCGTGGAGGATAATGTCCTCTTAGCAAAAGTTGCCTCTCCAGTTTCATGCTTATTCCCAAAAGTCACTGGCTCTGAAACAAACTCAAAATCACTCTCAGTCTCCCCCAGCAAGGATAGTGGCTCCACAAATTCAGATGTCTTATTCCAATTTATGTCCTTCTTTAAAGATAATGACCTCTTGATATGAGTTGTGTTCCTAGTAGTGGGTTTCTCTTTTAAAACTAATGGCTTTTTTAAAAGAGATGCCTCCTCAGTAGTGGGTGCTTTAGAGATGGTAGATATATTCACAGTGAGTGGTTTCTCCACAAAGTTTAGTACCATGGTGCTAACTGCTGATGATGAGAGTTCCAATTCATATCTGTAAAGAAAACAATATCTGGGTAAGAAGAATGTAGTTCCTAGAATCTTCACCTACCATCTCATTTTGTTGCCAAATGTACTAAAGGTATGAAAGTGAAAAGGCCTTCAACTCCAGGAGACAGATTAAAGTGTAAAAATCAATGCGTACCATAGTGAATTAACTAAATAGCAGTTTATAGTTTCTATGACCTACATCCCCTCACTTTTCTGAAAAATTTCTCCTGAAATCCATGCTATACTTTTAGAATGTATTATTTATTACCTTTAATTATATATAAAGGCTTTCATTATAATACTTACCACATTGTATGAGTTATCTGCTTACATATCAGTCTCCCTCACTAGCTGCAATTATTTGTCTTTATATATTAGAACTAGGCATCTGGTAAAATTCAGGTTGAAATTAATATTTTTGAAAACTTATGAGAGAGGATTTTAAGAGAGAAGTGTATAAGAGGCTCAAGAAGGGTTATAAGTAAAAGCTGGGCACTTAACGTTGGTGGTATCTAACCATAGTCCCTTTACCCTAGACTATTCACAAGGTATTTTCTCAGTGGACATGAAAAGACCAAAATAAGCATTGTTCGCATGTGTCAGATGCAAAGCTTTGTTTTGTATAGGATTTCATGTCCAATCAGAGTGAGTAACCTGGTGTAACTAAATCATTGGATGACTAGAAATCAGAATAAGAGAGAGAATTAAAAACAAATACAATCATCAGTCTGCACAAGAATAAGTACCTCCAAGAAACTATGTATCATATGATTCCATTTATCTGAAACACCAATAGACATATCCATAGAGGATATTCATAACAGAAAGTAGATTGGTGGTTGACTGGGGCTGAAAAGGGGTGGGTCTGGGAAGGGAAGGGTAGGAAGGAAGACTGAAAAGGGAAGGGACTGCTAATGGGTACGAGTTTCTTTTGGGGGGGGGGTACAGAATATTGGAAAAGTTCTAAAATTAGATAGTGGTGATGTGATGGCTATACAACTAACTCTATGAATATAATACCAAAAAACAATGAATTATTTTTAAAAAAGAAGTGCCAGCTGTACTAGTAGAAATTGACAAGCTGATTCTAAAATTTATATGGAATTTCAAGGAACCCAGAATAGCCAAAACAATCTTGAAAAAAAGGAACAAAGTTGGAGGCAATTTCAAAATGCCTTACAGAGCAACAATAACCAAGATAGTTGTGGTACTGATATAACTACAGATATGTAGATCAATGGAATAAAATTAAGAGTTCAGAAATAAACACTTACCTTAACAATCAATTTTGACATGGTTGTCAAGACAATTAAGTGGAGAAAGATTAGTCTATTTAAGAAAAAGGTGCTAGAACTGGATCTCTACATGCGAAACAATTAATTTAGACCTCTAACATACACCACCAACAGAAATTAACTAAAAAAAGCCTAAGTTAAGAGCTAAAACTTTAAAACTCTTAAAAGAAAATCATAAAAATAAGCAAAGAAAAAAAAAGGTCACGGACATAGTATGGTGATTACCAGAGGAAAAGGGGGGTGGGGGAGGTAGAAGAGGGTAAAGGGGGATAAATAGTGATGGAAGGAGAATTGACTTGGGGTGGTGAACATACAGTACAATATATAAATGATGTATTATAGAACTGTACACGTGAAACAAAAAAATTCAATAATATTCTTTAAAAATAAAAATTTTAAGACGTAAATCTCTATAACCTTGGATTTGGCACTGGTTTCTTATTAAATATGACACCAAAAGCATAAGCAACAAAGAAAAATATAAATTGAATTCCACAAAATTAAAAATGTTTGTGCATCAAAGGACACCAACAGGAAAGTGAAAATACAACCCACAGAATGGATAAAAATATTTCCAAATCATTTATCTGATCAGGGACTTATATCTAGAGTATGCAAAGAACTCTTACAAATTCAATAATGAAAAGCTCAATGACTAAATTATAAAAAGGGGACAAAGGATCTGACTAGATATTCTTCCAAAGAAGATATGCAAGTGACCACTAAGCATATGAAAGATGTTGAATGTCAGAGAAATGCAATCTAAAGAAGGAGATACTACTTCACACCCACTAGGATGGCCATAATTTTTTTTAAAGAAAGAAGATAACAAGGGTTGACAGGGATATGGAGAATTAGAAACCCTCATATATTGCTTGTAGGATTGTAAAATAGTGCAACCACTGTAGAATATAGTTTCACAGTTCCTCAAAGAGTCCAACATAGAATTGCCATTTGACCTAGCAATTATATTCCTAGGAATATACACAAAAGGATCCTATATAAAAAAAGCCTAATACGCTAAGTGTCTGGTCATTCAGTCGTCTGTTCAATCAAAGCATAATATGCTAATGATATGCTAAGGCTGCTCAACCACTCGCTATGACATGCACTGACAACCAGGGGACTGACACTCTGACCAATAGGTTAGCTTGCTGCTGGGGTCCAGCTGATCAGGACTGGGCGAGATGGGCCAGACACAACCTGGAGCCCTCCTGTGGTCCCTCCCTGACTGGCCAACCTCCTGTGTCCCATCCCTCCCCGGCCCTGATCATCCACCAGTGGGGTCCTTCAGCCTGGCCTGCACCCTCTCGCAATCATCAATCCCTTGGGGGATGTTGGAGATACAGTTTCAGCCTGATCCTGCAGGCCAGGCTGAGGGACCCCACTGGTGCACAAATTCGTGCACTGGGCCTTTAGTCTATCTACACTAATAAAAGAGAAAGATGCAAATTAACCATCACTCTGCCACTCCACTACTCCTATAAGCCACGCCCACCGGTCAATCAGGAGTGAGTATGCAAATTAACCCAACTAAGGTGGTGGCGGCCACGGAGCTGGAGCAAGCAAGAGGCTTGGGTTGTCCCAGGCGATGGAGGAAGCCAAGCTTCCCGCCTGCCCTGACCAGCCCTGGGCTCTGCTCAAGGCTACAAAGTTTCAATTATAGAAGATAAATAAATCCCAGATACTGCGTCCAGCCCACCCTGGCCTCCACTCAAGGAGGTGCTGAAGAAAAAAGAAAGAAAAAAAGGAGAGGCTGGGAGCTTAGGTCGCTGGGGGGCGTGGCCAGCCTGTAAATGGCCCTCAGCCCCTCACCCAGGCTGGCCAGGCACCCCAGCGGGACCCCCACCCTGATCCGGGACACCCTTCAGGGCAAACCAGCTGGCCCCCACCCGTGCACCAGGCCTCTATCCTATATAATAAAAGGGTAACATGCAAATTGACCCTAACTGGGAATGACTGGTCACTGACACATACTGACCACCAGGGAGCAGACGCATAATGCAGGGGGAGCTCTGCTCAGCCACAAGCCAGGCTGATGGCTGCCAGCACAGCGGTGGTGGCAGGAGCCTCTCCCGCCTCCTCAGCAGCACTAAGGATGTCCGACTGCAGCTTAGGCCTGCTCCCCACTGGCAAATGGACATCCCCTGAGGGCTTCGGGGCTGCCAGAGGAATGTCTGACTGCCAGCTTAGGCCTGATCCCCTGGGGATCCCAGCAGGTGGACATCCCCCGAGGGGTCCCAGACTGTGAGGGCACAGGCCGGGCTGAGGGACCCCCCCGAGTGCACAAATTTTTGTGCACTGGGCCTCTAGTATATATATAAAAGCCTAAGTGACTGTTACAAATGAACAACTGGAACAACAGGTCGACCAGTTGCTATGACGCACACTGACCACTAGGGGGCAGACGCTCAACACAGGAGCTGCCCCCTGGTGGTCAGTGCACTCCCACAGGGGGAGCGCCACTCCGCCAGAAGCCAGAGTCATGGCTGATGAGCACAGCTACCATGACAGGAGCCTCTCCTAACACCGCGGCAGTGCTACCAAGCAGTAGTGGCAGGCACAGTGGGCTGGGATGAGCATGAGCAGTGTGGTGCTGGCTCAGGCAGGTTCCTCCCTGGCCGCCTGCTGCTTGGTGCACTGCTACATCCCTCAGGGGATGTCTGACTGCCTGGCCTGGCCTGGCCTGCGAGGATCAGGCTAAACCAGCAGTAAGACATCCCCTGAGGGGTCCCAGACTGCAAGAGGGAGCAGGCCAGGTTGAGGGACTTCCACCCCCCCCCTTCAAGCACGAATCCATGCACCGGAACTCTGGTTGAAAATAAGTGTTCAAACAAAAACTGGTATGTGAATGTTCATACGAGCACTATTCAGAATAACCAAAAGGTGTAAACAACCCAAAAATCCACCAACTGATGAAAGGATAAACAAAATATGGTATATGCATCCATAGGATGGAATATTTGGCAATAAAACAAGAATGAAGTACTCATACCTGCTACAACATGGCTGAACCTTGAAAACATTATGCTACATGAAAGAAGCTAGACACATAAGACCACAAATTATATAATTCCATTTATATGAAATGTCTAGAATAGGCAAATCTATAGAGATGGAAAATAGATTAGTAGTTGCTTAGAGCTCAGAAGGATGGCAGAATTGAGAATTGAGATATAATAGCTAAAGGCACAGGGTTTCTTTTGGGGCTGAGCGTAGATCTATGAACCAGGAGGTCATGGATCAATTCCTAGTCAGGTCACAAACCTGAGTTTTGGGCTGGATCCCCAGTAGGGGGTGTGCAGGAGGCAGCCAATCAATGATTCTCTGTCATCATTGATGTTTTTATCTATCTCTCTCCCTTCCTCTCTGAAATCAATAAAAATACATTTTAAAAAAATAAACCAAGTAGGGCTAACTGCTAATCTTCTGGTTTGATTGCTTTGAGTTGGGTAATTGACAAAGTGTCCTGTGGACCTGGCATGTTAATTTTCTTAATTTCCCCAACTTTTCCCCCTTACCATTTGGAACCCATGCTTAGCCCCATTATAGATATCTATCTAACCTATTCTATTCTTCCCTGATGAAGTAATTCCCACTGGAATGAGGAGAAGATATAGAAACATCTCACTCCACTCTCTAACTCCTCTTCTAATAAAATTTTTCCTCAGGGTAAATCCTTTCTCTAATCCTAGATGGGAATACTTATACTTACCATATTTGCAGAACCTATGAACAGTTCCCTGTAACAGCTGGAAAACACATGTTTTTGGCCTAGGGAGACAGTAATCTCTCTCCAATAACAAGGGACAAACATCCCCTAAAGCTTCTAATGAATAAGTGGACTAGCAAGCTATCAAACAGCTGCTAAGAATCCTCTAAAAATTTAAGTTGCCCCAAACTCTCAAGTACAGAGAGTTCTAACAGGGACTGAATTACTAAAAGATAGAAAAGGTGAACACAAGATCTTTTGGCAAATTCCCCAATGACAACAGCTTTTTCAATATGCAAATACCCCATGGAAAAGGAGAGGGAGAAAAGAGGCCTGTAACATTTTAGCAACCACAGCTGAGTCCACCTCAGCAACCAAAGTTAATGTAGTAATCACCAACATGGCTTATTAAACATGTTTTCAATGAGGACAAAAGGAAGTCAAAAGGATGTCACACACTCTCCTTTACCATCTAAAACAATGCCATCTGTGTCACCTCTTACTTTTTTATATTTATCGCATTGTTTCTGGCCAACTCAAGAGCAGTTGTGTTCTTGTTTATCTTCTTGGAAATGTCTTTAACAACCTCCTTATTGGCTTCCTTCTTGGGTTGGGCAGGTGGACTCTGAGAAGCCTACAAAAAATAGGGGAGAAAAGGCAGCAAAAAAATTGAGAGAACAATAAATTACCCAATAGGTGGCTCTTATAGGAACGTCCTGACCCACATCCCCACCCTAGACACTTTGTTTGAGTGTTCGAGGAATAATCAAAATATCTCACAACCAGTATAGTACTGGTGTGGACTAATCACAGTGAAAGCTAGCAGAACAGTACAACTGGTAATTATTAGCTAAATAGCAGTCCTAAATCAAGCATGTCAAACTCACAGCCAGCAGGCCATATGTCTCATTTAAATGATTCTAAGAAATATAGAAAGTAGTTCTTATCTCCATGTTAGGCATACTGGCTGGCAAATTCTCCAAAAGATGTTTTGCTAATATCACATTCCACTTTCACCCCAGAAGATGTTCAGAGGTGGGGGGAGGCAATATAACTGGCTTTGCTGCCTGGGTATACTAAGGTCAACTAGGTTTTCAGGGTTGAGCTCTAACACAACACTACCTATGATACATTTATTCCATTTCATTGAAGGGATATTAAATATGGAACTCTGAGGAGTTCCACCCCATATTCTAATCATGACTAATTGTATTAAACATTAGGAGAGATCCCGAGTCTGCAAATAATGTCAGTAAAATTAAATTTATAAGTTATACCTTTAAAATGAAATACATTTAACCTAATTATAGTCCAAATAAATACCATTACCATACTAAAGAAAAAAAGAAGATAATATAAGAAAAGAAAAAACTAGCTTAAGTAAACACAACATTAGACTATATACCCTCAATCTGTACACCGTCAATCAGGGTGGATTTGTGGAGTGGCAGGGAATACTGCCAATAAATATGGAACTCTTTTTAGTAGGTTTGTTTATTATGATGGTATATATGCAGTAATTTTGAAACTCCTTTAGAAATATTACAGTATTGAGTAAATGTGTTGATGTTCTTGGGAACCAGGATTCTTATTGTAGAAGAAGAAACATAAAAGCATGGATTGGGGAATAAAAGAAGGAATCCTGTTTATTAGAATGAGGGCTGTGTGAACATGATTTTTAAATATGCATATCTATATATACATCTGAATATCTATAATAATAGAAGAGTAATATGTTTATTAGACTGAACGTCCTTCTGGATGACCTTCTGGACAAAGCTTCAGTGGCAGGGGCCGAGGCAGAGGTGCCTGCTGCAGTGGGCGGGGGCCGAGCCCCTTGCATCAATTTTGTGCATCGGGCCTCTAGTATAGAATATGTGTGTATAGATCAGTGATGGCTAACCTTTTGAGCTCGGCGTGTCAGCATTTTGAAAAACACTAACTTAACTCTGGTGCCGTGTCACATATAGAAATTTTTTGATATTTGCAACCATAGCAAAACAAAGACTTATATTTTTGATATTTATTTTATATATTTAAATGCCATTTAACAAAGAAAAATAAACCAAAAAATGAGTTCACGTGTCACCTATGACATGTGTCATAGGTTCGCCATCACTGGTATAGATATATGTATATGTATGTTTAGGTACATATATGCATGGATGTGTGTATACATGCAGATATTTCCTAGTTCTGTATATTGAAAAGTCAGAAAATTAGACACCCCAGTAACACACCTAGCACTGAGACCTTGATCTCTAGTACCATTAAAGAGCTGAGATAAAATAGAAACAAGATGAATCTGGAACATCCTGTTATGCTGGAAAGAAACTGCTGAAAAAAAGGTATGAGAGTATGTCACAGTAGTCAGATTGAAGGGGACCCTACTGGCTAAATCTGGGACAGTTTCAGCACCAAAATACTTAAGCACAGACCCTCCAGCCAAGCCCACTGCTTCAGTCATAGGCCCTGCATGACTCAGTGCCTGGACCCTTTGGTGAGAGCTAAAATAGGAAGACAAAGCAACAACCCCCAAAGGAAAGAAAAGGAGGAATTGCCAGAAAAGGAACTAAATCAGCGGTTCTCAACCTGTGGGTCACGATCCCTTTGGGGGTCGAGCGACCCTTTCACAGGGGTCACCTAAGGCTATCGGAAAACACATATATAATTACATATTGTTTTGTGATTAATCAGTATGCTTTAATTATGTTCAATTTGTAACAATGAAATTGGGGGTCACCACAACATGAGGAACTGTATTAAAGGGTCGCAGCATTAGGAAGGTTGAGAACCGCTGAACTAAATGAAACAGAGGTATGCAATATGTCAGAAGAAGAATTCAGACTACGAGTCATACAGTTCTTAAACAGCCTGCATAAGAAAATCAACAACTTATGTAAGGGGAGATTAAAAAGGGTGGCAGAGTAAGTGGATGCTGCATGGACATGCTCCCAGGAACAAACTGGTATTACAACTAAAATACAGAAAAACTTTCTGAATAATCAACGGAAAACTTGCAGGAGAGAACCCTGACATCCAAAGACCAAAAGTGGAAACTGTATAGAGTAGTAGTTCTCAAACTTCCTAATGCCGCGACCCTTTAATACAGTTCCTCATGTTGTGGTGACCCCCAACCATAAAATTATTTTCATTGCTACTTCATAACTGTAATTTTGCTACTGTTATGAATCTTAATGTAAATATCTGGTATGCTATATGTGTTTTCTGATGGTCACAACCCACAGGTTGAGAACCGCTGGTATAGAGACTGGTAGGAGGGGTGGAGGTAGGAAAGGGCTGGCCAGGTGCCCACAGAGAGCAACTGAAGTCCTGGAGAGATATCTGATCTGTGAGAGGTTGCCACTGAGAACTCTAGGATCTAATCGCCAAGCTAGGCCCCCAGCAGAGAGCATCAAAACAGGAGGGTACACAGATAACATCTGACTGTGAAAAGCAGCAGGCTGCTGTCTGCCAGAGAGTAACAGCTGAAATCTTAGGCACCCTCTTAAAGGGCCAATGCACAAAATTCCCTGTGGAGCCACCCACCTTGTGCTCCAGCAGAGGGAGAGTGAAGTGGACTGGAGCTATGAGAGTAGAAGCCAGTACTGGGAGACTCAGGGGATAGAGCTCAGAAGGCAGACACCCAAAGTATCCTGGGCTGAGTAATTCCCTCACACAGCAGAGGACATCTTTCCCATATAGACATTTGCCTTGCCTGAGGGAAGACAGTTGGCACACCCTATCAGAAAACACCTTGCCCTGAGGCTACTTAAGAGACTAAAATAACAACTGGCCTCCAGGCACAAGAAACTGTCCCACCATATTGAAAGAAACTCTTGCCATACCTGAGGACAATTGCCTGGGGGGTTATTCAAGTTGGAATCCTATCAGTCTGTAGGCAGAGGCAGTCTCTTGAGGCTTTGAGTCTTTGCCTGATCTAATTAGTCAGAAACAGCCTTTAACACTGTCCTGCACTAGAAATTGAGAGGCATTGAGCATCTACATAATATGTAGTCACAAACCCAAACAGAAAGCCAAAATGAGGAGGCAAAGAAACAACCCCCAAATGAAAGAACTAGAGAATTCTCCAAAAGGGATAAATGAAGCAGAGATAAGAAATTTATCTGACACAGAGTTCAGAGTAACAATGGTAAAGATGCTCAACAGCATGAAAAGGGATATAGTAACTATGAAAAAGAACAGTCTGAGATAAAGAATGACAACACAAATAAAGAACACATTGGAAGGAATACACAGCAGATTAGGGGAAGCTGAGGATGAAATCATTGAATTTGAAAACAGAGTTGAAAATATCACTCAACTAGAAAACTAAAAAAGAAAAAAAAAGCAATTTAAAAACAGGAGGACAGCTTAATCCTTTGTACACCATAAGTGTCTAATAGATGCGAGTGGCAGACCTTCCCCACACACCATGCACATCTATAGCCACACAAAAAATAGCAATATTACACTCGGTGATTTCCAGTTACAGGTAATCAGGCAATTAGTTCAAAAACGTATATTAGCATGATGTGAGGAAAGGAAATATTATGCCGCTGACTTGCCATCCAGATTATATGAATGACATTTTTGGGGGGAATATCTGCCAAATGGGAGAAAAATCTACATGGAAAAAGTGTCTGGTATGCTCTTCAACTAGTATTGGTAGAAACCAGTGAAAAGAAACCAAATACTTTTGTAAACAATATAATGTTCCATTATGTGTTGTACTGTGTTTCCAACTTTATCATAAACTGAGGTGATTTTAATAATAACTAAGTGTACTTTTTTCAACTGTGTATGTACTACGTAAAAATCATTAAAAATGTTCTTTGGAAGAATTTTTTTAAAAAATGTTTTCTCTAAGTTGCAGCCCTGACCAACTTTAAAATCATTTTTCATGAGAATTTTCAACTGAAAATATTCAAGAACACATGAATTGTAATATATTTATTTTTATAATATTCATTGCAAATTGATTTTTTAATTAAATTCAAAATATAGTGACATGTGGGGATGGTTTCTATTTTGGACATGTGGCAGTTAACTGGTTAAGAGAGTTGTGGGACAACGTGAAATCCTAATATATAAAAATTCAGGACCCATAATATTCCAAACGACCAAAGGCTTGACCAACTGGAAGTCAGTCCTGCAGTCAGTGCTGAGTTGCCGGCAACCCAGCACTAACTGCCGCTGCTGCGGGTGTGGCGACCAGCACTGACTGCCGAGAGGGCTGTGGATCAGGCCTGGAGAGAGAACCAGGGTCTGATCCATAGCCTCTGTGGCAGCTGTTGATCAGTCCTTGCCTCTCTCTCTCCAGCCCTGGCCAACAGCCATGCCTCTCTTTCTCTCCGGGCCTCCTCGAGGGCTGCTTATCAGCCCTGCCTCTCTGATCAGGCCTGGAGATAGGCCAGGAGACGCTGAGTGGCATAAAAACTGACCAATTCGAACCAAATCTGGGTAAACTGAGAGGAGCCAATGACTGCATAGGAGGCAAAGCTTTTGATGCTGACTGGCATAGAAACTGACCAATCAGGACCTACTCTGGGTGTACTGCGAAGGCAGAACCTAAGGTGGGGGCTGAGGGGGGTGGTTAAGGGCAATAGTTGTTTGGTGTAAGGTGTAAGAAAGCGATTCAATTTTTTAATTACTGGTTTGGCAGTATAGTGCATATGGCTGGCTATCAGTCCAGATATAAGGGATTATGTATTTTTGTCTTCCAAGAGCATCTCCTCCTGCTGAAAAAGGCATTTACCCCCCATTTAAGCAATCCTATCCTATATAATTTATCTATACTAATAAAAGGGTAATATGCTAATTAGACCGGTCAACTGGCCATGTTCCAGATGCCCGACTTCCTTCCGAACAAAGCCATGGTGGTGGGGGCTGAGGCAGAGGCAGTTAGGGGTGATCAGGCTGGCAGGGGAGGGCATTTGGGGGCGATATCAGGCCAGCAGGGGAGGGATGTTGGGGCAAGTTCAGGACAGTAGAGAGGGCCATTGGGGACGAAATTGGGTCAGCAGGGGAGGGCAGTTCGGGGCAAGATGAGGCTGGCAGCAAAGGGAAGTTAGGGGCAATCAGGCAGGCAGAGGAGGGCAGTTGGGGGCAAGATCAGACTGACAGGGGAGGAAAGTTGAGGGCGAGATCAGGCCAGAGGGGTGGGCAATTAGGGGCGAGATCAGGCCAGAGGTGTGGGCAGTTAGGGGCAAGATCAGGCCGGCGGGAGGGCAGTTGGGGGCAAGATCAGGCCAGCAGGAGAGGGCCGTTTGGAGCAAGATCAGGCCTGCAGGGGAGAGCAGTTGGGGGAGAGGTCAGGCTAGTAGGGAAGTACCATTGGGGGTGAGATCAGGCCAGCAGGGGAGAGCAGTTGGGGTGATCAGGCAGGCAGAGGCAGTTGGGAGTGAGATCAGGCTGGCAGGGGAGGGCAGTTAGGGGTGATCAGGCAGGCAGGCAGAGAGGTTAGGGGTGATCAGTCAGGCAGGCAGAGGGGTTAGGGCAGCCGTGGGCAAACTACAGCCCGCGGGCCGGATCCGGCCTGTTTGAAATGAATAAAACTAAAAAAAGAGAGAGACCGTACCCTTTTATGTAATGATGTTTACTTTGAATTTATATTAGTTCACACAAACACTCCATCCATGCTTTTGTTCCGGCCCTCCGGTCCAGTTTAAGAATCCATTGTGGCCCTCGTGTCAAAAAGTTTGCCCACCCCTGGGTTAGGGGCAATCGGGCAGGCAGGCAGAGGCAGTTGGGGGCCAATGAGGCAGGCAGGAAGGTGAGCGGTTAGGAGCCAGCAGTCCCAGATTGTGAGAAGGATGTCTGACCATCAGCAGTTGGACATTTTCCAAGGGGTCCCCGATTGGAGAGGGTGCATGCTGGGCTGAGTGAACCCCCTCATGCACGAATTTCATGCACCAGGCCACTAGTGTAACAATATTAGAATAGTAGGTGTGCCAGAAGAAGCAGAAAGGGAGAAAGGCACAGAGAAGGTGTTTGAAGAAATAATGGCAGAAAACTTCCCTAACTTGATAAAGGAAAAAGTCACACAAGTTCAGGAGGCACACAGAACCCCAAGCAAAAAGAATCCAAACAGGACCATGCCCAGACACATCATAATTAAAATGCCAAAAATTAAAGATAAAGAATGAATCTTAAATGCAGCAGTAGAAAATAAAACTGTTTCCTACAAAGGAGTTCCCATAAGGCTGACACCTGATTTCTCATCAGAAACTCCACAGGTCAGAAGGGCGTGGCATAAAGTACTCAAGGTAATGTAAAACAAGGATCTGAGACCAAGATTACTATATCCAACAAGGCTATCATTCAAAACAGACAGTCAAATAAAAAGCTTCCCAGATAAAAAGAGGCTAAAGGAGTACATCACCACCAAGCCAGCATTACAAGAAATGCTAAAGGAATTGCTGTAATAATAAGAAGAAACAGAGAGAGAAACCTAGCCATACAGAATTAAAATGACAATAAATAAGTATCTATCAATAATAACCCTAAATGTAAATGGAATAAATACTAAAATAAAAAGGCGTAGGGTAGCTGAATGGATTCAAAAACATGACCCAACTATATGCTGTCTACAAGAGACCCACCTCAAAACAAAAGACACACACAAGATGAGAGTGAAGGGATGGGAAAAAATTTTCCATGCAAATGGAAAAGAAAAGAAAAAGCTGGAGTAGCAATACTCATATCCAACAAAATAGACTTCAAAAGAAAGGCCATCACAAGAGACAACAAAGGTCACTACATAATACTAAAGGAATCAATCCAACAAGAGGATATAACCCTGGTAAACATATATGCACCCAACATAGGAGCACCTAAATATATAAAAAAAACTTCTAGAGGACTTTAACAGAGAGATCAACAACAATACAGTCATAGTAGGAGACTTCAACACCCCTCTGACTTCACCGGATAGATCTTCCGGACAAAAACTTAACAATGAAACAGAGACTCTAAAGGACACACTGGGTCAGACTTAATTGACATTTATAGAACATTTCATCCCAACACAGCAAAATATACATTCTTCTCAAGTGCACATGGATCATTCACAAAGATAGACCACATGTTAGGACACAAAACAAGTCTCTACAAGTTTAAAAATATTGAAATCATATCAAGCACCTTCTCAGATCACAGTGGAATGAAATTAGAAATCAACTACAGTAAAAACACCCCAAATCATTCAAATACATGGAGGCTAAATAGCATATTACTAAACAATGAATGGGTTACCAGTGAGATCAAGAAAAAAAAATCAGAAACTTCATGGAAACAAATGAAAATGAACACACAACAATGCAAAATCTCTGGGACACAGCAAAAGCAGTCCTGAGAGGGAAGTTCATAGCGGTATAGGCATACCTAAAAGACAAGAAAAATCAGCAATAAACTATTTAACCCTACAACTTAAAGAATTAGAAAGAGAACAACAAAAAAGCCCAGAGTAAGTAGAAGGAAGGAAATAATAAATATTAGAGCAGAAATAAATAACATAGAGACTACAAATACAATACAAAAAATCAATGAAAACAAGAGCTAGTTCTTGGAAAGAATAAACAAAATTGATGAACCATTAGCCAGACTCATCAAGAAATAAAGAGAGAGGACCCAAATAAATAAAAACAGAAACAAAAGTGGAGGAGTAACCACTGACACCACAGAAATACAAAGCACTGTAAGAAAATACTATGAACAACTACATGCCAACAAGCTGGACAATGTGGATGAAATAGACAAATTCCTAGAAAAAATATAATCTCCCAAAACTGAATCAGGAGGAATCAGAAACCCTGAATAGGCCAATAACAACTGATGAAATAAAAGCAGGAATCAAAAAAACTCCCACCAAACAAAAGCCCAGGTCCGGACAGCTTAACAGGGGAGTTTTAGCAAACATTCAAAGAACTAACCTATATTCCTCAAATTATTTCAGAAAACCCCAAGAGGAAGAAACATTTCCAAACTCTTTTTATGAGGCCAGAATTATCCTAATTCCAAAACCAGATAAAGACACTACAAAGAAAGAGAGTTAAAGGCCAATATCCCTGATGAACATAGATGCTAAAATCCTCAACAAAATATTAGCAAATGGCATCCAGCAATGTATTAAAAAGGTCATACACCATGATCAAGTGGGATTTATTCCAGGGATGCCAGGCTGGTACAATATTCGCAAATCAATAAACATGATACATCACATATACAAATTGAAGGACAAAAATCACATGATCACATCAATAGACACAGAAAAAGCTTTCAACATAATCCAACACCCATTTTGATAAAAATTCTCAGCAAGGTGGGAAGAGAGGGAGCATATCTCAACATGATAAAGGCCATATATGACAAACCTACAGCCAACATCATACTCAATGGGCAAAAAATAAAACTATTTCCCCAAAGAAGAGAACAAGTCAGGGATGCCCAGTTTCACCATTCCTGTTCAGCACAGTACTAGAAGTTCTAGCCATAGTAATCAGACAAGAAAAAGAAATAAAAAGCATCCAAGTTGGAAAAGACTATCATTATTCGCAGATTACATGATATTGTACATAGAAAACCCCAAAGACTCCATAAAAACCTACTAGACTTAATAAATTAATTCGGCAATGTAGCAGGATACAAAATTGATACCCAAAAATCTATGCCTTTTTTATAGACTAATAATGAACTCACAGAAAAAGAAACTAAAAAAAAAAAATCCCATTTACTATTGCACCAAAAAAATTAAGATACCTAGGAGTAAGCTTAACTAAGGAGGTAAAAGACCTGTACTCAGAAAACTATAGGACGTTGAAAAAAGAGATAGAGGAAGACATAAACAAATGTTAGAATATACCGTGTTCATAGACTGGTAGAATCAACATCATTAAAATGTCCATACTACCTAAAGCAATCTACAGATTCAATGCAATCCCCATTAAAATGCCAATGGCATACTTCAAAGACCTAGAACAAACTCTCCAAAAATTCATCTAGAATAAAAAAAAGACCCCAAATAGCTGCAGCAATCCTGAGAAAGAAGAACAAGGTAGGAGGGATTTCAATACCAGATATCAATCTATATTACAAAGCCACAGTTCTCAAAACTGTCTCATACTGGCACAAGAACAGACACATAAACCAATGGAACAGAACAGAGAACCCAGAAATTGACCCCAGCCATTATGCTCAATTAATATTTGACAAAGGAGGCAAGAACATACATACAATGGAGTCAAGACGGTCTCTTCAATAAATGGTGTTGGGAAAATTGGACAGATACATGCAAAAATATAAAACTAGACCACCAACTTATACCATACACAAAAATAAACTCAAAATGGATAAAGATCTTAAACATAAGGCAGGAAACCATAAATATCTTAGAAGAATCCATAGGCAGCAAAACATTAGACATATGTCGTAGCAATATCTTTACCAATACAGCTCCTAAGGCAATGGAAACTAAGGAGAAAATAAACAAATGGAGAAAATACATCAAAATAAAAAGCTTCTGCACAGCAAAAGAAACCATAAACAAAATAACAAGAAAGCCCACTGCATGGGAGAACATATTTGACAACGTTCTCTCCGATAAGGATTTAATCTCCAAACTTACTGGGAATTCATACAACTTAACAAAAGGAAGGTAAACAATCCAATCAAAAAATGGGCAAAATACCTAAATAGACACATACAAAAGGCCAAGAGACATATGAAAATATGCTTAAAGTCAGTAATCATCTGAGAGATGCAAATCAAAATGACAGTGAGGTACTATCTCACAACTGTCAGAATGGCTATCATCAACAAACGACAAGTGCTTACGGGGATGTGAAGAAAAATGAACCCTCTTGCACTGCTGGTGGGAATGCAGACTGGTGCAACCAATGTGGAAAACAGTATCGAGTTTCCTCAAAAACTTAAAACGAGAACTCCCATTTGACTCAGTCATCCCACTTCTAGGGATATACCCAAGAAATAAAGGATATATGCACCCCTATGTTCATAGCAGCACAATTTACAATAGCTAAGATTTGGAAACAGCCTAAGTGCCCATCAGCAGATGAGTGGATTAAAAACCTGTGGTACATCTATGCAATGGAATACTATGATGCTTTAAAAAAGAAGGAATTCTTACCATTCACAATGGCATGGATGGACACGGGAAGCATTATGCTAAGCGAAATAAGCCAATCCAAGAAAGATAAATATCACATGATCTCATTCATTTGTGAAATATAATGAACAACATAAACTGATGAACAAAAATAGATCCAGAAATAGAGAAGCATCCAACAGTCAAACCTCAGAGGGAAGGCAAGGGAGGTGAGGTGGGGTAAGAGATCAACCAAAGGACTTGTATGTATGCATATAAGCATAACCAATGGACACAGACATTAGGGGGATGAGGGCATGTGCTTGGGGAGGGAGTGGCCAGGAAGAGGTCAATGAGAGAAAAAGGAGACATATGTAATACTTTAAACAAACAAAAATAAATAAATAAAAAATAAAGTGGGCAAAGAGGGTCAAATATATGCTGATGAATAGAAACTATACTTTTGATGGTAAGTATGCTATAGTGTATACAGATATCAAATTATAATGTTGTATCTGAAAATTACATAATGTTATTAACCAATGTTATCTCAATAAAAGAAAAATATTTCTCTAAAAAAAAGTTTCATTCAGAAGAAACTTGATATCTGTGACAGGATCACTTTACATTTCTATTTAAATTTGTGTTAAATGTTGTTTAAATGAGTTATAATATGCTATACTTTTATTTGCTTTGATTTCAACCTGGAAAATATGATATAAAATAAAAGTACATTTTTACATTAAAAAAATAATACTTAAGCACAATAATGAATAATAAACCACTGAAAAATAGGAGTTAATAAGTCCATACCAATAATAAATAAGCAGGGAAGAAGGGAAGGCTCATGCTTGTAGTAGAATATCCAGGTCAGTGTAATAAATGGGGAGTGAGTGCTAGAGTTGGAAAAAATCATCATAAGATTGATTTAGGGAAATAAATCATCAATGGATGCTAAATCTAGGGGACATTTTTTATGAAGAGCATGTTATTTGCAGGCTCTTAAGAGTGTGTCCCACAGATTGCCTATTTGTTGCAAGAGGATAAAAAGAAACAGTAATTATATATTGGAGAAACCAGACAACAGCTTAACTCAGTGATCAAATTTAACATTACCAATGAGAGACAGATGGGCATTGTGTGTCTCCAGATGCGATAGCCTAAGAAGGACAGAACATCACCTACACAGCATTCTAGCCAAGAATGTATAACATCAATCTAATCACATGGAAACATCAGATAAACATAAAATGAGAAATGTTCTATTTTTAAAAGGGGGAGTTGGGTGGGACTATATTCTTCAAAAAGGGTACTGTCATAAAAAAGAAAACAAAGAAAGGCTATGGAAATGTTCCAAATTAAAAGAAGCTAGAGACATGACAAGCAAATGACCCTAGACTGAATCCTTTACTGGAGGAGGAAAAATGTTTATAATGTTGATCTTATAAAGTCAACTGGAAAAATCGGAATATAGACAATATATTACAATAGATTATAAAAATATTGTATCAATGTAATTTTATAAATTTGTTAATTGTACTGTGGTTTCTCCAAGAAAATATACACTAAAGTACTTGGGGATAAAGGACGATGATGGATGTAAGCAAATGCGATAAAGTCATGTGATACATGACTTTAGGTAAGACCTTATGTGTATTCTTTGTACTATTTTTTATTTTTGCAAATACGTATACTTGAAATTATTTCTAAATAAAATATTTTTAAAGTGGTACTTTTGTATCTTGAGATCAATAGGGAATTCTTTCTTAGGCACTCAAGTCATCCCCTCTGCTCTTCAAAGAGCTTGGCACAGTTTTCATTTTAACTTTACCTGAAGCTTTATTAACTCCTAATATATGCAATTGAGATTCAGAATTGAAAAATAAAGTACATTCTTGGCAGGAGAGAGGTGGAGACCCTAACCCAGCCGTGGGCAAACTATGGCCCACGGACCGGATCCGGCCCGTTTGAAATGAATAAAACTAAAAAAAAAAAACGACCGTACCCTTTTATGTAATGATGTTTACTTTGAATTTATATTAGTTCACACAAACACTCCATCCATGCTTTTGTTCCGGCCCTCCAGTCCAGTTTAAGAATCCATTGTGGCCCTCGAGTCAAAAAGTTTGCCCACCCCTGCAACCCCTAGGGTGACACTCTGTACCTGCCATATGTAAAGGTTTGAAGCACAGATATTTTCAGATCTAAGCTCAAGGAGACTTTTAACTGTACTTCCCCATAATTCTTTCACCACGACATAGGAAAATAGAGTTGAAAATCCTACTGACACAAAATCATTTAGGTAAATGTGGATATGGACCCTATCTCCTTGTCTACTGGCTTAAGATCAGCTCTTACATATCAGAATCCTTCCTATGCCAGAATGACAAAGGAGAGGGAAAGAAAAAAACTCAAAGCAGATTAACTAATTAAAACAGGTCAAAACTTTTGGCAGGCTAGGACTTCACTATAGTGAATAGTAAGGAGAAAACAGATATGGGTATAGAGAGCCCTATTAATACGTATAGAAAGAAGAAAATAATCATATAGGGAACCCCAAAATTCATAGAGAAAGGAGCCCTAAACCTTCAAATAGATGAGCTCAGACATTTGCAAGTGCCCAACCCTCGGAATGGCTTAAGTACATTGTAATAACGGGAGGTTCTCTGGAAAGCACCGGTGACCAAAGTGAATCCTCAGAACTTGAATGCAAAAATGGAAATGGGCTTTCTGGGAATCTGGAAAGCTAGACAGAGACAATACTGCTCAGGGATGTCTTTCTAATCCCACCCCCAATGCTGAATGAGGATGTGGCCTAGCAATGTTGAATTCAGTTAGAGTATCAGGAGGGTCCTGGATATCTGCATGTACTTACTATTAGTTTATTTGTGTTTATTCTTTATAAACTAGTGGCCCAGTGCACGAAATTCATGCACGGGGGAGGGGGTGTTCCTCAGCCCGGCCTGCACCCTCTCCAGTCTGGGACCCCTCGAAGGATGTCCTACTTCTGGTTTACAGGGATTTGGCCTAAACCGGCAGTCAGACATCCCTCTTGCAATCCGGGACTGCTGGCTCCTAACCGCTCACCTGCCTGCCTGCCTGCCTGATTGCCCCTAACCACTCAGCCTGCTGGCCTGCTCGCCCCCACCTTCCCTCCCCACTGGCCTGCTCGCCCCCAACGGCCCCCCTGCTGGCCTGCTCACTCCAAACTGCCACCTGCTGTCCTGATCACCTCCAACTGACCCCCACTGATGGCCTGCTTGCCCCCAACTGGCCCCCCTGTTGGTCTGCTTCAACAGCCCCACCCCCCACCAGCCTGATCACCCACAACTGCCCCTCTTGGCCTCTAACCACCTCTACCTCGGCCCCGCCACCATGGCTTTGTCTAGAAGAACGTCCAGAATGTCTCCCGGAAGGTCTCCCAGTCTAATTAGCATATTACCCTTTTATTAGTATACTAGGGGCCCGGTGCATGAAATTCATGCACTGGGGGGGTGTCCCTCAGCCCAGCCTGCCCCCTCTCACATACTGGGAGCCCTCAGGGGATGTCCTACTGACGGCTTAGGCCCATTCCCTGTTCCCCTTGGGGATAGGGCCTAAGCCGCAGTCTGGCCTCCCTTTGTGGGAGTTGACCAGGCTGATCAGGGGAAGGCACCAGCCCCATCACCCCGCTGCTGCAGCCACTGCCAGTCACTGCAGCCAGCAAGGTTTTTTCATCGACACGGACTCCAGTCCCTTCACCATGAAAAAATGACAACTTTCTTTAGGCATTTTCAAGATGTGTCTTTCATATAATAATTTCTTTATTATTTATTTTTATCCTCACCTGAGGATATGTTTCCATTGATTATTAGAGAATGTGGAAGAGAAAGGGAAAGACAGAGAGAAACATCAAAGTGAGAGGAACATTTTGATTGGTTGCCTCCTGCATGAGTCCTGATCTGGGCCCCAGCCAGGAAGGAGCCTGCAACCTAGGTACATGCCCTTGGTCAGAATTGAACTCAGACCCTGCCATCGGCAGGCCAAGGCATTATCCACTGAGTAAAACCGGCTAGGGCAGAATGACATTTCTTAGCCCTCCAGCAGTGGACCTTCGTTTTTTTTCGCCAGGAGCGTGGTGAAAAACCCTAGATCACCTTTTTGGATTCTTATTACCCAAGTTACTAAGAATATTACCAGTGGCATACAGGGAGCTTAACCAATGAGCTGTCGGAAAAGGTGTTTCCTCTGTAGTTCACACCAATCGCCGGCTTGCCCCCCCCACCCCCCAGGCCTGACGCCTCTGGCCCAGGTTTCAGGCCTAGGCAGGGGACCCCCATCTCCCATGGATCACCAGCTCCGCCCTCGCCCAGGCCTGATGCCTTGACCAGAGGCGTCAATCCCCAACACCCTCCGATCGCCAGATCGGCCCCTCACCCAGGCCTGATGCCTCAGCCAGAGGCGTCGACCCCCATCACCCTTCGATCACTAGATCGGCCCCTCGCCCAGGCCTGATGCCTCGGCCAGAGGCATCAGACCTGGGCAGGGGACCCCCAGACCCCTCCGATTGCCTGCTCCGCCCCCCGCCCAGGCCTGACGCCTCTGGCCCAGGCTTCAGGCCTGGGCAGGGGACCCCCATATTCCCCCGATCACCGGCTCCGCCCCCCCACCCAGGACTGATGCCTCTGGCTCAGGCGTCAGACCTGGGCAGGGGACCCCCAGACCCCTCGATTGCCAGCTCCGCCCCCCACACATGCCTGACGCCTGGGCCAGAGACATCGACCCCCATCACCCTCCGATCACAGGATCGGCCCCTTGCCCAGGCCTGACACCTCCGCCAGAGGTGTCAGGCCTGGGCAGGGGACCCCCATCTCCCTCCGATCACTAGATCAGCCCCTCACCCAGGATTGATGCCTCGGCTAGAGGCGTCAACCCCCATCACCCTCCAATCGCTGGATTGGCCCCTTGCCCAGGCCTGATGCCTCTGACAGAGGCGTCAGGCCTGGGCAGGGGACCCCCACCTCCCCCCGATCACCGGCTCTGTCCCCCGCCCAGGCCTGATGCCTCTGGCCCAGGCATCAGGCCTGGGCAGGGGACCCCCACCTTCCCCCCCATCACCGGCTCTGCCCTCGCCCAGGTCTGACGCCTCAGCCAGAGGTGATGACCCCCATCACCCTCCGATCGCCAAATGAGCCCCTTTCCCAGGCTTGACGCCTCCACCAGAGATGTCAGGCCTGGGCAGGGGACCCCCATCTCCCTCCGATCACTAGATCAGCCCCTCACCCAGGATTGATGCCTCGGCTAGAGGCGTCAACCCCCATCACCCTCCAATCGCTGGATTGCCCCCTTGCCCAGGCCTGATGCCTCTGACAGAGGCGTCAGGCCTGGGCAGGGGACCCCCACCTCCCCCCGATCACCGGCTCTGTCCCCCGCCCAGGCCTGATGCCTCTGGCCCAGGCATCAGGCCTGGGCAGGGGACCCCCATCTTCCCCCCCATCACCGGCTCTGCCCTCGCCCAGGCCTGACGCCTCAGCCAGAGGTGATGACCCCCATCACCCTCCGATCGCCAAATGAGCCCCTTTCCCAGGCTTGACGCCTCCACCAGAGGTGTCAGGCCTGGGCAGGGGACCCCCCAGACTCCTCCAATTGCCGGCTCAGCCCCCTTCCCAGGCCTGACGCCTCTGGACCAGGCTTCAGGCCTGGGGTCCTGCTGGGGTTCCTGGCCAGCCTTGGTGAGGGGCTGATGGCTGTTTGCAGGCTAGCCACACCCCCTTCAGGGTGGGGGCCCCCACTGGGATGCCTGGACAGCCTGGGTGAGGGGCTGAGGGCCGTGTTCAGGCTGACCACACTCCCTTCAGCATGAGGGGTCCCACTGGGGTGCCTGGCCAGCCTTGGTGAAGGGCTGTGGGCTGTTTGCAGGCTGGGCACGGCCTCCAGCCTCCCAAGCTCCCAGTGGAGGCTGGCTGGAAGCAGGTATCTGGGATTTATTTATCTTCTATAATTGAAACTTTGTAGCTTTGAGCAGAGCCCAGGGCCGGCCAGGGCAAGCGGGAAGCTTGGCTTCCTCCATAGCCAAGGGGCAACCCAAGCCTCCTGCTCGCTCCAGCTCCGTGGCCACTGCCATCTTAGTTGGGTTAATTTGCATACTCGCTCCTGATTGACTGCTGGGCATGGCTTGTGGGTGCAGCAAAGTGGTGGAGTGATGGTTAATTTCATGTTTCTCTTTTATTAGTGTAGATAGCTATCCTATCTAATAATAGAGAAACATGGTAATTAACCATAACTTCGCTACCCTTCCCATTGACTAATCAGTGAGATATGCAAATTAACTGCCAACCAAGATGGCGGCCAGCAGCCAGGCCCCTGAAGCGAACAGGAGGCTTGCTTGCTCCAGTGACAGAGGAAGCCAATGTTCCCCGCCTGCCGCTGCTGGGCTCTGAGCTGCTCTCTAAGAAACACTGTTGCAAATATAGAAGGTAAACAATCCCCAGAAACCTGCTTTCAGTCAGCCAGGATCTCAGAGCTAGAGTCGTAACAAAGTTTCAAATACAGAAGGTAAACAAAGCCCAGAAACCTGCTTTCAGCAACCGAGGTCTCAGAGCTGAAGCCGAGCCTCAGAGTTAAAGCCGGCTTTCAGCTCCAGTGTCAGGCATAGAAGGTAAATAAATCCCAGAATAAAAAAAAAAAGTAAAAAAGGAGAGGTTGGGAGCTTCAGTCACCCGCCAGCCTGAAAATGGCTCTCAGCCCCTCACCCAGTCTGGCCAGGCACCCCAGTGGGGACCCCCACCCTGAAGGGGGTGTGACTAGCTGTGAACAGCCATCATCCCCTCATCCAGGCTGGCCAGGCACCCAAGCGGGACCCCCACCCTGATCCGGGACACCCTTCAAGGCAAACCAGCTGGCCCCCACCTGTGCACCAGGCCTCTATCCTATATAGTAAAAGGGTAATATGCCTCCCAGCACTGGGATCAGCAGAGCCGCAAGGCCTCCCGAACCTGGGATCAGCGGAGTCGCGAGGCCTCCTGGCACCGGGATCAGCAGAGCAGCGAGGCCTCACTGCCCCTGTGTCAAGCAGAGCCGCAAGGCCTCCCAGCACTGGGATCAGCGGAGCAGCGATGCCTCCCAGCACCGGGATCAGTGGAGCTGCAAGGCCTCTGGCCCCTGGAGCAGCGTGATGGGGGCAGCGCCCAAACCCCCTGATCGCCCTGCGGCTCTGTGTGTGAGAAGGGGCGGGGCCACAACCTCCCTATCTGCCCTGCTCTGTTCATGACAGGGGAAGGCGCCCCAAACCCCTGATCTGCCCTGCTCTGTACCTGATAGGGGGGAGCTCCCCAGCCCCCTGATCGGCCCTGCTCTGTGTGTGACAGGGTGCGGTGCCCCAACTCCCCCATGGGCCCTGCTCTGTGTGTGACAGGGGGTGGCACTGCAACCTCCCCATCGACCCTGCCTTGAGTGTGACAGGGGGCGGCGCCCCAACCTCCCAATTGGCCCTACCCTGAGCATGACTGAGGGTGGCATCGCAACCTCCTGATCTGCCCGGCTCTGTGCATGACAGGGGGCGGTGCCCCAACTCCCCAATCAGCCTTGCTCTGAGCCCGACCAGGGGCTGCGGGGCAGGCACCTAGGGATTGGGCCTGCCCTCTGCCACCCGGGAGTGGGCCTAAGCCAGCAGGTCGTTATCTCCCGAGGGGTCCCAGACTGTGAGAGAGCACAAGTGGGGCTGAGGGATACCCCCCCCCGCCAGTGCACAAATTTTGTGCACCGGGCCTCTAGTTTCTGTATAAACTTAATGAGATAGGACTGAGACATGGCAAACAAGTTTCTCACATGCTGAGACCTTGCTTTTCATACACTGTCACCACACTCCCATAACAGATTCTGTAGGCCAAGGGAATCTTCACCAAGATGAGCTGCACCTGCTCCTCGTGTGTGTGGCTTAGTTCAGCCAAGTTTCTAGATCCATCCTATACACTAAAGAGGGAATATGCAAATTGGCTGTCACTCTGCCACAAAGATGGCGGCACCCACAGCGGAGGCGGGGTTTCCATACACAAGATGGCTGCACCCACAGCAAAGGCCGAATTCCCGTAACGAGCCTTAACGAGCAATCAGCAGGGACCTGTGGCTGCGCTCCCCTCCTTCCCCTGTGGGGCTTGACAGGGGACCTCAGGCCACACACCCCACCCTGGCACCAGGCCAGGGGACCTCAAGCTATGCCCCCCACCCAGCAGGGCTTGACAGGGGACCTCAGGCCATGCCCCCCACCCTGGTGCCAGGCTGGGGGACCTCAGGCTGTACCCCCCACCTGGCAGGGCTTGACAGGGGACCTTAGGCCACACACCCCCACCCGACAGAGCTTGACGGGGTACCTCAGGCCATGCTCCCCACCCCAGTGCCAGGCTGGGGACCTCAGGCTGTACCCCCCACCCAGCAGGGCTTGATGGGGGACCTCAGGCCACGCCCCCACCCAGCAGGGCTTGACAGGGCACCTCAGGCCATGCCCCCTGCCCTGGTGCCAGGCCGGGGGACCTCAGGTCATGCCCCCCACCTGGCAGGGCTTGACGGGGGACCTCAGGCCATGCACCCCACCCGGCGGGGCTTGATAGGGGATCTCAGACTGCATCCCCCACCCAGCAGGGCTTGACGGGAGACCTCAAGGCAAGTCCCTGGCCTGGGCTGGAGGACCTCAGGCTGCACCCTCCACCCCAGTGCCAGGCCAGGGGCCCTGAGGCTGCACCCCCCCGCCCAAGTGGGGCTTGACAAGGGTGGGACTGGCCTGGTTTGGATCTAGCCCAATGGGGGG
Organism: Myotis myotis; assembly: GCF_014108235.1. Classification (NCBI taxonomy): domain Eukaryota; kingdom Metazoa; phylum Chordata; class Mammalia; order Chiroptera; family Vespertilionidae; genus Myotis; species Myotis myotis. The sequence goes on along the minus strand of NW_023416346.1, from coordinate 7,198,584 downwards.
GGGCACAGCCGGGTCTGGGTCTCGTGCGATTTTGAGGCACACATGGATGGGCGGGGACTTGACTCTGGGTCCTGTGGTGTGCCCCAGATTCTGACAGGAGGAAGATTTTCATATACATTTTACTAATTTTCTTTCATCTCTGACACTTCTATTATAGAGAAAGGGCAAATAGCAAAGTTAAAATATTTCCTCTAATTAATCCCCTTTTAATGTGCATGAATTTCGTGCACTGGACCACTAGTGGTTAAATAAGTCAGGAAATAAACCTAACCCCACAGGTCTGTATGGAAGGGGTCTCTTTAAACCTTTCTATAGTAAATCTGAAATTAGGCAGAAAGCTATAACTTTAATCATATATGTTGTAATCTCTATGGGGAAGAGACTGTATTAGCACAAAGGTGGTCACATAGCATCTAAAGAGCAGAGATCCAAAGGGGAGAACTTTATCAGTGTTTACCCAATCCTAGCCAAGAGGGTAAATATTATCTAGTAGAGACAAGTATTCAGGTAGCCACAGAAGAGCACTTTATTATAGATGGCAAGAACAGTTCATCAGGTTCTCTGTATCACAGCTGAAACAGACTTCAAAATAAACATTGGACAAGTCCTCATTTGTAAAGTGGAGATAATGATAGCATCTACCTCAAAGGCTTATATGAGGATCAAGTTGATATGCAAAAAGTGCTTAGAATAGTGTCTGGCAGATGGTAAGCACTCAGTAGGCATCAGTTACTATTATCTAAGACCAAAGATTACTTTTAGCCCAATTCTATATTCAATTAGTAACATTCCATTAATTCTGAGTTTTGCTGGTACTTACATAATACCAGAAGGGAGTAACTTGGAAGTGAACTTAAGAATTCTAGTCAAAATTGAGTTCCAAGAGCTCCATAGTTGAAGACCAGATCATGGAGCTGTGGTGCCCACAGGGAGCATTTTTTATTATCACTATGACTGGGCTGCTACTGGAACTTAAATCCTGGGGTCCAGGGATGTTGCCTGAGGTCATTCCTACACAACAACAACAAAAATGTCCTGCCCCAATTGCCCATAGTGCTTGAGTTGATAAACATTGCCCTAGACTACAATGAATGCATCAAAGTACTTACCTCCAAGGCATAGGCAATCTGTTGACCAACTTCTGGACTTTATATAAATGTACAATCCCATAGTTCTCATATTTATCTACAATTTCATATATAATAATCATTCTATCAAGAGAACTCCACCAATTAATTCAGATGCATGTGCCAGCAGAGGAGCCCCTCCAGTTTCTGAAATTGGGTCACTGACTCCAAATAAAATCAAATCTCTACATTCCAGAAAGGGTCATAGTCTGGTCAACTGGAAAGGTCCTTCAAGGAAGAGGTTGTCTAAACGTTATGCAACATCACAGCAGAGGATTGGATTAGCATACTCACATTGGTGAGATCGTCCAAAGCTGATCTCTTTTTGAGCAGTTCCGGAGATGAAGATGGAGATATCACTGCTTGGTAATCCTCACCTCTCTAAAAAAGTAAAAGAGGTAAATGAGTATACCCAACTGTGAACAGTCTTTTTCAGGGTCGTCTCTGGGGCTCAGAAGGAAACTCCAGAATCTCCAAGCAACTGCAGTTTATAATATAAACTCTAATAAACTACAACAAAAGGACATTTTGACACTCACTGCTGCTTAGAGAATCACTGAAAGAGGTAATCATTGATGATAGGGACAAGGCTGCAATGAGACAAGATGACCATCAGTGTAACTCAGAGTTAGGTGGATGAATGGATAACAAAACAAGACCCTTACATATGCTGTCTACAAGAGACTCACTTTAGCCCTGGCCAGTGTTGGTCAGTGGTTAGAGTGTTAGTCCATGAAACAAAGGGTCCCAGGTTCAATTCCTGGTCAAGGACATGTACCTGGGTTGCAGGTTCAATCCCTGGCCCAGGTTGGGATGCATACAAAAGGCAACCAATCAATTGTCTCTCTCTCACGTCGATGTTCCTCTCTCTCTCTCTCTCTCTCTCTCTCTCTCTCTCTCTCTCTCTCCCCTCCCTCTTTCCCTCCTTTCCACTCTCTCTAAATATCAATGGAAAAATATCCTCAGATGAGGATTAACGAAAAAAGACCAATCTAATACAGTAGAGTAATCCTGAAAGAGCTGAGAAGAATTACTTCTGTTTTCTAATTGATTAAGCTAAGAAATAAGTAAACCATTAGTTTTTTAATCTAGCTCACAATAAATAATCCTAGTGGAAATAATTAGCAAAAAAATATTATTTTTTCACATTAGCTAAGAAATCAACTGTTAATCTGTTTTCTAATTCCTACTTAATATTACTGGTAGAAATAATCAGCCCCAAATAAAATTCACAGGTAAAACTAAACTCAATAAAAATTTAGATTTAAAAAATGTGCCCAAGAAAGTTGCATTTGGAAAAATAACTACCACAAAAGAAAACTTACAATGGCAAAATCTAAACAAGAAAATCCGATATAGACAAAAATCTGATAAATGTAGCAAATAGTTCTTGCCAATTTATACAGGAAAAAATATTTCTCCCCTACATGAAAATCATTTTATTAAAATGAAAATGATTAGAAAATGTATAACTGTACTGAAAGGAAAGTAATCAAGGAAAGAAATTGGCCTAATGATATTTATTCTAGGAAATACTCTCTTAATGACAATTCATTAGTGTTAGTAAAATTCTTATTAAAATATGTATGATGATAAATGAACACAGAACAGCTCAGGACCGGAATGACTATGTCAAACTACCCCCAAGGTCAAAACAGCAGAATCAAAATGAACCCATTCTTCTAATTAAATAGCTATAAAAATCATGATAATACATTTGTTGACCTAATCTTCATAGTCTCCCCAGGATTTACCAAGCAACCTCCTGGAAAGGTGCTTTGAGCAACTTAGGCAAAGTAGGAGTATGGATATGATCATTAACGAGAGGTGAATGTTCTTTGCTTTGGAAGATTGAGGAGGGTAGCCTTCATTTCAGCCATGCATTTATGGGAAAGAAAAGTTCATATTTTCTCCCCAAATTCTAATTTGCTGATCTTCTGCAACTACAGGGGCTCTTACTCCTTGCCCTCCTTCTCAAATAAAACCACACATAATCTGAAAGACTTAGGGGTGAGGATAGGGACCAAGCCAACACAGGAAGGGGCTACTTGAGACACTATTAGGAGAAACAGCTTGCTCTAACCTTTTCAGATTGGCCATGATCACGGGGCACAATCTTGTTGGACTGAGATTTCTTAGACTCATTTTTGTCGCTTCCCGGTGGTGGTGGCATCTCTTACAGATTCAGCAGTGTCTATCCAAGGCAGAGCTGCAATCATAAAGGGTCTCTTTAAAATACTATTCACCAGAAACATCACAGAATTATCTGGAGACTTTTGAGAAAACCCAGTCTCTCTATAGCATCCCCAGGAGGAAACAGACTTTGAGTTAGGCAGATCTTGTTTCTACCACAGTTAACCTTGGGTAAGTGACTGAAACTCCCTGGGATCCAGATATCCATCTATAAAATGGGGATAAGTATACCTACCTCTGCAGGACACTGTTCAAATTAAATTAGATACTCTATGTAAAAAGCCCAGCGTAATGCCTGCCATCATCTGTGGGCACTGAAATTATGGCCTAGCCCCAAGTTTAAGTCTAGGAACATTGGGAACAAGTTATGTGATTTACACTGAAGACAATAAAAAATGTGACAGGTCATATAGTATGGAGGCTAGCTGGTAAGAATAATGTTCTTTAAAGGGCATGGGATCCTGGCCATGGAAATTATAATATGTTACAAAGAAGACACAAGAATGCACTGCACACACACATATGCACAATAGGCCAGAGAGTACTCAAAGGTTGCAATCAAGCAGAAGAAATTGTAATACAGTTCTAGACACCTGATAGGAACATTTAAAAATAAAAAAATGAGATAATAGCAAAAGAAAGTAATGTATTGGAAAATCATTTGACATAACAATTTAACAGTTATTACAACCCTTAGAAGAATCCTACCTTCACCTCATCTCAGTAGAAAACCCCATTCTAATTTCTTTTTTAAAAATATTTATTGTTGAAAGTATTACATAGGCCCTCCTTTTCCCATAGAACCTCTTCCAGCCTGCTACCATCCCCCTTCTTCCCCCAGGCCATTCTATATTTCTTAAGGTTCTTGTAGTTTCTGAGTCTCAATAGTTAGATACACTTATGTGTCTTACAAGCAAATACATTATTAGGAGGAATTATTTTTTGGATACACAAGAAACCCTTCCCACTCAGATACAACTGACCTTTCAACCCTACTCACATTCAATCTCCAAGTTCAACTGCATTTGACAAACAACAGGCTTCCCTAAGAAAGACCCTAAAGGGACTACAACAAACGTCCCACTATGTACCAGATATTTCAGGCAATAAAGATACAAACACAAATCACGGATCTTATCCTAGAAGTATTCACAAACATAGCTCTAACAGTAACATAAAAATGTGACAAATGGGAAAGCAGGGCAGGGCCGTGGCAGAGAGAGGCTGGGAGGAAGATGTGGCCTGACTCTGCCACCTCCTCCACCACCTGCAGCCAACTCCCCTCCCTGCAGCTGCCAGGGCATACTTTCAGGTCTCCTGGCACCCATCAGTCAGAGGATTCGGCCCCCTGACCCCTCAGACCAATGGGCAGCCAGCCCTCACACTCTCTAAAATAACCAGCTCGCCCCTTACCTAGTACAGAGCCCTGGTGTGGTTGACCCCCTGCACAGGCCTAAGCTAGGATGCACCACTATGCAGCAGCAGCCTACCCATCAGCCTATGCCCCAGTGAACATAGCTTTTCCCCAGCAGCCTTCAGCCCTGCCCCAGCAGCAAAAAGAAGGCCCGAAGACTATAACCTCTTCATCTATCACCTGCCTCAGGAGTTTGGTGATGCAGAACTCATATAGACTTCCCTGTACTTTGGAGTTGTAGTCTCTGTCAAAGTCTTTGTGGATCAAGCCCCAACCAGAGCAAGTGTTTTGGGTTTGTTAGCTTTGACAATCCAACCAGTGCCCAGATAGCTATTCAGGCCATGAATGACTTTCAAATTGCCATGAAGAGGCTCAAGGTACAGCTAAAGAGGCCCAAGGATGTCAACAAGCCTTACTGATCTGCTCTCAGTGACCACCCACAGAAAGATTAAGAAGAGTTAGAAGAAAGGAGAGGAAAAGATCAGAAGCGCTTAAGCAGCCCTTCCTGAAGCAGCAGCTGGGGATGGAGGTGGACTGGACCCAAGGCCAGTGTCTGGGGCTCAGATCACTTTAAGGATTGTCTTCATCAAGTGGGTTGTTCTATGCTTGTGGCATAAAGCTCAGGTTGGCAAGGCAGCTGGGGCTGGCTGAAGATGGACTGTGGAAGGGAACCAGCAGAGGGCCTTGGGGTTGCTAAGGGCTTCCTGGCAAGGGAAGCCCAGATTTACTTAGTTCAAAATCATATCATTCCTCAGAGTTTAGGAACCAAAAAACTATTTTTTTTTAAAGAATATGTAAAAGAATATATAATTTTCAAAACAAGAAACACAAAAGACAGTATAGAATCTCATAAAAGCTGCCTTTAAATATCCCTAGGAGACAGGGTGAAGGGGATCTTTAAAAGACCCAGCCTACTTAAAGGGAGGCTGTGGAAAGATTGTTCTGTGTCTCATATTCTCTTAAACCAGTGGTTCTCAACCTTAGGTGCACATTAGAATCACCTGGGAATCTTTTTAAAATCCTGATTTCTGGAATGAGGCCCAGAAATCAGGATTTTAAAAAGATTCCCAGGTGATTCTAATGTGCAGCCAAAGTTGAGAACCACTGTCTTAAACCATCTCCCCACCCCGCCTTTTTGAAATAATTAAAGATTTGAGGTCTAGGCTCAGATGCAGGTAACAAGAGAGTTATGGAAGCAGTGAATCCACAATACCCAAACACAGAGAGCATCACTGAAGAGGCCTCAGGAGGAACTCTGGCCTGCCCTGGCCTTTGCCACTAAGAGTAGGAACCTGCCTTTCTTTCCTGACACTGCTTCCCTAGGCTGAAAGAAAAAGGGAGTTTTGGTCACCCTAGCTTTTACCTTTCCCTTCCATATAGGCAGAGGCCCTGCCTTTGGCTGAGTGGAGACACCTCCTGTTTGCCCTTACCTTGAGCCAGCTCCAGTGTCCCCTTGCTCCGGGTCACCTTCTGCTTCTAAGTCTAAGTTTGCCCACCTGTAAAGTAGATTCAGGATTATAGAGGGCTGTGACAACAGGTTTGGAAGGTTTGCTGCTGTATATACTGCCATTGAGAAGGAAATAATTTTTAATATAGCTTCAGAATTTACAGGTCCCTCTTTACCCAGGACCTGGGAGAGTAGATGTTTTGCCAACATACTTCTTCATTCCTTTAAAAAGTACATCTTTCTTATGCAAAAAAGTGACAAATTATTTTTAAAGGTAGATACAAAGTACTAGAGAAACATAATGGAAATATAGAAGAGGTTATATATGATCTGGACATTCCCAAGTAAACTGGAGGGCTTTCCAGTTTTCCAAAGAAAGCCTGAGCCCAGGCAGAGACTTGAACATGCAGAGAACAGAAGGTTCCAGGTATATCCAGGTTGTCTGAGTTCAAAGTAAAAAGAATGTGCTGGGGAGGAGTTATAAAGGGGTTGAAAGCTAGGCTGGGGGTAGGCTGGTAACAGTAGTCTGCAGCTTGAGGGGAAGATTTAAGAAAGGAGAAAGGATTTGGGTTTTGCTTTGGATGGAGAAGTATTACACATTTTGTTGATGAAGAAAAGTCAGTAAAAGTATGTGCCTTCACAGTTACTACATCAGTTGATTCTCACAACAAAACTGTTTCCATTTTATAGTTCCAAATGAGTTACATGACTTACTATACAGGACAAACTATTAAACCGTATACATCACCCAGCTCTTTCCAGGGCTCTTTCTAAAAAAACATAAAATCTCTCTGATCACAGAAAAAAAAAGACATTTCAGAACAGTCCATGGTCCAAAACGAAAGGCCCTAGTATAGTAGAGAGAGGAGGTAGAATTAGCAAAGGATTTTTTTAAAAGAAGCAATTGGACTTCTTAACCAGCATCTTTGAGCCTCAACTTCCTCTTTTGCAAAAAGATACACTTGCAGAGGTATTCTGTGGTGCCAATGTAAACTTTTTTTAAAATATATTTTATTGATTTTTACAGAGAGGAAGGGAGAGAGATAGTTAGAAACATCGATGAGAGAGAAACATCAATCAGCTGCCTCCTTCACACTCCCTACTGGGGATGTGCCTGCAACCAAGGTACATGCCCTTGACCGGATTCAAACTTGGGACCCTTCAGTCCGAAGGCCGATGCTCTATCCACTGAGCCAAACTGGTTAGGGCCAAATGTAAATTTTTACATGAAAGCCTAAGCATGGCAGGCACTCAGAATAAATGGTGGGTATTACTCTTCTCTTCCTCCAAATTGAAAACTATTTTCCATCTCATCCTCAAAACTCGGCCAAGCAACAATAAAGCTAAATTGGGTGCACCTACCCCTAACTGCACTCTATGAAAACCACTTACACCACTATTATTATTCACACCTCATACAATTTTTTTATGGATGACTAAAAACTCATGTTCTGAAACATTCACCTTTCAAAGGAAAAGAAAAAATATCAGATTGAAGTAAAAAAAAAAAAGGCTAAAAATTTTTCAGCTGAGAGTGTCATAGATTTAATTAAACCTCAGAGAAAACAAGGTTATTCATACGATGGTCATGCACCACCTTCACTATCCTGAACAATAATCACTTGCTTTGGGAGACACACACACTGACTTAAGTAGCTAGTTTTCCTGCTACTGGGAGAGGGGAATGGCACCACTAAAAACATGCTTTCATAAAAGGACACTCTGCAAAAACACTCTAGACTCCTACCACCTACAAAATGCTGAGCCTTACTTGGACAAGAAACTTAGAATCCTTTCCAGTGTCCAGACTCTCCATGTCCCCTACATGTTGAAGACCTCATTGAGAATCCCAGAGCAGTGCTGAAACCCACACGAGGGCAAATTGGCTCAACCGAAGGACTTGTATACATGTATATAAGCCATACCAATGGACATGGACAACAGGGGGATGGGAGCATGAATTTGTGGGGGGGGGAGGTTGGGGGTTAATGGGGGTGATGAGGACACATTTGTAATACCTTAACTAAAAAAAAAAAAAAAAAAAAGCCCAATTGTTCAGACTCCAGAACTGTAGATCAAGACAGTCTACAGCAGTGGTTCTCAACCTGTGGGTCGCGACCCCTTTGGGGGTTGAACAACCCTTTCACAGGAGTCGCCTAAGACCATCGGAAAACACATATATAATTACATTATGATTCATAACAGTAGCAAAATTACAGTTATGAAGTAGCAACGAAAATAATTTTATGGTTGGGGGTCACCACAATATGAGGAACTGTATTAAAGGGTTGCGGCATTAGGAAGGTTGAGAACCACTGGTCTACAGGAAACAGTAGCAACTTTGTTTTATATATAAAGGCAGGTTACAGACAGCAAGACATTGGGGAGAGTAAGGGGTATGGTGTCTGTCAATGAAAGCAGCACTGGGTAGGGAAGTATCTTAGGATCTAGTTCTAACACTGTAGGTAGCTGGCTAGGTGACACTAGGCAAGTCCCTCTTCCCTCTGTAGACTTCATTTCTCCAGCTAATAAAATGAGGCAATGGGACCAAAGCCTCCATGTTATTCATACAGTGGTAAATGGACCAGCATCATTTGCCACACGTGGGAGCTTTTAGCCATTTAAAATCTTAGGCCCCAAGCTAGGCCTTACCAAATAGGCACAGGCAAGTTAACAATATCCCCAGGTGATTTGTATGCACTTTAAAGTTTAAGAAGCATGGTTCTAAGGCACCTTCGACATCTGGCCTTCTAGGACTCTAATCACATAGCAGAGAGCAATGGGCAAGCCAGAGTTGAAGGGTTAGAAGCAGAGATAGAAGAATGGAGATGTGAGAAGTTTAACAAGGGGGAAAGGACACGTTTCCATTAACCTGTAGTTCAAAACACATCCCTCAAATAGCATTCTCTGACTTAAATGCGTTGTCTTGTTGCTGAAATTGATCCTTCATACTTTCACTTGTAAAAAGACATTTTGTATATGTACTCTGATTCAGGCATGTGTACTGGACGCTCCATCTAAATGATGGGACCTAGTCTCATTTACTTTATCATTTCACCCTCTAATACACACTCCCTGCCCAACCTCATATGGGGCTCACTTCACAACGGCTGACTGGCAAGAGAAGACAGCGTGTAACAAGGGGCACTCCATGGCCAATACCGGACATTCATGCGGGCAGTACAAAACCAAAGGCTCCTACCTCACATTGAAATTGGGGGCATAACAGGAAAGACCATAGACACACTTCTAGACCAGGAGCAGCCCCGATAAATGAATGGAGCACCAAGTCGTAGCGACCGGGTGTGGGTCTCAGCCTGGCCTGAGTTCCCTCCAATCCATCTGCTAGCAGTGAATTTTTAAAATTACAGTCCTAGAGAAACTGTAGTGGTGATTTGCCAACAAGGACCAATCTGCGTGCAGAGTTGTGACATAGGCTTGGCCCAGCAAGGAGGGGTGGACTGGGAGAGTAATTGATTGAACTCCTTGTCAAATTGACTACATTGGGGCTTGGTTTCCCATACAATTGGTTGGAATAGGCTGGTTTGACAAGTGAAGTACTGGGTCTCTTTAAAGAGGCATTTTATTTAAATAACCCTGCTGGAGGAAGGGGAGAGCAACTGTACAACTTAGGTTCAGACCAGTTAAGAACTCTTTGTAGAATCAAACATTAACTCCTGCTGGCTTCACAAGTGGCCTTGTGATGGGAAGCAGGGTAGAAATTATTGCCCCTATTTTATGGGTAAGTCCCCAAAGTGCAGAGAGCTATTAATAGTAGTAGCTAACATTAATTCAGCGCAATAATTGCCAAAACAAGGTGAAAATACAACTGCTAAAGATTTCAGAGGACACATGTTGTTTAGCACGCCATTATTTCCAACCCAGTCACTGTTGTCATACTCACCCCAGCATCACCAATAGTGATTAGTGAGTGTATTAGGTACATACGCCACTTGTTAGGGTCTATACAGAGAGTTAGACAAATACTTCTTCCTTTGAACCTAACACACCTTTATGATGGGACAATTAAGAAAATATTACATTAATATTATATGTATATTATCTGCATTATAAATATAATACTAAGTATTAAGTCAATAAATATTACAGACTTAAAAATGCAATTTTTAGGATGGAGGGTGATTATATGGGGGGCGAGGGGAATCACCAAATTCCCTTTTGAGGAATGCTTGGCAAAATGGATTTTTGTATGGGGTGATCTTGTACCGTATGGAAACGTTTTCCAAGCAGCTGCGACCTCCTAGTGGCCACATGAACTCATTACCCCCATTTACCATCTAACTTTGAGAGCAACAGGCACAGAAGGGCTAACTAAGCCTGACTGACATCCCCACGCAGGGCAACTACCTGACAACGCTGAAGACTAGGCCAGTCTTCATCCATTTTAATGTTCCTAAAACTAGGGGGATCCTTAAGTGTGTGTGTAGAGGGGGGGGATGCCTATAAGTGCTATAAGGGGACCTGAAGAGGTTCATGCTTCCAGATCCCCTTTCTCTCCTCCGTAGTCTTTGTTTAAAACATTTATTCACAAATAAAAAAACTGTCTGGAGAGAAGGAGAAAAACTATCACCAATTAATACTATATTTAAGTACTTTTCTGTCAGATGTTCAAGCAAGTTCATCTGACAGGAAAAAATATTCCGATTAACAGCTTATTTTCCTAAGCCATATCTCCAGCGCTGACATAAAATATATTTATATGTGTACGGCAAAAGAACCTTTAACAAGCTATAAATGGGATTGGAACCAAAACTACGCATGGGAAACGAACTTCCCGCCTGTTGGAAACAAAACCAACAGACGAGGGGCAAAGGGAGAGGGAACTAACGGCTTTAGAATTATCGCCTTAGAGAATTACCGCCTCGGAATTACCGCCTCAGAATTACCACCTCGGACCAACCGCCTCTGACCAACCGCCTCAGACCAACCGCCTCTGACCAACCGCCTCTGACCAACCGCCTCTGACCAACCGCCTCTGACCAACTGCTTCAAACCGGCTGCCAACCGCCTCACATTAACAGCCTCCAGCAAGCATGCGCACTTAGGAGGTGCGCCGACTGTACCATTCTCGCCAGAAGGGGGATAATAACGGATTGACCCTTTTTAGTCAGACTTGAAACCGCTAGATGGGGCCAAAAGATTATACAAGGTACCCTTTACACTTTTTTTTTCCCCTCAAGAAATTTCTCTTCTACATCTTATAACCCTAGAATAAAGAAAACTCATGCTAATCTCTGAACACACACATAACACCCCCTCCAGGATGAGGGAAGTGGCTAGTGCCGGAACTGGCTGCACCATCAATCAAAGCCGGCTCAGGTCTCCAGCGAGCCATTAATAAAGTCTGGATTAAAATAGTACCCATATCATAAGTCTGTCTGAGAATTAAATGAGAGTATGCATGTAAAACACAACACCAGGCAAATTTTCAGACCTGTAGAATTAGACACTCTGGGATGAGGCCCAACTATGTTTTATTAAGCACTCCAAGTGACCCCGAGTCACGCCTAATGTGTAAAAATTGTTGCTCAATGAGGAAGGCTGCCAACTCAAATAGCTAACCAAGATATTTGTCATTATTTCGAATTTCATTACTCCTGCCTGAACTTTCAAAACCATCATTTGTTTCTTGACCTCAACTGTATGGCCAGTATCATAGTAGATACAATGAGAAAGAGACAGAGAACCTGCCCTGAGGCTTCAGTGTAGGTGATCCAGGAATAGGAAAAGTTAATTAAATCTACAAGGCCAGATCTAGTAAATGTCAAATGAATTATACGGACAATAAGCAAATGTTCTAGGAAATCAGAGGAGGGAAATTTCACAATTAGGGATGAGCCCCCCCCCCCCCCCAATACACACACACATACACCAAATAGCTGTAAGTAATTTCCACAACAAGGCAATAGAACAGACCTTAGCTGCCTAATTAACTCCCTGCCTGAAAGGAAACCCCAACATATCTAAGAGTTTGCTTTCCTTTAACAGCTGCCTCTTAAATAAAAATAATTAGAACATTTATAGTTTTTTAAAAGTGCTTTATTTTCTCCCTCCACTGTTTCAATCACTTATAGGAAAGGACAGATGGGTATGCAGACATGACATAAATACTTGATGGAAGTAATTATGCAGTACCATTGATGAGATGCTCAGAATAGCTATCTAATAGATGATTTAATAAAGAAAATGTGGTACATATATACAATGGAATACTAATCAGCCATAGGAAAAGACAAAATACTGCCATCTGTGACAACATGGTTGGATCCTGAGAATGTCATGCTAAGCAAAAGAAGTCAGATGGAAAAAGTCAAAAACCATATGATTTCACTCATATGTAGGATATAATACTGAAAGCAACAAATGAACAAAGACAAACAAAAACTCATAGACACAGAAAACAGTATGGTGATTACAAGAGGGAAAGGGAGTATGGGGGTAGAAGAGGGTAAAGGGGGGATAAATGGTGATTGAAGGAGACTTGACTTTGAGTGGTACAATATAATATATAGATGATGTGCTGTAGAATTGTACACTCAAAGCATGTAATTTAATAACCAATATCACCCAATAAATTTAATAAAATTTAAAAATAATGGCTATCTAATTTTTCAATTTACTATGGTTGTGGGGAGCTGCTCTAAAGGACATTGGGCCTTCTCATGGCTTGGAAACAATTCAGGAGAAAAAGAGGTGGAGTTCCCATTTGTACTGGTCTATAATAAATAATGTCTGATAATCATTGACATCACTTCCCATTTTCCAAATAGTGTCATCACATAAACTAAATTAGGTAGGCTAAATCTGAGGCTGAAAGGTACTTAGTGGAACTAACAGGCAGACAGTAATTTCATGAAGGCTGATAGCTCAGTTCACTTAAATTTCATTTTGCCATTATTCATAATAATTAGAAACACAGGTTCCATTTTTATTACCTTAATAGCTCTTTCAAACCAAATGCAAGCTGAAAGCATATTTAAAATGTAATTTGTATGATTACTCACAAGTTGGTATGAAAGAGAAGATGTTTGAGAATAAATAAGGTTAGAAAATGGATGATAATGGTTAGGGAAAAATGACAAAGCTTCTGTTTAACATCTCTATATTTGGCTCTTAAAGGCTAACCTAAGTGTACACTACTTGGCATATATTGACATACTAATGTAGCATATTCCTTCTTCTGACACTTTGAACATCAGTACAGGACACTCTGAGAGCCTCAACAGCTTAAGAGAAAAGAAGAGGCAGTGAATATACTGTAACCTATGACTGAGCCTCCTTACATTTTCATTATTGGTTTCCCACCCAAATGCTGCTCTTATTTGCTCCTGGTTAGCCTCCAGGATGACAGTATTGGGGTGCCATGGGTCAGGGCTCTAATCATCCATAATAGTTCTCTCTATGTCATTTAGAGGATTTGGTATGACATTTTCCAGGCCCAGACCACAGTTTTTTCCTTCTAGGCTGAGAGACATAGAGAGGTGTTTTTTGTTTGTTTGCTTATTTGTTTGTTTGTTCGTTTTTAATCTTAGGAATATATATTCTTGTACATAGAGAATAAATAAACATTTTCTTTCTTTACTTATTATTCCATAGACATGAGCCAGACACAGGAGCTCCAACTTAAATATCAAAAGTTTCCCTTGCCAAAAGGGATGATAAAAGAAAAACAAGTCCTATATTGTGGATTTTAGCTCATCACCATTGACAAAGACTCCATCCTCAACCAAAATTAATGTTTTAATAAACATTATATGTATTTAAGATCTACAACATGATGATTTGATATTGTCAAGCTCCTCTGAAACCGCTTCTCAACTAGGACTCAATCTTGGCCTATAAAAATTTCAACTTTCAGCACAAAGAATTTCACCCACTCCTACGTAATGAGACTTAAACAAACACTAGCATAGAAAAATAAGTTAAGATGTGAAAATGAATACTGTTTTGTTCATACAGGCTGGTGGTAATTCTGTATGTGAAAAATACAGACCAAACTGGTAACTGATAGGATTAGGTTGTTCTGGAAGTCTAGCAAGAAGAGGAAAGAGAAAGGAGGTTTCAAGGTGTTGTGAACTGGACAAAATGTGAAAGAATTATATGTACCCTTCTAGAAAGAATAGAAAAAGATTGGCATACAGCAGACAGCCTGAGGTAGTTTTGATTTGAAGGGGTATTAAGTTTGCCAGCCTGCTATCCCTTTACTACGGTTGCTATAGTTTCAGGCATTGTGACCTAACAAAGTATGATGTCATACCTCAAGGTCATAAGCAGCAGAAAAAAGCCTTGGCCCATCAGTCTTGTCCAACTGCTGGTGGGGGTGGCAGCCAGCTGTGGGTGCCCAAGAACTCGGCACTGCCCAGATCCATCTAAAGGGGCGTATCTCCCTTCTCGGTGGCACGTTTTCAGCAAAAAGAAGAAAACAACTTCATTATCAAGGTAATGAGTTTATAAATTTCTTTTTTTAACAGTTCTTTAGAATCTGTACATGAGGGACCTCTATGCCTCCCTCTTTTTCTAGGCTAGTGATCTCTAGCTCTGGAAAAAAGAAACTACCCCTTTTGAGGGTGTGTGAAGCTTTTTTCTAAATCTTTGGGAGAGTCCTAAAAGGTTTTCATGTGATGCAGGGGTGGGGGCAGGTAAAGGGTATGGATGTAGTGTTATTATGTGAAATGATAGCTGGGTATAGGAGAGAGAGAGAGAGAGAGAAAGGGAGAGCGAGAGAGAGAAGCTGGGTATGAGAGAAAGGGGGAGAAGCTGAGTATCAGAGAGAAAAGATGGGTATGAGAGAGAGAGGGAGAAGCTGGGTATGGAAGCTGGGCATGAGAAAGAGGAGGGAGGGAGGGAAGGGGAGAGAGAGAGAGAGAGGAAGAGAGAGAGAGAGAGAGAGAGAGAGAGAGAGAGAGAGAGAGAGAGAACCTAGGTATAGGTGAGAGAGAAACTATGAATTATGCTAAAATGATCCTGATGATTTGATGATTTCAGGTGGGTTTCAGGGTCCTCTTATCTAAACTGAGCCAGTTCCTAAAAACCATATATAAACCTTTCAGATTACTTTTCTTTGTCTTTCCAGATGTCTGATCCTATTGACTGGCTACACAGCTCCAGGGGTGTGTGCAAGGTCGATCTCTATAGCCCAACAGAACGGAAAGAACAGGAACGCAAAGTGGTAAGATACAAAATTACTCCTACCAAAGTGTGGGAAGTATTGGCATATGGATACAGATATACTGGAACCCAGGATAGATTAATGAAGGGTGACAGTGTCGTTTACAAGCAAGCAAGTTCAATAAAGTCTGTGGGGGACCAGTATGCTTATACATTGTGGAGGGACAAATCAAGGGAAGGGCAAGATGAAGAGTGGTAAAGGAGCTAGGGAGGGAGGGCTAGAGGGAGCCTCAGGGGAGGGAGGAGTGGTGGTTGCCTAGTTACAAGCCTCTATTACCTAACCTCTGAAGTCATAATATCACCTAGCTAACATGAGTTGTACTAAAGTGGGACTCCCTCAGGAGGGCAAAATACTTCATGCTGTTTCCCAAACTTTGAGTTATTTGTGTAGTATTTCACTTTTCTTTATCATGCTCAAGTACCACTCATACTATTATTTATTTAATATGTGTTTTACAATGTTTTTAAAATTGACTTACATTTAAAAATTACCATCACCTTAAACAATGGTATCCATAATATCACAGGTTTGGTGTTCTAGTATGTACTTTTCCTACTAAACAATAAAAAATATACTTATTAAACACAGAAGTGTTTAACCATGTAACACTTAAACTTTTCTATAGCCTCAATAGTAAAAATAACACATTTGGGAAACACTAGTGTAGTTGAAAGTGCTCTAAATTGGGAGCTAGGAGAATTGAGATCTAATATAAGTTCCACCTTTGAGTTTGTGTCAGTTGGGCAAGCCACCTTTCTTCTTACTTTTCTTAATAAATGTGGGTATTTGGGGCCTCTCTGATAGGTAAGTTTTCTCATCTAGGAAATATAACAATGATAAGATTCTGTCTGCCTAATAACACTTACTGAATATTTACTATGAACAAGTACTCTGCTGAAAGCTTTCTTTACATGCACTATCTCAATCAATCCTCACAAGAACCCTATACGGTAGGTGCTTTATCATCTCAAAGAGAAACTACAGTCTTTTCTCTAGAATTTTTCTAAATGCATCCTCTTAATTTGATGCAGATATGTTTTGTTGATGTGGCCACCCTGAATGTGGAAGATAAAGGTTCCAAGGTAGGTATTCTCTGTTCCCCTCAAAGTTGGAATGGGTAGGAAACTGCTGAAAGCATTGTCAGCGATGACATAATAAAAGGGAAAGGCTGTGGCTGTGGGTGAAAAGGTGGAGGCGATTCAGGTGAGAAGCCATCATTCTTGTGAGCCCAGGATCTCTGGTTGAGAATTTACTGTCACTCTTGATACCAAATCTCATTTTAGAAAGCACTTACATTGCTGGTAGGGATGGAAGAACTAAAGCATGGAAGATAGCAGAACAGTGAAAAAAAAATGTCCAAAAGGTCGGTAATTAATGAACTGTGGTTCCTGAGATTGGTTGCTTTGTGAATTCCTCTGGGGAAGGGTAGTAATTTGTGGAGAGAAAAGTATCTCATTCTTCAAAGACTAGTTAACACTACAAGTCTACTTCTCCTTCGAAAATTAAAAAGATATGTCATTCATGTTTTGAAGTGGTCACAGGCAGAGAGGGCAGCCTGGAGAAGTTTCAAAAAGCAACTATTCATAAGTTTCAAAAAGCTACTATTCATAAGAATCTCATCCCTTAATTCCATAGGATGCTGGTGGTTCCAGTTCAGGAGGTGACTTAACCCTGGAGCATCTGGAAGATAAAGAAATTATTGTGATCAAGGATATTGAGAAAAAAGACCACCAGTCCAAGGTATGCTTAGCCTCTGAGTCTGCCCTTTCTAATTCCCAGAGCCCAGTGCTGAGTCTGAAGAATCTGGTAAGAGAAATATTGTCAAACAGGCCCATAAATTTGACTACTATGACATTCTAGAGAACACAGGCCTAAGTTCAGAGTCACGGTAAGTTCAATGCCCAGGTATCTAAAAATGGCATTAATCACAGAGGCTCAGAATGCCCTTTCCTGATTTCAGGCATCTACTCCAAACAGAATATTGCTATCCTTATCCTAAGAAAGATATGGGTTCATAAGAAAGATCCTTGTGTGCCCCACATTGCCCAGTGTTAAACACACACACACACACACGGATATATGGAACAGAGACACTCCATGACCACCAAGAACTGTGGTTGTCTGGTTCCCAAGGATACCCAAGGATATATGGAACAGAGAGACTCCATGACCACCAAGAACTGTGGTTGTCTGGTTCCCAAGGATACACAAGGATATATGGAACAGAGAGATTCCATGACAGCCAAAACTGTAGTTGTCTGGTTCCCAAGGATACCCAAGGGTATATGGAGCAGAGAGACTCCATGACAGCCAAAACTGTAGTTGTCTGGTTCTCAAGGATACCCAAGGGTATATGGAGCAGAGAGACTCCATGACAGCCAAAACTGTAGTTGTCTGGTTCCCAAGGATACCCAAGGGTATATGGAGCAGAGAGACTCCATGACATCCAAAACAGTAGTTGTCTGGTTCCCAAGGATACCCAAGGGTATATGGAGCAGAGAGACTCCATGACAGCCAAAACTGTAGTTGTCTGGTTCCCAAGGATACACAAGGGTATATGGAGCAGAGAGACTCCATGACAGCCAAAACTGTAGTTGTCTGGTTCCCAAGGATACCCAAGGGTATATGGAGCAGAGAGACTCCATGACAGCCAAAACTGTAGTTGTCTGGTTCCCAAGGATACCCAAGGATATATGGAGCAGAGAGACTCCATGACAGCCAAAACTGTAGTTGTCTGGTTCCCAAGGATACCCAAGGGTATATGGAGCAGAGAGACTCCATGACCACCAAGAACTGTGGTTGTCTGGTTCCCAAGGATACACAAGGATATATGGAACAGAGAGACTCCATGACAACCAAAACTGTAGTTGTCAGGTTCCCAAGGATACACAAGGATATATGGAGCAGAGAGACTCCATGACAACCAAAACTGTAGTTGTCAGGTTCCCAAGGATACCCAAGGATATATGGAGCAGAGAGACTCCATGACAACCAAACCTGTAGTTGTCTGGTTCCCAAGGATACCCAAGGATATATGGAGCAGAGAGACTCCATGACAACCAAAATTGTAGTTGTCTGGTTCCCAAGGATACCCAAGGATATACGGAACAGAGAGACTCCATGACAACCAAAACTGTAGTTGTCTGGTTCCCAAGGATACCCAAGGATATATGGATACATGACAACCAAGAACTGTAGTTGCCTGGTCCCCAACCCTGTTGTCTAAGAGATTACCCAGGCTGTTAGGTATAATGAAGTTAGAAGCAATTAGACTTGCACACCATTGTCACATACAGAATCTCTTTGTTTTTTATGTAACTACCCTAAATTATGTCTGTTAGGCTCCTGGTTTGGGGGGGGGGCATTAGAGCTCATGACAAGTCACCTTCACAGTCCTGCAAGCCCAGAGTGGTTGATACTGAAACAAGATATTTGGTTTTAGCTCAAAGGAGTCAAATATTTCCTGTTCTGAGTCCCTATGCTCATGTTATAACCAGAAAGAACATTTCTGACACAATTGGAGTGGTAAGAGTGGTCCTTAAGGAAGAAAAAATAAACCTTTACAAAATATTCTTCAAAGGGTGTTGGGTTCAGTTGGGGAGGCTCTATTTTGGAGTCTTAAGAAAGGGATAAATTATACCTAATGTTTATTTTTAAAAGTGCAGCTCACAATGCAGATCTCCTTGATTGTAACCTAAGCCTATTTTCAAAATGTTGAACTTATCATGACCTTACATTTCTAGGAATTCAGTGAAAAGAGAGGAGCTGAAGCAATGGAAGGGACAAAGAGAGCAATGGTACTTAGCATTGAGTAGATGATGTATACAATACATGTACACATAAATTTACACAAAGTGGCACAAAGCAACACACATCAATATATACATTTATAGCCCTAGCTCAGTGATGGCGAACCTTTTGAGCTCAGCGTGTCAGCATTTTGAAAATCCCTAACTTAACTCTGGTGCCGTGTCACATATAGAAATTTTTTGATATTTGCAACCATAGTAAAACAAAGACTTATATTTTTGATATTTATTTTATATATTTAAATGCCATTTAACAAAGAAAAATCAACCAAAAACAATGAGTTTGCGTGTCACCTCTGACACGCGTGTCATAGGTTCGCCATCACTGCCCTAGCTGGTTCAGTTTAGCCATTAGAGCGCCAGCTCAGAGACTGAAGGGACCTGGGTTCGATTTTGGTGAAGGGCAAATGCCTTGGTTGCAGGCTCGATCCCTGGCCCCAGGTCCGGGTTCATGTGGGAGGCAACTAATCTATGTGTCTCTCTCACATTAATGTTCCTTTCTGTCCCTCTCCCTCTCCCTTCCACTCTCTCTAAAAATCAATTGAAAAATATCTTTGGGTGAGGATTAACAACTATATATATATATATATATATATATATATATATATATATATTTATATATATCAACAAAAATAACTTGTATAAGCAATGACACACATATGATACTGATAAACACATACAAGCATTGCTCCAGAAAACATATAAACATCCATATTCATATCCATGCACACAATTTTAACATAAACAGCCTTGATCAAAACACAGTGACCATACAGACTCAGGTATAAGCATAAACTCTTACACAGGGCGGGGAAATAGTAGGTTAACAGTAGTAAATACACAAAACAGTTTATTCTTGAATTATCATTTACTAATTATTGTATTATTTTTCATATGAACAACTATAAACCTACTTTTGCCCCACCTATAAATATACCTCATGTTGATAAAAACACATACCAACTTAAAGTGACACATATTCACAAACACACATTTGTATGCATTGATACACACATTGACACAAAACAATAGCATCCCTACTCATGTATTTACTCACATACTCCAATATTCAGGATGTGTGCAACACTGACACACATTCTCAATCATTGGCATAGCATATAAATATAACATAAACTGTACCCAATTTATTGACATATATAGTCATTATATAATCACCTATTAACATGCATTTATTAATGTACACATTAATATATTCATGAGTATATATGTTAATATGTGAATTTATGCTTTAACATAAAACAAATTTATAGCTTCATTATACATGCCATTGGATTTATATCATAAAATATATGCAGATAACTCAAATTGACACTTGCTCATTTACATATTCAGACACACTGAAATACCCACATATTTTTACATTTACAATATATGCACACTAATACGAACATGTTGGCCCCTACAGCAGACATTGATATCAACACATTATTATACATGCTTACATATAGTCAATCATATAGTGCACTAAAATGCACACATGAACACACACACACACTGATACATTTCCACACACTGCAACACAGATTGATACATTCTCACATCTTCTTAGATGTTCACACATAAATTGCTATATTGTTATTCATACACACACGTAGACATATTTTTTACACATATTGAAATAAGCACAACATGCTCAGGTGAAACTGACAAACATTGATAGCACTTGTATATAGTTAAGTGTACAAATGTATACACTCTGAGCTTTTGTTGATAGCACTTATGCTTGGATTTGTGTTAATGGATATAATTGTATATTTTGTTTCCATGCAAATTCTAAAAGCCAAATCCCTAATATGTGTGGTTTAGAAAGATATATTCAAAATAAAATAAGGGGGTGGGAAGTACCCTCCCAAATTCTTAGGTGTTCTTCTTTTTTTAGACGGAGGGATCTATATGCCTTTTCAAACAAGCTCCCTCTGATCCTATAAGTGTTCTAAATTGGCTCCTCAATGATCTCCAGAAGTATGCCTTGGGTTTCCAACATGCACTAAGCCCCTCAGCTACTAACTGTAAACATAAAGTAGGAGACACAGAGAACGAACATCACAACAGATACCACCATGAAAACTGCTACAGCGTTTTTGCCGATCAAGTGAACGTCGATTATACAACCAACAGACCTCAAAGCCTACGTCGAGAAATGACTGCAGCCAAAAATACCAACAATAACCAGAGTCCTTCCATCCCACCAGCAAAATCTCCTAGCACTCAGAGGGAAGAAATGTCTCCTGAGGGAGAATGTTCAATGGATGACCTTTCCTTCTATGTCAACCGACTATCTAATCTGGTAGTCCAAATGGCCCATAAAGAAATCAAAGAGAAGTTGGAAAATGGAAACAAATGCTTTCATCATTCAGTCTATCCACCCTCTGGGGACAAAGGGAAAAACAGCCCCCGCAGTGCTGTGAGCAAGATCGCTTCTGAAATGGTCCATGATGCTGTGGAAATGACCTCTGCAGAAATGCGGGGCACTGGAGGAGAAGAGTGCAGGGAAGGTGGTCGGAAAACGTTTCTATATAGTGAATTATCCAACAAGAACAAGGTGGTAGACAAACAGTTATGCCAAAAAGACAGCAAAGAATTTGCAGATTCCATCAGTAAAGGGCTCATGGTTTATGCAAATCAAGTGGCATCTGACATGATGCTTTCTGTTATGAAGACCTTGAAAGTGCATACCTCTGGGAAGCCAATTCCTGCCTGTGTTGTCCTGAAGAAGGTATTGTTAAAACACACCAAAGACATTGTGTCCGATTTGATTGACTCCTGCTTGAAGAACCTGCATAATATCACTGGAGTCCTGATGACTGATTCTGACTTTGTCTCAGCTGTCAAGAGGAATCTGTTCAACCATGGAAGACAAAATGCTACAGATATCATGGAGGCCATGCTGAAGCGTCTGGTTAGTGCTCTGCTTGGAGAGAAGAAGGACAGTAAATCGCAGAGTCTATTGTATGCATCTTTGAAAGCTGGGTCCCATGATCTCAAAAGCAAGAACCAAAATAAGAACCAAAGTCTTGAGTTCTCCACTATGAAAGCTGAGATGAAGGGGAAGGACAAAAGCAAAATAAAATCAGATCAATGCAAGTCATTGAGCAGTGCTGAAAGAGTCGGTGAACACATCCTCAAGGAGAGCCTGAACATGTGGAACCAAAAACAAGGAAACCAAGGCAAGATGATTAGCAAAGCATGCACCAGTAGGGAAGAAAAAAGAGAAAAGATCAGCTCTTCCACAGATTCACTGGCAAAGGACTTGATTGTTTCTGCCCTTAAGCTGATTCAGTACCACCTAACCCAGCAGGCCAAGGGCAAAGATTCAGTTGAAGATGACTGTCCTTCAACAACGAGCTATATGACTCAGAGTGCCCAATACGAAAAAAGTTCAAGTGGCCAAAGTGCCAAGGCTCTTTCAATGAAACATCTAGAGTCACGTGGAGCTCCTGGGCCATCTAACTGTCTAAAGGAGGCTCAACAGGCAGACTGCCAGAAGTTAGATGTGTCAAACATTGTTCTATCACTGATTCAGAAACTGCTTAGTGAGAACAACTTCAACTGTGATGACCTATCTGAAAGTGAGAACAAATCTGCTGAGCTCAGGGTAAACAAAGCAACTTCCATGTCCAAGAGAGGGGAAGAACAATGCCAGGAAAATCCAGAACTTGACTTCACTGGCATGAAGCAAATGAACCGGCAATTCATTGATCAACTGGTAGAATCTGTGATGAAGCTGTGCCTTATCATGGCTAAGTATAGCAACAACGGGGAAGCCCTTGCTGAGTTGGAAGAACAAGCATCCATGGCAAACAACTCTCATTACCAGGCTGGTGGCCCCAGATGTAGTCATGATGGTGCAATGCCACAGAACTATGAAGAATTTTGTGGGCCAGAAGTCATCGTCAATAATCAGTGCTCAACAAGTAGCTTGCAGAAGCAGCTCCAAGCTGTCCTGCAGTGGATTGCAGCCTCCCAATTTAATGTGCCTATGCTCTATTTCATGGGAGATGATGATGGACAACTGGATAAGGTAAGCAATGACAAAGCACAAGAAGAAAGGGTTAGAATGGAGAGGGGCATGGAGGCAACATTGTACTTAGAGTTCAAGAGCAGTTCAATTTTTTTCAAGTCTGCTCTTTACCATTTGCCTTATGAATTACTTTCACTTCATAAAGACACAAAAGTGTGAACCATTAAGTGAGGCTCTAGCACCTCAGGGTCTGCACATTTCAACCAAGAGAAGAGTAAGATTAGCTTTGTTTTATCAATGATCCTTTAAACAAAGTATTTGGTAAAATATTGAGGACCAATTTTGTCTTATGTTTTGAATTTGAAGGCCCTCAAAATACTGCAGAGATAAAAAGTATTTTTTTCATTTTGATGTATGCCATTAGAGGAGGGTCAAGGAAAAAAGAGAGAAAAGCCAGTCCTGGATCTGTGGCAGCTTTTACTCTAATCTTAGAATTGTGGGTGGAAAGGTGGGTAAAGGGGTTAGTTCACTTTATCCATCTGGGTCTCTTCTCCAAAAATATCACATGACTCATGCTATCTCTGCTCATTCCACAGCTTCCTGAAGTTTCAGCTAAGGCAGCAGAGAAAGGCTACAGTGTAGGAGATCTCCTTCAAGAAGTCATGAAGTTTGCCAAGGAACGACAACTGGATGAAGCTGTGGGCAACATGGCTAGAAAACAACTGCTGGACTGGCTGCTCACTAACCTGTGAGCTAACGATGCCTTCAACATCGCTGTAGTTACTCCCCTCTCTCTGCCCAGAAGCATTCCATGCCAGCTGGGCACCCCATCCATTAGGCCGTTGAACAACATACTTCATGATTGTATTTCCCAATACATCTGAGCAGTTGGACTGTATAAGGTGTTCAATAAGCTAGGTAACAGCATCAATAAAAAAATTTAAAAAAATACGTGATCATTTTCTTGATCAGATATATCTGAGGCAAAAGAGGAGAATGGGTCCAATTCCAAGTATTGGTGATACAGTGTTAGACTTAGGTCCAAATCTCACATTGATTTTTTTTCTGAGAACCCAAGATATAAAGATATCTTGTTCAAGTCCCTAAGTAACCTGGTTTGTCCAAATAATCTGTGTTTGAAATCTAGAGGTTTGCCATCTGTGGACTCGCTGTTTCTGCTACCATTGCACATATAACTTGATAATCCCCCTTCCAATCCCAAAGATAAGGCTTTTTGGTCTCTGTTAAGAGTTTTCAGAGGGAAAACCAAGATGGCAGCATAGGTAAACACCAGAGATTGCTGCCTCTCACAACCACTTCAAAAATACAACTAAAAGATGGAACGGACATCACCCAGAACCACAGGAAGGCTGGCTGAGGGGAAATTCTACAACTAGAAGGAAAGAGAAAAGCATACCCAGACTCAGAGGAGGCTCAGTGCTGAAGTAAAATACAAAGGTGAGTGTGGAGCAGGCTGGCGGCTGAGGGCACGGTTGTCTTTTTCAATTGCGAGGGAGTCTCAGGCTCTGGGCTCCAGTTCTGGGCGAGTCTCTGGGGACCCAGACTCAAACAGGAGAGGTGGGACTGTCTGGCATCTGTAGAAACTCGAGGGCAGCTTTCTGAGGTGCGTGCAGCGGTTGCTGGGACACTGAGAAGCAGAGCCTCTGGGGACAGGACTGAGAGCAGCCATAACTGCTCACTCCACCCGCCATGTTGATCCCCTGGGACCTGCCCTGCCCAAACCTTGCACGGAGGCATTTGCTGGTTAGCCTTAGGCAGAGGCTAGATTAGCACCACCCTACAGATCCAGGACAGAAGTTTTCCCACTGAAGACACAGCTGATTCTCACAGCCAATTGGCCTGGAGGTCAAATCCCTCCCAGTGTTACCTACAACAATCAAGGCTTAGCTACAACAAGACTGAGCACAAAGACCACAAGGGGGTGCACCAAGAGTGTCTACCTCAGGTAATTGGGACACTTAACACAGAAAGCCACTCTATCGACACAGAGAAGCATAAAAAATGCTGAGACAAAGAAACAGGACACAAATGACAGAGCTGGAGGAAAGCAGGCTGCTGGATATAGAATTCAAAACCACACTTTTGAGGCCTTTCAAGAGTCTTCTAGAGACTGCCGATAAACTTAATGAGATGTACAAGAAATCTAATGAGATCCTCAATGTTGTGATAAAGGACCAACTAGAAATTAAGCATACACTGACTGAAATAAAGAATATTATACAGAATCCCAACAGCAGACCAGAGGAGCGCAAGAATCAAGTCAAAGATTTGAAATGCGAAGAAGCATAAAGCACCCAACTGGAAAAGCAAAATGAAAAAAGAATCAAAAAATACGAAGATAGTGTAAGGAGCCTCTGGGACAGCTTCAAGCGCACCAACATCCGAATTATAGGGGTGCCAGAAGATGAGAGAGAGCAAGATATTGAAAACCTATTTGAAGAAATAATGACAGAAAACTTCCCCTACCTGGTGAAAGAAATAGATTTACAAGTCCAGGAAGCACAGAGAACCCCAAACAAAAGGAATCCAAAGAGGACCACACCAAGACACATCATAATTAAAATGCCAAGAGCAAAAGACAAAGAGAGAATCTTAAAAGCAGCAAGAGAAAGAAACTCAGTTACCTACAAGGGAATACCCATACGACTGTCAGCTGATTTCTCAACAGAAACTTTGCAGGCCAGAAGGGAGTGGCAAGAAATATTCAAAGTGATGAATACCAATGCCGGGAGCCGGTCCATGCTTGCTGTTTCAAGGGACCTGGCATATATGGCATACTGTTCTTAATATGTTTGCTCACCTTCTTGGCACTATGTGTTTTAACCAAGGTCTCTGAGAAAGGTTGTTTCCCCAGGTAGGGATTTTCCCCTGAAGTTAGGGAGGGAATAAAACCTCTTAACTAAGTGCCAGGCGGGTAATTAATCACTAACTATGAACAATCATGCTTAAGCTACATAATCTTTACTCCCTGGAATGGAGATAAGAAACGCCCTAACCTTTGGAATAGAGATTGATAGGATTGGAATCAACTGGTATAAATACAGATGTAACAAGACAGAACTTAGAAGAAGACAGAACCAGGAGGCACAGAACCTACACAGAACATTCTCTAGAGACAGAAGAACTTCGCTGGAGAGAACATGGCAAAAGATCCTGGACTGAACCTGACTAGAACCTGGTGACTGAACCTGGCTGGAGAACCTAGTGAGGGAACATGGCTACAGAACCTGGCTGGAGAACCTAGCAAGAGAACATGGACACAGAACCTGGCTGGAGATCCTAACCAGAACCTCTCTGGAGATCCAGACCAGAACTTGGCTGGAGATCCTGGCTAGGCTGCTGATCAACTGAACACTGTCTCCGTGTCCTTTCTTCTTCGCCGACTCCGTCTACGCCTTTGGGAACCCCTGGACCCGCTGGGGCTGGACCCCGGCATACCAAGAACCTACAACCAAGATTACTTTATCCAGCAAAGCTATCATTCAGAATTGAAGGTCAGATAAAGAGTTTCACAGATAAGGAAAAGCTAAAGGAGCTCATCACCACCAAACCAGTATTATATGAAATGCTGAAAGGCATCCTTTAAGAAGAGGAAGAAGAAGAAAAAGGTAAAGATACAAACTATGAACAACAAATACGCATCTATCAACAAGTGAATCTAAGAATCGAGTGAATAAATAATTTGATGAACAGAATGAACTGGTGATTATAATAGAATCAGGGACATAGAAAGGGAATGGACTGACTATTCTTGGGGGGGAAAGGGGTGTGGGGGATGGGGGAAGAGACTGGACAAAAATCGTGCACCTATGGATGAGAACAGTGGGTGGGGAGTGAGGGCGGAGGGTGGGGTGGGAACTGGGAGGAGGGGAGTTATGGGGGGAAAAAGAGGAACAAATGTAATAATCTGAACAATAAAGATTTAATTTAAAAAAAAGTTTTCAAATGGGCTAGCTTAGACAAAAAGCAAACTGATGTAAGTATATTACTCATGGACATTGCGCCACCCCCCCTCTCCCCACCTTGCCACCACACACTCCCTCACTATTTACTTTACATGGCTATTTAGTATTTACTATCCAGAACTACAATGGGATCAGATCCTCCCCCATGTGTGAATAAAACTTATGTCATCTTCACTTGATGAAATTCCTTTGTCTTCCATCATTCTGCAAGAAAATTTTTCTGAAAAGAAAGCTACAGAATGGTAGCCGCCCTATGTGAATTCCAGTGTCTCCTTTTAGACTAACACTGAATTCTTAGATTTGTATGCTTCTCAGAAGTCAATCACAACGCTAGAATTCATTGCAAATCAGATTAAGACTCATTTCAACCCTGTGGTCCTCTTGTTAGCTAGTTTGTTGTGGCATATCTTGGCACCTCTGAGGTGCTCGTGACTTTGTAGAACAAGTACAGGATGTGGCATCCTTCTGGATTCAAAAGCCAAAGAAAGCTTTTGCCTCTTACTAGCTGCATGGCTCTACAGTCACCTAGACTCTGAGGCTGTTTCTTCGCCTGTGAAATGTAGCCTAAAATTACCTTCACTGTTTAGAGATTAAACTGGAGAATTTGATGTAATGCTTTGCACAAGGTGAATCTTGTTACAGATATAGATATGTAAAAGAAGCTGTACTCTCAAAACCCATCCTAACACATTTGCAAGTGTTCTTGAGACATTTTCAAATGGAAAACAAGATTCTCTGACAATAAAACCCAAAGAGGTACTTTGAGGGGAGGTAAGAGGCACTTCAATGCTTTTAGAGGCAAACTTTGCCAACTTCTCAACAACGCCTGGACCAGTCAGAAGAAAAGGCAGGCCCCTTTAAAGTAGGACCTTTAAAACTCCCCAGCCCGAATTAAAGCTAATCAAACCTTTTCCAGCCACACCCAACACCATGAAAAGCTTTGGAGTTGAGCCACCACAGAACCTTCTCTCTGTCCTTGAAGAAAATCCTGAATAAACAAATCCCACGACCAGGGCTGCATTTCTGATGACTCAATCCTTCGTGAGCACAGCTGGGGCCCATAGTAGTTTACTTCCTTGATTAACTTGGCTCTTGACTTGCTCCTGATTTTTATTATGAGGCAGCCTTGGGGATTCCTGGGAATATGGAAATACAGCACAGGAAGTTATATGTGCTGTTAAATGAAAGGGGTTGGGCAAAATGGTCTCCAAGGGCCCTTCCACTTCTGACATTTCAGGATTCTAAGAATTACTTTTCCATAATTTCTCAGGGAAACCTGTGTAGGTGAGGTAAGATCAGGGTGAGGAAACTTGATTTTTTCCAGAGCTAACTGACAGATTCCAGTAGAGAAAGGAATGCTTTGGGCCACAAAGGGCCCTGACAAAAATCTGGAACAACTCAACAGTCCTTGGGGCTTATCCCTGAAGGGTGAGACCCTGGCCTTTCACCTCTCTAAATGGAGAAGTGCTCCCAGACACCCTATTAGCAATGTGGCCTTGCTCAATGCCAGCAGTTGGAAATGGACAAGCTGAGAGCCCAACATGTCATACAAATGGGAAGACAGAAGCAGAAGGAGGAGGAACTCATGATTACCTCCTGGCAGGTGGTGTAATTGGTTTGATATCTCTGAAAGTTTGTGTCTCTGAACATCAGACCTCCATTAAAAAAAAAGTTGTGAGCAGAACTCAACTAAGGAGCTACTTCAGGATCAGAACTAAGCTGAGGTGAGATGATTTGGCACGTTTCTCAAATTTTCAGGGGGAAACAAAAAAACTTACTAATCAAGATAAAATTTTAATGCACTATTTTTTAAAAATCAAAATTAATGCCAATAAGAAAAGACAAGTACCATATGATTTCACCCATATGTGGAATCTAATGAATAAAATAAACTAACAAACAAAATAGAAACAGACTCATAGAGAACAGACTGACAGGTGTTCTGAGTGAAAAAGGTGAAGGGATTAACCAGCGGTTCTCAACCTGTGGGTCGCAACCCCTTTGGCGGCCGAATGACCCTCTCACAGGGGTCGCCTAAGACCATCCTGCATATCAGATATATACATGACGATTCATAACAGTAGCAACATGACAGTTATGAGGTAGCAATGAAAATAATGTTATGGTTGGGTCACAACATGAGGAACTGTATTTAAAGGGCCAGAAGGTTGAGAACCACTGGAAACAAAAACAAAAACAAAAAAAACCTCATAGACAGACAACAGCATGGTGATTACCAGAGGAAAAGGCAGTGGGGGGAGGTAGATGAGAGTATAGGGGGAATAAATGGTGATGGAAGGAGACTTGACTTGAGGTGGTGAACACACAATACAATACACAGCAGATGTATTATAGAATTGTACACCTAAAACATATAATTTTATTAACCAATGTCACCTCAATAAATTCAATTAAAAATTAATGCAGCCCAGCTGGCATAGCTCAGTGGTTAAGCATCCACCTATGAACCAGGAGGTCACAGTTTGATTCCTGGTCAGGGCACATGCCCGGGTTGCAGGCTCAATCCCCATAGGGGGCATGCAGGAGGCAGCCAAGCAATGATTCTCATCATTGATGTTTCTATCTCTCTCTCCCTCTCCCTTCCTCTCTGAAATCAACAAAAAATAGTTTTTAAAAAATTAATGCAAAAAAATTTCCATGATTGTAATACAGAGGATCAATAGCAGTGCTATGCAAAACCATAATGAAACTTGAGGCAAAAGGAAAGATTGGTAAGACATTATATATAAGAGTAACACTTTATGGAAGAGTGCCAAGGTAGAATTTAGAGAATGTCTTGTCTTGAAAGTTTATATCAGTACAAAAAAGCAACAATGAATTAAGTCCCTGCCTAAAGAATTTAGGGAACAAATCAAACAAGTTTAGGAAAGGGGAAATAAAATTTGAAGCAAGGAAGAAAAACAGCAGTTTCACTTAAACCTTACAAATATCAGGGCTAAGAAGAGGGTTGTTGCAGTGTTTTTTCTCTTGTTTAACATGGAGTACATCATTCCAACAAAGCTCGTATTAGATTAATTCTGTATAAAAACAGGAACAACACAAGATTGCCCCTGCTAAAATTCTACTTTAAAGTAGTTCTAATATTGAAAAAAAGACAGAAATAAAAATGCTACTTTTGCAAATAATATATTTGTACATTATGAAAATCAAATCCCCAAATTCCAGAGGTAATAAATGAATTTTGCAAAGGTATAGGATAGAAGATACTAGTGAGATGTAAGAATTTGCCTTCAACTAAAACAATTCCAATTTTCTCCCCAGTGACTCAGAAACATGCAAAAAGTTCAGCAGTACCTTTCCACTAATGTCTTGTGGTGTCAGAATATGAAAAATATCGAAAATATATTGAGTTTCTATATCCTACAGCCACCTAGCCAGAAAGAGGAGAGTCTAATTACCATAGTGACAATATTAAACACTTGGGTATTAGGAAGGCATGAAATGACATTTAGAGAGCACTTACTGAGTGCCAGACACTAGCAAGTGCTTTAATTCTTTCAAAAACCTCATGGTATGGTTTGTTATTAGCTATTTTTTACAGATGAGAAACTAGAGGCTCAAGTTTAAAGGCCTTTTTCAAGGTTATACGACTAGTATGTGGGAGATTTGGGATTCAAATCTAAATAAAACAAAACAGCATTCTACAAAATACCTGATCAGAATGACTGCAAAGAGTCACAAGGGAAACATCAACTATGTACCTTGATAATAGGGGAGGTATGTTTAACACAGGTTTATGTATACATTTCACAAGACTTACCAAGCTATACACTTAAAATTAGTGAATGTTAGTCTATATTCAAGTTATTCTATCTAAATTATATCTCAATAAAGTTTCTTTTTAAACATAAACTTAATAAATACCTGTTTAAAAATCCCTGTCCTCTATTTACAAGTTTCTTTGCTCTTCTGCCTCTCCAGAAAAATCTCCATTCTGACATTGGGCCCTGAGCCACCCTTAACTTGCAGCCCACCCTCCTACTCCTTCCACTTTTCTGTGTGGATCAGATCTTGGAAGATTGTCTTTATGATAACTTCTCTCCCAGATCCCAGCCACATAGCCTAGATGAGAAAGTTTCCAGCTCAAATCTTCTTGTCATGAAAGCCATCTCCTCAAAAAAGCCTTCCTTCACCACCCAATCTCCCATAGTTAATCTTTATTATATCACCCTGTTTTATTTTCATCACACTAATTGATATGTCCTTTATATTATTATTTACTTGGCATTGACTGTCTTCTCACACTAGAATGGTAACTGCAGAATCACAGGGACGTGTCTGTCTTGTTCACTACTGTATCTTCGGTGCCTAGCACAATATCTGGCACATGACAGCCATTCCATAAATGTTTACTGAATGAATAATAAGTCACCTATTTCAGTGTCCCATAGTGGGGAAAATAACATTAAATAGGGAATCAGAAATGTTGTCATTCACCAAAGCCACTTAATATTACTTAATCCCTTAATATAGCTATATCAGTTTCTTCCCCTCAAAAATTGGGATGCTTGCCGAAACCGGTTTGGCTCAGTGGATAGAGCGTCGGCTTGCGGACTGAGGGGTCCCAGGTTCGATTCCGGTCAAGGGCATGTACCTGGGTTGCGGGCACATCCCCCAGTGGGAGATGTGCAGGAGGCAGCTGATCGATGTTCCTCTCTCATCGATGTTTCTAACTCTCTATCTCTCTCCCTTCCTCTCTGTGAAAAATCAATAAAATATATTTAAAAAAAAAATTGGGATGCTAACCAATACCTTTGAAAATATATCTAATGTGCCCATTAAAGCTTCAATGTAAAACAATAACTAATATTGACTGAGCTTTTACTATGTGTCAGATATTCTAAGTGTTTTTCACTATTATGTCCTTTACTGGTAATTCTCCCCAAAACCCAATGAGGTAGGTATTAATATTATCTGATTTTGTAGGTGAGGCAACTGAGGCCCAGAGAAGCTGAGTAGCCTGCTTAAGGTCACAGAGTTAGGAAATGGTCGAGTTGGGATTCAAACACAGATAGCTCTGGCTCCAAAGCTCTCACTCTGTACCCCATAGAATACCAGGACATGTCCATAATGTCATACGTCAGGATAAGCCCTGGCATAGTGCAGATAATACTGAAAGAATGGAGTCGGTGCACTTAGGAGGCAAAAGGAACCTCTCAGGTGGGGTGGCTGGGTGGCTGGAAGGAATCCAAGCTGGTAGATAGGCACAGGTTTCCAAAGAGTATTTGAGGCATAGCCATGGCCCAAAAGAAGGCCAAAAGCTATCCCAAGGCAGAAGGCCTCTCAACAAGCAAACAGACACAGCTCTTGGGACTCATGGAACAAGCAATGTCCCAAGGTGCAAGCCAAGGTGATGCTCTAGGAGGCAGGAACTGTGATTGTCCCTGTTTTGATGGGTGAGGAAACAAGTACTGAGGGTTGATAACTTGTTCAGGGTCAGCTAGTAAACGAGTTACCAGAATTTGAATCCAGACAGTTCTGGCTAAGGAGAATTCTTTTTTTATTTCATTTTTTAAAATTATTATTCAATAAAATAAACGTTAAATGGGTCTTTCTTACATATTCACCAACCGTTAGTCAGTTGGGTCCCCCAGAAGGACAGACCGTTTAGTTAAGTTCTCAGTCTTCATTAGGCTAATTAGGATCAGTTTAACATACACAGACATCAAGGATAAATCCGAGTTCATAAACAGCTTTACGGAACCGATTTCCTAAACTCCTTACTTTGGGGTTATCTTTTTAGTAATTACTGGTTCTTTGGGCTCCCATTTTGGGTTCTCTGGGCTAGAAATAATCCAGGTCTGGGATTGAGTTAGGATTGGGGCTGAGTGAGAGGGACAAATCGGGTGGGGAAACAGAAAGAGAAAGCATGGGTTTTGGCCCCTCCCTCTTAGAGCTGCAGGCCCATTGCGCAGACAAGAATGCTATCTCCTTTAGAACTTTGACTTCTGACAGTTTGCATTCCTGGTTTCCCTTTGCCACTGTAGCCACCCCCACCATGGGACTACCTGGTGACTAGGAGTCGAGGGATCAGAAAAAAGAGGAGAAAAAAAGGCACCTGGATATTTTTTTCACTTTGGGCTTTAAAATTTTCTTTTGCTGCTCATCCATCCAGAACTAGAGGTTCTCTCCTGGATCTCCCTTTGCACTACTATGCTCACTTCCAGCTTTCAGAATGTGTTGAGCTCATGCTAGGAGATGCTAGAGGAACAAAAATGATAAACTCAACCAATTTGGTAGTACTTTTATTTCTAGTGCTCTTCTCTGATCTGCCTGCTGATATTTACTTCTCAGAGTTCTCATTTTGCTCATGCATTCTGTACAAGTTTTATAGTCAAGGTCAGTGGACACAAATTATAAGCTATGGTTTTAGTTACATTGCTGTACTTTAGTAAAGAAGGATTTAAATTTGTGACTTAAGGGAGTCACAGATTCTGGTTCACTTCTACTTGTTCCCCAGAGCCATCATTTCCTCTCATCTTCCCCAGAGAGGTTGCAGGTGAAAATATAGTTATTGAGCAGTTACATGGCCTGAGGCATGTCCACAGGGGCAAAATTCCTTTGGACTTGGAGCCAGAATCTGAAGCAGACTGGAGCTGGCTTGGTATAGGCTGTAGAACAGGAAGTTGGAAACCCACGAGAGAAATCATTCTGGAGGAAAGACACCTGTGAAAAGCAATCTGCTCTAATAAATATTAAAATGGAAGAGGAAAGAAATATAAGACACTATGGATCAGCATCATTCAAATTCTATTGTGTGTGTGTGTGTGTGTGTGTGTGTGTGTGTGTATACTGTCATATATAGAAAAATAATAAAAATAAATTTATTGATCAAATACCATATGGTTTCACTTATATGTGCAATCAAAAGGCAAACAAACAAACGAATGAAGTAAAAAGAGTCTTATAGAAACAGAGACCAAAGGATTGCTAACATAAGGGAGAAGTAGGAGGATGAGTGAAAAGGGGAAAGGGGATGTAGTCCATTAAATTGTAATAAGTTTACACAGTGACATGATTACCAGAATTAGTTGGGTGATCACATTGTAAGGTATCAAAATGTTGAATCACTATATTGTACACCTGAAACTAATATAACCAATAAAAGATTGTATACCAACTGTACATAAATCAAAAATTAAATTCATCAAAGCCTTAGTAATATCACTGAGTGAAGGAGTTATAGGTAATTTTACTTTCTTCACTATGATTTCCCATATTTTACTTTTTACAATGATCCTATATTTAATAATAATAAAAATATTAACATTAGAGTTTTTTTAGAGACCATTGTTGCTTTTCATGTGTACCAATGTCATCTGTTGAGTAGTTGGGAACTCAGAGGGAGTTCTGATCTCTGGATTCTGATTGCTTTGCCTAAGGAAGGTGTATTAGTCTGTTCAGGCCACCATAACAAAATACCATAGAGCAGGTGGCTAAAAGAATAAAATTTATTTTTTCACAGTTCTGGAGGCTAGAAATATGAGATTGCAGTGCCAATAAAGTCGATGCCAATAACACGATGGTCTTTCCTCAGGGAGTTTTGTTCAGAGGGAGAGAGAGGATGAGCTTTTTATTGTCTCTTCTTAAAGAGACACTAATCCTATTAGATCAGCACTCCATCTTTATAACCTCATTTAACCTTAATTACTTCCTTACTCCAATTATAGCTACACTGGGGGTTAGGGCTTCAATATATGAATTTTAGGGGGACATAAACATTCCATCCATAACAGAAATAAAGAGAAGGATCTACATATCTACTTTATGCCAGTTTCACACATAATCTCATGAAATTCTGACAACAATCTTGTGAGATAGGTGTTATTTTTCCTATTGTATATAGAGTAATACCAATAGTAATTTTTTTCCTTTTTCAAAATCTGTTTTTATTGATTTGAGATAGGAAGGGAGAGGGAGAGAGAAATAGAAACATCAATGATGAGAGAGAATCATTGATTGGCTGCCTCCTGCCCGGCCCCACTGGGGATCAAGCCCACAACCTGGGCATGTGCCCTGACCAGGAATCAAACCATTACCTCCTGGTTCATAGGTTGATGCTCAATCACTGAACCATGCTGGTTGGGCTCAATAGTAAAATTTATTAAGCATTTACCATGCAGCAGACACAAGATTATAGTAGGCCCTGATTAAGTAGTGGAAGAAACCGTCTTGAAATTTTTGCATGAAGTTATGTGGAAAGTACAGCATGTAAATGATGAACTTGCTTATTTAATTAAAAAGACTTCTAAGCAAAGTGTTAAAGGTATGGCCTGGTTTTTTTCTTGCTGCTTATAGTAAAACTAGTGTCCTGTACATGAAAATTCATGCACTGGAGAGGAGGTCCCTCAGCCCAGCCTGCCCCCTCTCAGGGGTGGGAGGTGATTCAGTGATCAGGGGAAGGTGACGCCCCATCACACCTCTGCTGCTGCCACTGCTGGCAGTGCAAGCCTCGGCCGTCCCTGGTTACCTGAGCCTTGGGCGGCCCTGGGAAGCTGGGCAGCAGCCATCCAAGGCTTGCCTATGCCTCGGGCGGCCCTGGGTGACTGGGGGGCTGAGGGGACTTGGGGACTCCAGAGGCAGGTGCACGGAGTGTCTGGGCCTACCTGGGGGCAGGCTGAGCCTTGCTGCACACCTGCCACCCCAGTGGGGCTGAGGGGACTGGATGCCACCATCTTGTGGCTGTGGGTGCCGCCATCTTTGAGGGCATGGCAGTCAATTAGCATACTCCCTCCTTATTGGCTGTGGGTGCTGCCATCTTTGAGGGTGTAGCAGTCAATTCTCATAGTCCCTCCTTATTGGCTGTGGGCGCTGCCATCTTTGTGATGGCATGAGGGTCAATTAGCATACTTCCTCTTTATTAGATAGGATGTGAGAGTAGAGAGATAAAATAAGGGAGGAACTGTTAAAACAGAAAGAAATTGGTACTTTATGATTCTCAGCCTTTCCAGATGGCAGAAGATGATAAAATTAAGAAATAGCTTCAGAGCACTGTTAAGAAAGCATGATGTAGAGAAAAGGCTGAGAGAGTGACTGTACAACCTTTTGTAAAAATCTCAGAAAGATCAAAGGATCAGAGTGGTATTCAATCACACAAAGAACCCTTTCAAGAGATTAAGGGGGTGCCTCATGGAAACTCTCAAACAA
This sequence comes from Myotis myotis, assembly GCF_014108235.1. Lineage (NCBI taxonomy): Eukaryota > Metazoa > Chordata > Mammalia > Chiroptera > Vespertilionidae > Myotis > Myotis myotis. Next base: position 7,162,268 of record NW_023416346.1, on the reverse strand, counting down.
TAGGGCCTCTAGGAATCTTAAGAGTTGCTAACCTAGCCAACTCAGTTCAAGGTAAAGAAGGGCTTATCTAAAACAGAGATGTTTGTGTGTCTTTTTTTCTAATGGAGAGAACCCCAGTTAAATCCACTGAAGACTCATTATGATTTTGAGAAAGTTATTTAGGCAGAAACAATGCCAGCTTGGACTGAACAATGTTAGCTGGACAGAGAATACAAAATTAAAGAAGGCTTTCAGATCCCCCTAATTCAGTGAACAGGAAGCTGGCTGATAAAAGTTTTCAGCTGCAAACATGTGCTACCTTTCATGAAAAAGGAACTGTGATTCAGAGGGCAGAACCAAGGGACCAGAAAGGCTTTCTGACAAATCCTTATAACTAATCAAGGAGTATTAACATTTGCCCAGCTGGATTTCAGAATAGCTATGGACTCTTTGATGCCTCCCATGCACACCATCCTCTCCCATTCTCTTTTCAAATGGAAATATCTATGTCAGCTTTCCTATGCCTCCTCACTATTTTATGTTGGTTGTATGAGGGATAGAATACTTGTTGCTTTAGTTTTACAGATCAGTAGATTGAGAGGTATAGCTAAAGGACTATATCCACACATGGAACTGATTTAAATGATGAGATTCCAGGCTTTGAGCAGATAACGTAATGGAATGAAACTTCTGAGAATTTTGGGAGGGGGTGAATGCATTTTGAATGTGGGAAGGATGTGAATCATAGAAGTCAAAGGGTAGACAGCAGCAGGATGACTTCAACATGGCCCCCAGGATCTCTACCTCCTAGAATCCATGCTGTTGTGTGATCTTCATCCCCTTGTGTGGACAGGACTGGTGACTTTTTATTAAGTAACAGAATATGGCAATAGTGGCAGGATAGCACTTCTGTGATTATGTTACATAATCTTGCAAGGGATCTCCTGCTAGGGGACTCTCTTCCTTGCTGGCTTTGAAGAAGCAGATGGTCATGTTGGATAGGCCCACATTTACCAGTGTAATAGTTAATTTTATGTTTCAACTTGGCCAGGCCACAATGCCCAGGTATTTGGCCAAACATTATTACGGATATTCCTATAAGGGTAGTTTTGTATGAGATTAACATTTAAGAGAGAACCAAGATGGCAGCATAGGTTAACGCCGGAGTTTGCTGCCTTGAACAACTACTTCAAAAGTGAAACTAAAAGACAGAAGGGACATCACCCAGAACCACAAGAACGCTGGCTGAGTGGAAGTCCTACAACTAGGAGGAAAGAGAAACGCATACGGACACTCAGAGGAGGCGCAGTGCTGAAGTCAAATTCTGAGGTGCGGAGTGCGAGGAGTGGGCTGGCGGCGGAGGGCCCGGTTGGCGTTTTCAATCGGGAGGGAGTCGCAGACTCTGAGCTCCAGATACAGGCGAGTCTCTAGGGACCCTGACTCAAACGGGAGAAGCGGGACTGTCTGGCTTCGGTCAGAGCGAGTGCAGCTTTCTCTCCGAGCTTTGCAGCAGGTGCTGGGACTCAGAGAGGCAGAGCCCCTGGGGACAGGACTGAGAGCCGCCATAACTGCTCTCTCCGGCCCACCCTGTTGATCCTGTGCGACCCGCCCCGCCCAAGCCCTGCACAGAGGCATTTGCCGGATAGCCTCAGGCAAAGGCTAGATTAGCACCTCCCTAGAGGACAGAAGTTCTCTCACTGCTGACACAGCTGATTCTCATAGCCACTTGGCCTGGAGGTCAAACCCTCCCTGGTATTAGCTACAACAAGGTTTAACTATAAGACTGCGCACAAAGACCACTAGGGGGTGCACCAAGGAAGCATAACAAAATGCAGAGACAAAGAAACAGGACAAAATTGTCAATGGAAGATATAGAGTTCAGAACCACACTTTTAAGGTCTCTTAAGAACTGTTTAGAAGCCGCCGATAAACTTAATGAGATCTACAAGAAAACTAATGAGACCCTCGATGTTATATTGGGGAACCAACTAGAAATTAAGCATACACTGACTGAAATAAAGAATATTATACAGACTCCCGACAGCAGACCAGAGGAGCGCAAGAATCAAGTCAATGATTTGAAATGCGAGAAAGCAAAAAACACCCAACCGGAAAAGCAAAATGAAAAAAGAATCCAAAAATACGAGCATAGTGTAAGGAGCCTCTGGGACAGCTTCAAGCGTACCAACATCAGAATTATAGGGGTGCCAGAAGATGAGAGAGAGCAAGATATTGAAAACCTATTTGAAGAAATAATGACAGAAAACTTCCCCCACCTGGTGAAAGAAATGGACTTACAGGTCCAAGAAGCGCGGAGAACCCCAAACAAAAGGAATCCAAAGAGGACCACACCAAGACACATCATAATTAAAATGCCAAGAGCAAAAGACAAAGAGAGAATCTTAAAAACAGCAAGAGAAAGAAACTCAGTTACCTACAAGGGAGTACCCATATGACTGTCAGCTGATTTCTCAACAGAAACTTTGCAGGCCAGAAGGGAGTGGCAAGAAATATTCAAAGTGATGAATACCAAGAACCTACAACCAAGATTACTTTATCCAGCAAAGCTATCATTCAGAATTGAAGGTCAGATAAAGAGCTTCACAGATAAGGAAAAGCTAAAGGAGTTCATCACCACCAAACCAGGATTATATGAAATGCTGAAAGGTATCCTTTAAGAAGAGGAAGAGGAAGAAAAAGGTAAAGATACAAATTATGAACAACAAATATGCATCTATCAACAAGTGAATCTAAGAATCAAGTGAATAAATAATCTGATGAACAGAATGAACTGGTGATTATAATAGAATCAGGGACATAGAAAGGGAATGGACTGACTATTCTTGGGGGGGAAAGGGGTGTGGGAGATGCGGGAAGAGACTGGACAAAAATCGTGCACCTATGGATGAGGACAGTGGGTGGGGAGTGAGGGCGGAGGGTGGGGCGGGAACTGGGAGGAGGGGAGTTATGGGGGGGAAAAAAGAGGAACAAATGTAATAATCTGAACAATAAAGATTTAATTAAAAATAAAATAAAATAAAATAAAATCAGAAAAAAAAGAGATTAACATTTAAATTGAAGGATTTTGAGTAAAGCAAAGTGATCTCTATAATGTGGGTGGATTTCATGCAATCATTTGAAGTCCTGAATAGAACAAAAGACTGACCTTCCCCAAATAAGAGGGAATTCTGCCAGAAGACGGCAACATTTGCATCATGGGGGTGCTGGAAGGAGAAGAGAGAGAGCAAGAAATTAAAAACCTATTTGAAAAAATAATGAAAACTTCCCTTACCTGGTGAAAGAAATAGACATACAATTCCAGGAAGATCAGAGTCCCAAACAAGATGAACCGAAAGAGGCCCACACCAAGACACATTATAATTAAAATTACAAAGAGAGAATCTTAAAAGCAGCAAGAGAAAGGCAGTTAGTTACCTACAAAGGTGCACTCATATGACTGTTAGCTGATTTCTCAACAGAAACTTTGCAGGCCAGAAGGGAGTGGCAAGAAATATTCAAAGTGGTCCTAGCCGGTTTGGCTCACTGGCTAGAGCATTGGACCTTGGACTGAAGGGTAGCAGGTTGAATTCCAGTCAAGGGCACATACCTCAGTTGCAGGCTCGATTCCCAGCTCCTGTTGGGGGGTGTGCCAGAGGCAATCAATTGATGTGTCTCTCTCTTTCTCTTCCCTTCCACCATCTCTAAAAACAAATGGAAAAAATATTGTCTCGTGAGGATTAACAACAACAAAAAAAGAAAGAAAGATTCAAAGTGATGAAAAGCAAGGACCTACAAGCTGGATTACTCTCCCCAGCAAAGGTATCATTTAGAATTGAAGGTCAGATAAAGAGCTTCACAGACAAGAAAAAGCTATTACATGAAATGTTAAAGCGTATTCTTTAAGAGGAATAAGGAAGAAAAAGATTAAAAATATGAACAATAAAATGGTAGTAAATACATATCTATAAACAATTGAATCTAAAAATTAAAATAAATAAACAATGAATCCAATAAACAAAATAAACTGATGAATAAAACCAGAGACATGGAAACATGTAACAGACTGATGAAACTCAGAGGTGGGGGAGAGGCAGGAAGAAATTAACCAGAGAAATTGTATGAATATAGGCATAACCCCTGGATGCAGAGAACAGGGTGGTGAAGGCCTAGACAGGGTTTGGGTGGAAGGAGCAATGGGCGGAAAGGGAGGAACATTTGTAACACTCTCAACAATAGAGGTGTGTGTGTGTGTGTGTGTGTGTGTGTGTGTGTGTGTGTGTGTGTGTGTGTGTGTGTGTGTGTGTATGTTTTATAATAAGATGTAGCAAAAGTGATGTTGCATTACTTCAAAGGCTGGTTCAGGAAACAAGGAACTTCCCAATGGTTCCCTGGGCATGCTAGTGCTGGGGTTATTCAGCTGCTATGTTAGAGATGTAACAACCCTGAGACCTCCATGTTTGAGATGACAGATGCTCTGGTGCAGTGGTCGGCAAACTGTGGTTCGAGATCCACATGTGGCTCTTTGGCCCCTTGAGTGTGGCTCTTTCACAAAATACCACGTGCGGGCACGCACATACAGTGTGATTGAAACTTCGTGGCCCATGCGCAGAAGTCGGTGTTTTGTGGAAGAGCCACACTCAAGGGGCCAAAGAGCCGCATGTCGCTCGCAAGCCGCAGTTTGCTGACCACTGCTCTGGTGGAATCCCCAGCTGAGCTCTCAGTCTGTAGCCAACATCACCTGCCAGCCATGTGAAGGAGCCAGGTTGGATGCCCAGCTCATGGAGTTTTCAGAATATTGTAACCTCAAGTAGAGATCTAATAGCAACCACACAAAATTTGCAGAAGACTGCCCAACCAAGTCCTCCTCAAATTCTTGATGTGACTCCAATATCACAATTAAAATAAAATGGTTAATTTAAGTAAAAAATAAAATGAAACATCTAGTGCAAAGATCTGAGGCAGAAATAAACTGGACGTGTGAGGAACTGAAAAAAAAAGAAAATAGTGTGATGGAAGCATTGAAAGAAGGGAGTGAGTGCTGAGATAAGATGTATTAATTAGTTTTTGAGGGCTGCCATAACAAAGTACCACAAACCAGGTGGCTTAAACAACAGAAATTTATTGTCTCGGTTCTGAAGGCTAGAAGTCCAAGATCAAGATATCAGCATGGTTGGCTCATTCTAAGGTCTGTGAAGGGGAATCTATTTGTGCCTTTCTTCTAAAGTCTAATGGTTTTCTGGCATTTCTTGGCTTGTAGAAGCATTACAGTGATCTACACCTTCATCTTCACATGGTGTTCTCCCTGTGCATGTGCTTGTTTCCAAATTTTTCCATCTTATAAGGACATCAGTCATATTGAATTAGGGCCCACCCTACTCTAGTACGACCTCATCCTAATTTAACTGATCTCATCTGCAATGACCCTATTTCCAAATAAGGTCTCATTCTGAGGGACTGAAGGTTATAATTTTAACATATGAACTTTAGGTGGACACAATTGAACACACAATTTAAGGCAGTGGTTCTCAACCTTCTGGCCCTTTAAATACAGTTCCTCATGTTGTGACCCAACCATAAAATTATTTTCGTTGCTACTGTTATGAATTGTAATGTAAATATCTGATATGCAGGATGGTCTTCGGCGACCCCTGTGAAAGGGTCGTTCGACCGCCAAAGGGGTTGCGACCCACAGGTTGAGAACCGCTGGTCTAAGGTTAGCAAGATACACCAGATGAAGCTCATTAAAGGCCTCAGAGATAAGGATAAGAGGTTTGATTTTACTTTAGATGTAATGGGAAATCACCAAAGGGCTTTAAATCAGACAATTGATGTGATCTGATTTGTGTTTAAAAAGGTTATTCTGGCTGCTGTGTTAGATTATGAGAGAAAACAGTCCTATGCCCACATGAGTCATAAGACTCCCCTCTTAGAGATGAGAATTCTCATCATAACAACCACTTACTAGATCTGAGACCTTAGTTTTCATTGTTTACCATTAGTTTGCAGGGGAAAAAAAACACATTAGCTTCCAATCAATGAGATGAACACATCCTTATAACCACATATAAAAATACTGTTTTCTTTCCTGGGTGTTTATTGCTAAAAAAATTATAAAAACAGATACAAGCTCCTGGTAGAAACTTCAAATAATACCAAGGGAAGTAAATTAGTAAATACAGGACCCCAGATACTACTCCCCGACCCCAATTTATTGCCACTTCTCACTTTTCTACACACCCACATTTATTTAAAAGCTTCTTTGGAGATATCCTTTCTAGAAATATTTCTGATCACCTCTACACATCTCTATACAGATTCATACCCACAATATACTTTTAACACTAAGCCAACTGTCCAACCAGGCAAGGCGCTTATTACCCTCTTCCCATAAACTGGCCTGGAAATTTTCAGGATGAACAGGAGCTGTTAGTCCCAAGATTAATAGTAGAAAGCTCACTGGACTTGTCAAAACCACAAAGGTACAGTTTCTGTTATAACACATTCTGCTAAGTCTCCATCTTAGTCAGTTTCCTCATATTTTGCCTACTCACAGGGTTGTTGTGATATTGAAGAGTATTTGTGTAATAAAGCATTCCTTACATATTGCTGTGAGTGTAGACAACCCTCCTCTCCACTGTCCATATACACACAGACATATCTGTTAGTATTCATCCACATACAAGAAAGTTTTGGTCTTGTAACTGGAGTTAGAAAGAGGAGTATGCTGGAGGACAGGCAAAGAGGGAAGGAGTACAATTGGTTTTGTCAGGTTGCTTGATATCTGGGGTAAGGAAGGGTTCTCTGAGTGGCTTGACAGGCTTCAAATGTGGCCAGGTGGGAGTTGAAGCTGGAGGGAAGAAAGTGGGTATCTCCCTCTTGAAAACCATAGCTTGACAGTTTGGTTTGAATGTGCCTAGGATGCCCTGATTTAGTGGTATACTTCAGAGCTTTGGTGGCACAATAATCAGAAAACATTTTATTCCCTACACTCTGGAATATTAGCAGAATCAGGAGAGGAAAATAATTCTTCCACTAGAATAGACCTTTTGTTTATGCCATTCTGAATTGACTGTTTTGGATTGTCATCTAGGGAATGGGTCTGTGTTTTCCTTTCATTGAATCCTTACTGCCTACTGGTATGCAATAAATATTGGTTGGGTGAATTGACTATTCTCATACATTATCTACTTTATCCCTCAAAGACCAATTGAATAAGAGATCAATGGGGAAAAGTGACATATGTAATACTTTCAATAATAATTTTTTTAAAAAAGAACGGTAGCAATCCCTTTACACTAAGCCTCCAGTCCAGATCCTCTGACTCCAAATCCTATACTTTTCTCCTTCTGTCTTTTGTTCTATCTGTAGCCTCCTGAATCAAGATCCTAAAATGCCTATTTAGAGACATTAGCAGTGGACAATATATAAGAAGTGAATCTCCTCAACCATCCAGTGTATGCTAATTTGTTATAGCAGCTTGAATTTACTAAGACACCGAAAATAGTCCCAGTTTTGTGCCTGTTGTCCCTGGGTAATTATTAATATCACCATCCTACTGTCAAAAGAGACATAATCATACAAAAAATTATGTGGCCATCCTAGTGAGGAACTGTAGTTCTTCTTTTCTCTGGGACACTGCTTTGAAAAAGAAGCTACAACTTTCAGAATCAGGACAATAAGCTCCTTAAAGGCAATGAATGTTAAGTGATTGCTTTTTTTAAAATTTAAAAAAGCATGAATTTTATTATATACATTAAAAATAGAATGCCGGTAAACTAAGAATAACTTTCAATGGAATTTTGTATGCCCAGCATCTAGCTGTATATATGAATTAATGCTTCTTGCTTTGCCTACCCTCACAGTTCTTTTCTGATCAAACCTTAGCTACATTAGTATCTCAATGATTGCACTGACATCTGGTGGTCATTTCTAGGTTTTCCTCTGGGCAGCTCCTGTATTAGAGGATGAATTAGTGTGTACTTCATACTCCATCAAAGCCACTTTTATCTGAGCCCTACAGTGACTAGACATGAAACTCTAATTTGTAGCAAGTCGTTGATAGCTAGTAACAACTAGATATATTGTTTTTTCTCAAAAGGTAGAGGCCAGATGGTGATAGTGTGGAAAGAGTCCAGTAAAATTACAAATAACATCAAAAACTGAAATTTATTTGTGGCATTTTAGGCTTATGAGTGAGTTATTTTTACATAGAGGTGTCCTTATTTAAATGCTACCATGTAAGCTAAAGGCATTAAAGTTCTTGGTAGCAACAAGATATCAAGTCAACACCAGTAAAGATGTGATCGAATGTCAACTAAAGGAATTCTTAAATGAAAACTTGCACACATAGCAAACTGCCTTACTAGTGGTCTGGCTAACAGAGAGAGGGAAAGAGTGGGGGAAACAAATCAGATGCAGGGAAAACAGAGTGAGAAAGTAGGAAAGCCATACTTCAAAGTATAGAAAGTCCTCACTTAATGTCGTTGATAGGTTCTGTGACTTCAAGTAAAATGACATATAACAAAACCAATTTTACCTCAGGCTAATTTACAAAAATGAGAGTTAAGCATTTCATCAATGTTATAACCAAAATATGTTGAACAAAACAGTTATTTGAGGACTTGCTGTATAGCTTCCCTTTGCTTTCTAGAGAGGTGTATAAAGGAAATGTTTGTATATTCGACTATCTCCCTGGAAAGTTCGCTCCTTGGTCACTTCAGGGGTTTCCAACATACTAACCCTACTGTTCATTGAGGAACATTTCAATCACCCACTCTACTCCTTGTAAAAAGTGACAGTACATAGGTAAGAGCCTTATCAAAGTCCATAATCTTACATCATTAAAAGCTCAAAAAGAAAGAAAACTACAGCTCCCAGTTAATTCTCATCTCATCAGGAAAATATCACCAATGTATGAGACAAGGACATTTAAGTAGCCATAATGAATGAGGTATCTGGAATTTCTCAGAAAATTTTGTAAGCTGCCCCTCATTTGTCTCTTTATGTTAAAAAGTATTACTGAATCTCACCCAGCTGGCATGGCCCAGTGGTTGAGCATCAATCTATGAACTAGGAGGTAATGGTTCGATTCCAGATTGGGGCACATGCCTGGGTTGTGGGCTTGATCCCCAGTAGGGGGCATGCAGGAGATAGCTGATCGATGGTTCTCTCTCATCATTGATGTTTCTCTCTCTCCCTCTCCCTTCCTCTCTGAAATCAATAAAAATATATTTTTAAAAAAGTATTACTGAATCTGTAAATGTAAAAATAATTAAGTAGTTAGTAAATCTTTTTTAGAAGTGAGCTTGCTAGTAGGAATTTGCAGTTGCCTTTTATACTATCCTCCCCCAACCCTGATACGCTGCTTCCCTGATTTTATGATTAGAAATCAATAGGTACAAAATTGAAAGTCATCAAAAACACACAAGACACTAGGTTGGATAAGGCTGTGCTTTATTACATGCATAATTACAAATCTGTGCTAAGTGGAAATGTATAAAGCAATGGCAACCTGGGTTTAAGCCACACAGAGAAAGGACTAGACAATCCCATTAACCCTTCTGCCAATGTCCATTCCATTGCCTTTAACATGATTATTTCCATTTCATACAATTTGCATAGCACTTACTAGTCAAAGTACTTTCCATTCATTGTCTCAATTTATCCTCACAACAACCCTGTGAGGTAGGTAGGGCAATTAACACTATCCCCATTTTACAGATGGGAACACTGAGGCACAGAACGGTTAAGATCTCGAGGCTAGTTAGTAGAAGCATAGGGAATAAATAACTCCCCAGCCCATGTCTTCCTTTTTAGACTGTTGCTATGCATGATCAAGGAGCAGAATGAAGTGAGCAGTGACTCACAGCTTTGGTACAGGCTGTACCTATGAACAGGGACCAACATCTCTAAAAGTTAGAATAAAGCTAAGAAAGCGTGACTATAAGGGTTGGCAACATTCAGATAAATAAACACTCTGAACAGCTCAGCTTCCTGTGGAAACTCAGGCTACATTAGCTTTGGTTGCCTAGTTGATGTCTATACATTAGCTTCAGTTAAACTTCTACCAACTCTTATAAACTAAAATGTTTAGTCAGATTTTCTTTGGCTACCATAGCTGGAGCCGGTCCTATGAATGAGCTTATTACAGAGATATTCCTATAGTGGCCCATGGGCTAGAACCCTCTGATCCTCCTGGCCTCATTGGCTCACCCAAAGGGTGGTATTTCTCCCATAGCCAGAGATGAATGGACAGAGGTAAGAGCATGATGTTGGCCTTGGTCAAATGAAGAAGACTGATATCAATGTCATCATGACATCAATGTCATCCTTAAGTGATATGACCTGGGTGCTGTCTATCAGGCTCAACTCCTTTCTGGCCTGTACCTGGTTAGCAGCATAGCTTCAAAAGACAGTTTAAAAGAACAAAATATTAAGCACATCATTTTTTATCTAGAATGAAATATATTCTTAATCATTACATAGTCCCAAAGGAACAAATATATAATAAAAAAGTAAATACTTAATAAAAAGCTAGTACTAAAAAGGCAGGACAATGGGAGAGAAAAGAGGGATAAGGGATAAAGTAAAATGGAGGAGGGGAAAGGAACACTCTTGAATGTCAATATATTTTGAGGTACACTCAGTATGATAATGAGGCTGAAGATTCCTGCCTTGATAAAACCGTCTCAGGCCACTCCCTTGTCCCCATTTTGCCAGGTGGCATTTCACTTACCAAATCCTAGACTGTCTCTGACTTTCAATAGATTTGGACTAGTACATAATAATAAGGTTTATCAATGAATACTTCATATATATGCCTTCAGGATGCTAAAGCCCTTGACACTCCCAATAAATACCACTAGCTTGCCCCTGCAGTGGAACAAAGGGCCATTGGCCCCATCAAGTCAAAATTATCTTCTATTCTGTTTTCAGAATGATCCTCTCCTTTCTCCAAGGTCCACATTTGAAACAATATGCTTGTAACAATTGAGAAAATTTTGAACTTAAGGGAGGAAGGAGAGAAAGAGAGAGAGAGGCGGGGGGGGGGGCAAGAAGGGGTGAGGGTGGGATAAAAGGAAGAGAGAGAGGCAAAGATCATTTTTTAAAATCCTCATAATTTTATAGTCTCACATGCCTTCTTTAAGCAAGGCATTCATTCAATGAGTGTGCAAAGATAGGCTGAAGACCCTTTGGCAGGAACTTAGAGGTAGGAATTTATGACTGCAGGGTTGGGCTGAGTGACCCAATAAGCTCCATGCAAGAAACGCAAACTCTGCACATCAAATACTTTCTTTCTTTCTTAGGTGATCTGGCAAAAATCAGATTACACAGTGGAAAAACCAATTTTGTTCCCTACATCACTTGAAAACTTTACCCAGGACCAGATGTTATGAAATGAGACCCTGGCCAGCAAATGTTTGGGGAATAACCTGAATTTGCTAACACCTGCTATTCTAAGAACTCTCCTCGGAGCAAACAACTGAAATTGAACCAGAGAAAAAGTCCTGTGGTCACCACAGGTATACTACACTGATTTCCTATCAAATTTACACAGCTCCCTGAGCTCTGATCTGAGAAACCCTCACATTTTTCTTTCTAATATAAATAAGTATATACTGGGGAGGCTAAAATATAGATTTAAAAATATTTTGTTATCAAAATTCAAGGAAATCTCCCTAAAGCTTATCATTTAGGCAATGGCAGTAGTGGCTCCCCACGTTTAAAAGCAGATGTCTTGTCTTATGTCAGCCCTTTCCATAAAAGTAGACTCACTCTAGCTAAATACTTTTGCTTGGAAGGCCTGGTCTTTGGAAGACTATTTGACTTTTTTTTCCCTTGGGGCACATGATCAAGCAGTTTATAAATGCCAAGATGTGTGGCTGGCCTTCCTTCCACCATCTTACATAAACTCATATTTTTTTCTTACTAGGGCTTTTCCACTGCCATAACTCTCCATTCCCTCTCCAAAGGGAATCCAAGCAATCTCAGAGATGGTTTTAAAAAAGTCAAGGTTTTAGGATATTCAGAGCACATATATAGACATCTATTTTTTAAAGGACTCAATAGTCAACCTCCCCTTTACTTTCTAAATTCCTAATTTTTCTCAGGGTTTTCAAGAGCTCAATACTCTGTGCACTGCCGTGGAAGATGCTCTCCTGCTTTCTCTGAACTGATGGATTGCATGTATTTGGCTCTGATCCAATGCAGGTAAGTCAATAATTCACAGTACAATGTGGTCAGTCATCAGTAAGTACTTTGGCAATATAAAACACACTGGTTGTTTCAAATTCTCTATATTGTCTTCACAATCATTAAAAACTCAGCTTCAAAAATTGCACTCCTTATGATTTTAAAAAGATACTGCAGGGTAACAAGTACACTTTTCTTCTTATCACCAAACAAAACAAACCAAGATCAAGACTCAAATGGGATAGGTGATTTAAATACTTAAAACATAGAGCAACAATTATGTCCCATGATGGACTCTATTATATGGTAAGTTTTTAAAAACATATTTGCTTCCCCCACACCTGAACAGGTTCATAACATGATTGAGAATTATTTCGCAGTCTTAGACCACACTAAGTCTCCATTACTTTATCATCCTCATGTTTAAACACAATTGAAGGCTGGCTAGAGAAATTTATACTGTGCTCTGTTCTTTCTGTAAAGCATTCGGATTCAGCCCTTGGTACCAAAAACAATTGAAGTGCTTTGTAGTTAAATCAGCAAATTAATCATTTATTCTGCCAGCTGGCAAATCCAAAGTATTGTCAGTGTCAGATTATACACCAGAGGATATCTGTTCTATGGACTATACCACCTCTGCTCCACAGCTGGGCTGAGCCAGAAGGAGGCCAGAGCCAGAAAAGAGCAAAGTATCTGAACAAACTTCTAAATACAAATGATCTTGAGAATGGCCATTATTTTGCATTTTCAGTCCCCTAATTCTTCCCTCTAATGGTATAACTAATCATCCATTAAGTGCTTGAGGTTCATTAATTTTTTACATTAAAGATCTGAAGATACAAAATATAGCAGACTTTTACAAATCTATAGATTTTCATTCCTTTCATGACTGGATATTATTCCTCGGAAAATCCTGAAGTGCTTATTGGCATTTTTTTGGTAAATCCTTCTCTTGTGTCGGGCAATTTCCTTTTGTTAATACCAAACTAGACTAGTTTAAATTCATATTCATTTTTAAATCATAGATTATCTTGTCTTTTGCCACTGAGGCCTGTGGACATCTGACAGGCCTCCCTAATTCAGCTTTGTTTGCTGGCTAAGTGTGTCCAACTGCTGAATTAGCAATGTCAGAAAGAACATTCTCCTTTGCCTCAAGACAAGAAACTCTTGAGTGGTGAAGTGCTGAGTTAGCAGTCTAGCAGGGAGCTCTAGCTGCAATTAGCCAACCTTTGAGCCAAACCATAGGATTTGACATATAATGCATACCATACATTATAGCTACTTCTAGCATATGAGTTACATGGATTCCTGAGAAGCTGAGGTTAATGGATGAAACTTATCAGGAGTGAGGTATCAAAGGGATATTATTCTCTGGAGGGCCAATCGGTTCTTAGCATCTAAAAGTTTACCTTGGCACAGTGTTATCTGATTTCTTGAATTTAGTCTCTGAAGTAGCACCTTAACACTGGCTCATCTGTCTAAAATTATAAACGGAGCCTAGAAGAAACACAAAGGCAAACTTAGAAGTCCCTCCATATCGCTGCTGCACTATGAAATACAACCAAATCTTTCATTGTCACCAAATACCAGAAAAACTAACATTTCCTGTTTTGCAAACTTTAGTTTGGTAGCTAATAAGATAGGCAATGATCCATAAATTTACAGATAAGAACTTTGATTTCTACACAATGTAAAGGGGTGGTCAGGCAAAATAGCCACATCTCATGCAAGTGAATCAGTAATATGGAAGGGACGAAAGATGTAAAGTTGCTGAGTTATGACTATCATAAAATATATCCTAGAGTTTTTTCGTTTTCATTAAAATGCTAGAGTGATATACTTAAAATAAGAAACTCTGGACTGCTTTGATATTTTAAAGAACAAAGTAAAATTAAGCCTTGACTACCTAGTTCTAGATAATAATATAATTTCATATTTGGGAAAGATAAGAACTAAGGGTTAAAAAAAGCTTAGACTCTGGGATCAGCAGCTTTAAAATGAGGTATGAAGTGTTTGGGGAAGGGAGGTGGAGGGCTGGGAAGGACATGCTGAGTGACTGCTGATTCCAGGCTAGAAGGATGGAGAGAAGCACTGGGAACAGACTTGTAAAATGGGAAAGGCTGAACTTTCACCCCTGGCAGTTAAGTCTCACTGCTGTGGGCATTGGTGTGGAAACTGAGGCATGGTAACAGTGACTGGGTTATAGAACAGAGCCAACGGCTGTGTGTTACCTCTGGTCCATGTGCCAAAAGATTACTGAGGCTTGGTTTATAATTTAACTAGCCCTGGGAATTATTTTTTGTAATAGGAATGATTAACTTGGGACTGAGGAGTGGGAAGGGGCAAAGAATTGAGGGGGAACAACTACACGTGGGTAATACTGTAGAAAATGAAACCATGATCGGAATGATGGTGGTGGCTCTGTAATTCCACCAGGTGTCCCTAGACTGTGATGTTTTCTACTGCAGTTAAAGTGGTAGGAAATTCAGACAGGCACCTTTTCAATTGGATGCGAGCACCTTTGGTGTTACCAGGCCTTATCCACACTCTTGGGTCTTTGGATGGTTCTGCATTTCATTCAGAATTCTAAGGAGCTGCAAGGGAGTCACAACTGCCTATTCTGTTTCAATGCCTTGAATATATTTGAAAGTACCCAGAGCCTAAATTCATGTTCACAGGAACAATACTGGCCTGTTCTACGTACTTCACACTAAGAGGAGGCATGGGTGTCCAGTTATTTTAGTACTGGTGGTCTTTATGAAGGAATGCATGAGAATGCAGATACAGCTCTGAATCTTCCCTAGTTTACCAGTATGCAGAATATTCTTACATATTCCAGAAGCCTAAAGCACCATCACTCATGGAGGTGGCATCTGGGTAAGAGAATGAGTTGGAACCTCACAAAATTTAAAGTTCCTAGTCATTGACTTTACTTAGAACTTCACTAATCATTCCTCTGGAGAAATCATTCCTTGCTACTAATAAATGCATGGCAAAGTCCTTGTCTACTAGCAAACAAATACCATCTGGAAAATTACCCTTCTTAGAGCAGACAAGGAGAAAGCTCTATAACTTATCTTTGTGCACTTCAAAAGAGTACCAGGAACAAGCAAGCCGTAAAATCAACCTCTCTAAATTCATTTAGAGATTAACCAAAGCAGCATTGTCTTATAATCAGGTATTAAAATTAACATACACATATACACACAAACTAATAATGCTAAATATTGTAACAGGAGCAAGATAACATTTGAACTGAATTTTCACAGTCTGGAAAATGCCATTACTATTTTCCTTCTGGCTTTCTTTTCTGTGATTGGAAAAGCAAAGCCCCTTAGTTTACACTTCATCTTCCACCAATGATAGTTAGAGTCCCAAAAAAGTGACTTTTTCATGAGTTTCCTGCAGGCTATCAGTTAGGACGGTCAACATTTTCCTTGCATAGTTTTCAGTGATTGCATATTGGCTAACAATCGTTTTAAATTTTTAAAAAATCTTTTAAAAAAAGAAAAAGAATTAAACCATAGCAATCTTATTTACTCTTTCATGAAATCTTTGTAATGCAACATCACAGAAGTCTAACTGCATTTTCTCCTAAAGAGATTAACTTCCAGAAATTATTATGTAGTGCAACTGGTTAACTTGTAGGAAAGAGACAACACACTAATATAACTTCACCATCCAGATATGGGAAATGTGTTTTGGGTACCCAGTTAATAAAATATATCCACGGTCTGCAATGTCCTTCCTGTTTTGTATCCAGCACAATCCTTTCATTCTAGTTGAAGAGAATGGAATCAGGATCTTGGTTCGCCATCTGTGCTATATGCTTTAACACATCCTTCTTGGTAATGATTCCAAGCAGTCGCCTAAAAGACAAAACAAGACAATAAAACAAAAAAATCTGTAGTTAAAATAACATTCTCAAAGAGGATACTTTTCCTCTTCAGACATATTTGCCAATGCTATCTCTGATAAGGGTTTAATCTCCAAATGTTACATGGAACTCATACAACAAAAGAGAGATAAACAATCTAATAAAAAAATGGGGAAAGGACCTAAATCAGTGATGGCGAACCTTTTGAGCTCGGCGTGTCAGCATTCTGAAAAACCCTACCTTAACTCTGGTGCCGTGTCACATATAGAAATTTTTTGATATTTGCAACCATAGTAAAACAAAGATTTATATTTTTAATATTTATTTTATATATTTAAATGCCATTTAAAAAAGAAAAATCAACCCAAAAAATGAGTTCGCGTGTCACCTCTGACACATGTGTCATAGGTTCGCCATCACTGACCTAAATAGACACTTTTCAAAAGAGGACATACAGAAGGCCAAGAGACATATGAAAATATGCTCAAAGTCAATCATTCCAGAGATGCAAATCAAAACAGCAATGAGGTACCATCTCACACCTGTCAGAATGGCTATCATCAACAAATCAACAAACAACAAATGCTGGCAAGGATATGGAGAAAAAGGAACCCTTGTGCACTGCTGGTGGGAATACTGCTGCAGGCACTGTGGAAAACAGTATAGAGTTTCCTCAGAAAGTTAAACATGGAACTCCCATTCAACCCAGTAATCCCACTTCTAGGAATATATCCCAAGAAATCAGAAATATCAACAGAAAAGATATATGTACCCTATGTTCATAGCAGCACAATTTATGATAGCTAAGATTTGGAAACAGCCTAAGTGCCCATCTGCAGATGAGTGGATTAAAAAAAGTGGTATATCTACACAATGGAATACTATGCTGCTGTAAAAAAGAAGGAACTTTTACCATTTGCAACGGCATGGATGGACCTGGAGAGCATTATGCTAAGTGAAATAAGCTAGTCAGAGAAAGATAAATATCACATGATCTCACTCATTTGTGGAATATAATGAACAACATTAACTGATGAACAAAAATAGATCCAGAGACAAAGAAACACCGAACAGACCATCCAACCTCAGAGGGAAGGAAGGGGTGGGTAGGGGAGGGGGTAAGGTAAGAGAGCAACCAAAGAACTTGTATGCATACATTTTAGCAAAATTAATGGACATGGACACTGGAGCAGCAGGGGGCTTGTCCTGGGGGGTGGGAGTGTCGGGGAGGGGTTGATTGGGGAAAAAGGAGACAAATGTAATACTTTAAACAATAAAAAAGGGGGGAAAAAGAAATATCCCAGAAAGAATTTTGGCCTTAGGAGTCAGAAGATTGATGTTTAAAGCCTACCTGTACTATATATTAACTGGGAGTGCTAGTATAAATCTTCCAACCTCACTGAAACTTGGTTTTCTCATCCTCATATAAGAATAACAAAAGTAGCCCTAGTCAGTTTAGCTCAGTGGATAGAGCGTCAGCCTAAGGACTAAAGGGTCCCAGGTTCGATTCAGGCCAAGGGCACATGCCCAGGTTGCGGGCTCGATCCCCAGTGGGGGGCATGCAGGAGGCAGCCGATCGGTGATTCTCTCTCATCATTGATGTTTCTACCTGTGTCTCCCTCTCTCTTCCTCTCTGAAATCAATAAATTTTAAAAAAAGAATAACAAAAGTATTATAAGGACCAAATACTGTACATATAATACTTAATACCATTATAATTTCATAAGAACACAGCTATTTCTTTTGTGGGGAGGAATTGAGTTATATATAATATGCAACCTGCAGTTCACACCTCTCAAACCCACTTTCTTCCTCAAACTCCTTTTTTGTAAATTATGACGATAAAAGAAACACATCCATCTTCATTTCAGAGCTTCAGAAAGGCCTATAAGTGCTACTAATGTTCATGTGAATTACATTCTTTCTTTCTCTCTACAGTCTTTCCCCCACAACCCAATTCGCCTTCACCAAAGAGCTCTTACCCATTGTGTGTAACCAGGCACTGCCGCAGTCCCAGCTTGCGGAAGATATCCACAACGATCTCCATGGGGGTAAGGTCAGTCACAGTGAAGGGGCTGAGATCCAGGATGTTCCGAAGCTTTAGAGTGGGTGGAGTGTATGGTGGCATTGGAGGAGAATGCTCAGTGAAATAAATGATGGACGTGCTCACAACTCCATCCTGTTTTTTACGAGCATTTTCTATTTGAAAAATAGGGAGAAAATGTTGAAAATTAAACTGCTATTTCTGGCTCCTAACTAGTCCCCTCTTCCCTCAATCTTCCCCCATTTTATGAATATTTATTTATTTCCACAGTGAATTCTATTATCCCTTTTCTGGAATCCTTACCAATTGAAATAATGAGATCTCTTCGGAGGACAAAACCCACAAGCCTTTGGGACTCCCGGGACACCACTACTGGGAAGCCACTGTAAGTGGTCTCACTGATTACGGTCTCTACATCTTCCACAGTCATACTGTCCTGAGTAAGGACAGTCAACAAAGGATCATTTCTCCGGGGTTTCATCACATCCATTGCCAGGGTCTTATGAGCAAACTCTTCTTTAGCTTCAAGAAAGGGGTATCCATTGAGACGGATGTGGGCATCATAGATGCCTTCCCGCCCAAGAGCATCTGCCACCCATTTGCTTGTCATTGCTGCAGCCATCAGAGGCACAATGTATTCCAAGCCACCAGTTAGTTCAAACATTATGACAACCAGAGAAACAGTCATCCGAGTCACTCCACCTGCAAAGAAACAGGCACAGGCTATTGAAGGTGGGAAGAGTATAGGATTCATTACAATTATTTACCTGCTACAGGCCTTACTCAGGTAAAGCTTACTTAACAGAAACATTGCTAAAAGGAGGTCTCACTCACAACTGTCGACCCCAGCAATGCATTAAAGGAAGTTTACAATGGAAATGAATCAGAGTTCTCAAAATAACATCTGCAAAAGTATGAGATGCCTTTCTGATTCTTCTTTTTGTTTTGTCTATTGTGCTCCCCCCATTATAAAAGTAGCTGCAGAAGATATCATTAATCTGTAACACTACAGAGGCCAGAGGTTCTCTGCAATGTGCAGGCCCATTGTGTAAAATTCAGAAAATAAAAAACAAGTATATCATTATCTATAAGTTCACTGCCCAGAAATAAGTAGAGTAAAATAACTTGAATGAATTTTTCAAGTTGTTTACTATGCCAAAAAATGTTTTTCATGAGTAAGCTCATACTACATGTTTAATTCCCCACATGTTCTCACCTCCCCCACTTTATGCTGGGAACATTTTGTATATTATTACAAATTTATTTAACACTATTTAAATATGTTAAATATTAACATCACATTCAATGGTTGCATAGTATAACATTACATAGATGCACCATATTTTATTTAACCAGTCCCTTACTGTGTATTTTATGTTGATTCCAACTTTTTGCTATTATAAATAACATCATGATGAACATTCTTGTGCAGATATATTTGTATACATTTCTGATACAAATTTGTATACATTTCTGATCATTTCCTCCATATGCTGGAATTTGAGAGTAGAATTACTCTGAAAAGGGAGGAATGTAGATATATAGCAAAGAATGTTTTCTTTTTAAAGTATTTAACAATTATTTAATAAAAGAGCATGCTATCATAGACAACAGACAATTTGTAATAATATACACATGTTCCCAACATAAAGTGGGGGAGGAAGAGCATGTGAGGAATTACATATAATGTGAGCAGTCAGAGAACTACTCTCTGGAGAAAAACTTTTAACATGAAATCTGAAGGCTGAAAGGAACCAACTATGCTATAGCTTTGGGAGGAGCATTCCTAGAAGGGACAGCAAGTACAAAGATCAGGATGAAGGAATAGGCTTGACATATCTGAAAAAACTCAGAGCGGTATGGGAAAATAAATACCCGTACTTTGGACAATCAAGAATGCTTTCTTAAAGCACTTAAAAAATGGCAAACCCAACAGAAAATGGTCACTTAAAAAAATCTGCAGTCAATTGTATTTAATATCACTCTTCTTAGTATGTCACCTGGGTAGCAACTTTGAAATCAATGCAAACACTACTCACCTAAGCAGGCTGCAGCCCCAACCATCGCATAAAGGCCAGGAGTGATACAGTCAGCTCCTTGGCTACACCAGCTATTAAAGATGGCCCAGTCATGGTGGTAATAAGCCATTTGTTCCATTCCTACTCCTAAAAGTCGACCTGCTATAGCACCAACAGCCATGCTAGGGATAAAGAGACCAGAAGGGATCTGCAAAGAGAAAGTAATAGATGGTTAGTAAGAAATAATGTCATTGCCTGGTATATGTAAGGGCTAGAGGATTGACCCTCTGTGAAGCAAACAGGCCAATGACAATGTAACTATATACTATGCTAGTAAGTGGCTATAAAGATATGTGTAACTACAGGGACTAGGGGTTCTCTGGAATGTGCAGGCAAGTATGACCGCAAAGAATCTTACCCTGATTCGGGGTCCATCAGGCTAGAGCCTGAACTCTCCAGACCAACAAAAAACTGGAGGCAGAAATTAAGCCTTTCCCAAAGAAAAAGGAAAATAGATGGAGTTTCTCATATATGAAGACATTTTCCCCAATTTTTAATTCTTATCAACAACAATTATCTTTTACTGACTATCTACTATGTTCTATTCTGGATGCTCTAAAGATAAGATTTCAGGATGTAGGTACTCTTATTCTCAAATCACACAGAACCTAAGATTCAGAGAAATTAAGTAATTTACCCAAGGCCAAGATTTAGTAAATACTGATGATGGGGTTTAAATGCAATGCTCATACCCACTCTTATGTACTGAATCTTAACCCACTGCTCACACAAAAAGAATGGCACATGAGGTTTCAGTTTATTTTGTGACAAAACAAAGAAAGATTAAATGATTAATTATTTTAAATCAGGTAGTGATTATGGTTGCATGACTATCCAGAAAAGGAACCCTCATCTGTCTCTCCACTCTTTTTTTTTTTTTAACTCCTAGGATACTACAGTGAATTCTCAATTTTCTGAGCTAAGAGAAGGACATGATGACAAAGATAATCAAAACAGCAGATTATTTTTAAATAGCTTGTGTTTGATTTTTTGGAATATATTTGAATCCAGGAAAATGACTTTAAATAAAAGAATGAAGCCAGAGGTGAAAATTACTTGAGAAGCACTGCAAAACTTTTCAGGGTGTTGAGGAGGATGGAAGATTTGATCTCAGAGATTTCAGTACTGTCTAAACTGCATTGCTGTCTCTAATCCCCTGGTTTGAATCTCCACTTCCCTAGAGAATGAAGGCAATAACTTGGTAGTGGGGTGCTAAAGAAAAGGCACAAATTAAAACCAGGAAGGAGGAGAAAAATATGTTAACAAATTTTCTTTTCTGGTTTCTTCTGAAACATGGAAATAATAATGGGTACTAAAAGTAAAACTTGCTGTCTTGATGTCTCATTTTGACAGTTTAAATATTAATTGAGGATCAACTGTGAATTCCTTGATAATTGGACATTGATATCAAATGTATAAAATGCATTTACATAGCCCAGCCAGTGTGGCTCAATAGTTGGATGTCAACCTATGAACCAGGAGGTCACGGTTTGAATCCTGGTCAGTTAGGGCACATGCCTGGGCTGTGGGCTCAACACCCAGTGTGGGGTGTGCAGGAGGCAGCCGATCAATGATTCTCTCTTATCACTGATGTTTCCATCTCCGTCTCCCTTCCTCTCTGAAATCAATAAAAATATATTTTTAAAAATACATTTACATATATATTGGGCTAAACTATATGAAGTTGCTATTTTAGTGGTCAAAATGGTTGAATATTGGCAACTTTATTTGGTTCAACCTAATATTTTGTTTTATCAGTAAACTCTAAAGCCACCCTATAAGGACCAATACTATATTGGATAGATATTATTTTAATACACAATGCATAGAAATAAATACCTCACTATCCTTTTTGAGGGGCAAAATATTTTTTAACTAAAAAGAAGACAACATTTCTACTTAAAATCTCAACACTGAAGTTTGCATTTGGTCTAAAACTAGGCTTGGATCATTTTAGATAGAGGTACAATTGTCCAAGAAGTTATGAGGGCATATGGAGGTAAAAAGGGCTTTGGGGGTTGAGTAATAACGTTGGATGAAGTTGGAAGCGCCACATGAGCTATGAGGATTGTGTGATATCTTGGCTCTGCCCTCCAAACCCACAGCCACACATATACCCACTGAGTACCAAAAGAATCTCCTCACCTTCATGCCAAAGGTGAATATAGTAATGACAATTTTCATTATGAGTGTCAAGGCCAGCTGCCACATGGCACTGTAGACTCCCGCACCAGCAGGTCTGTCAGGCAGGTCACCACCCTTGCTTGAGTTGAAATAGTTTTCATAATCACAGAGCTTAGAGGAGTCCAGAAGGCCACAGTCATTAAATAGTTCAGAAATGAGCTCACTTGTGCTCATTCGGGTGTATTCATTGGGGAAAGCCAGGATGGCAGTGATGGCTGTCACAACAAGTACCTCTATGACAGGATACTTGCCCAATTGGGTGGTCTTACGCTTCCGACACCAGGCAATGTTTGTGCGGATAAATAAAGCTCCCCACAGACCACCAAATATGCCCAGCAGAATGAATGGCACAAGCTCAAAGAGATGCCATGGGGTGTGAAACTCCACGTAAAATAGAACCAGACGGCTGTTCCCAAATGGATTGATGGAGCGTAGGGTAAATGCTGCCACCAAGGCAGCAAAGAATGAACGCCACAGTGTTTTGAGGGGGAAATAGTAGCTGACCTGTGAGAGAGAAGGGGGAAAGGCAAACTCAGTCAATATGCAGAAACTGTTTCAGGTAAAAAGTTGGTGCTGTAGGAATTAAGAACTGAGAATGAAAACTGCCCAGAGATCTCTGGTCACATGATAAAGTACTCAGTTATGCAAAGCACTTTGGGACTACCACGTACATAGACACTAGCCATGATTCCCAACACAAAAGCATGCACATGTGCTGCAAATAGTTAAAAGTATTACCTCTTCAAGGCTGAATAATACTCCGCCAATAGGTGCCCCAAAGGCGACAGATACACCAGCTGCTGCTGCAGCCGACAAGACCTACAACCCAAAACTCAAAATTAACAATAGAATGATGCCACTTTCCTACCATCAATCACAGTTTTAAAAGGAGTGCTAGTGGCTACTAAACATTTTTTTTAAAAAAAACTTTACATGCTCCATATGCAGTTTATAAAAAAATGAAGTTCAATTTATACTTTGAGAGCAAACATTGTATTTAGATTTTGAACACATATTTCACATGCTGTAATAAATAAATGGTCTTTCATTTGTAATCAATCTAGGTATGCTTTATTCCAAATTATGCCCCCATCTTCAATACACACAATTCCATAACTGACTTTGAGTCTGTATTCATCACCTAAATGAAGTACTTTCAATGATGTGTTTACATAACACTTTCTTTGTAAAGAAACACTTCTTAAATTAAATTTTAAGGAAGGTTCTAATGACACAAAACTAAAGTTACAATTAGTTCACAGCTATTCAGGAGCTGCAAATATTCATATAATAGATATTTAAGTTTTCCTATACTATGTGTCCTACTCCATGTCTAGTGACCTATGGAAAAAGAAATAGGAGGTAACTAGAAGCAAGTTTGGGAATATATTTTGAAGGAAAGAGAAGATCTATGTATGTTTAGGTATGGAAAGATAAAGGGCTAAGAGGGAAGGGGAAAGCATGACAAACACAAGAAGTAATGGAAAGATAAAGTCCTGTCATCAGATTCTGGTTGCTGTGGAGTGATAATATGATTTGGGGTAGTAAGGAAGTATTTGAAAGAAAAAGTAGACAAAAATTGAGAGGTTTTTTGTGGATGTGTTACCATTTCTTTTTTTAATTGTTGACAGTAGTACAGATGTCACCCATTTTCCCCTTTGCCCCCCCCTCCACCCAGTCCCCACCCCACCCCAGGCCTTCATCACATTATTATCATCTGTGTCCATGGGTTATGCATATATGTTCCTTGGATAATCTCTTTCCATCCCCCCTACTCCCACCTCCCCTGAGTTTCTTAAGAATAAAATGGTTCTTGGCAAAATAAGTAAACAGATTTCTCTGGGAGTATAGGATGACCAAGGGAAACGAAAGGGAGGAAAGAGTGAACTCTTTGAAGCTAGCTGGGGAGGACTTAGAAATTTATGGCTATAATGGTTTTCATCTGAGAAGAATGACAGTCAACATGGAACTTGAGAAAGGGGATTTTAGTAACTGTTTAGGATGAATTACGTGGGAGAAAAATCGAGTTGGCTTGTTTGCTATAATTTTAAGTTGTAGAGTGGAGTTTATGCCCTTACTTTTCAAATCTTTATTTTATTCAACCATCTGCCCACTTTGACCAGGCCCTGGGACACAAAAGGGTTGCTGCCAATCAACAGGAAAAAATAACTGGAAAGTCTAAATAAGCAATAGCAAGTCAACTAAAACTTCAAATATTCATGAGTCTAGTTAGAGAAATATATTACATCTGTTCAGAGAAACAGCCAAATCAAACTCCCCTCTCATTTTATAAGAAATTATTTGAACAAAAAAATTTTAATTTTATGGAATGAAAGTAATTAGCAATCTACAGTTCCAAAGTCACCTCTACCCCTGCAAAACCAGCAACAATCAACATTTCACTCTTGTCAAAGCTGAAAAAACAGTTTTGCCATATAACATTATTGCCATATAACAACTTCACCAACTTAATACTACCTTTATATTCCTCTACCATTCAGATATATATGTCTCTCTCTAGCTTTCCTCTCTTGCCAGGAAGTTTCCCCCCTTGAACTATCAATATGTATTCCAGCTTTTTCCGCCATCAGTCCGTGCCTCCATAATGGTGCGCATGAATGTCCTGGCTGATGCTCTGAAGAGTATCAACAATGCCGAAAAGAGAGGCAAACGCCAGGTTCTCATCAGGCCATGCTCCAAAGTCATCGTCCGGTTTCTGACTGTGATTATGAAGCATGGTTACATTGGCAAATTTGAAATTATTGATGACCACAGAGCTGGGAAAATTGTTGTGAACCTCACAGGCAGGTTGAACAAGTGTGGAGTAATCAGCCCCAGATTTGATGTGCAACTCAAAGATCTAGAAAAATGGCAGAACAACTTGCTTCCGTCCCGTCAGTTTGGTTTCATTGTACTGACAACCACAGTGGGCATCATGAACCATGAAGAAGCAAGACGAAAACACACAGGAGGGAAAATCCTGGGGTTCTTTTTCTAGGGATGTAATACATACATGCAAATAAAATGCCTCAAAAGACAAAAAAATGTATTTCATATTTAAAATTTCAACACCTTTGAGTTTCCTTCTAGCTCTTAATTTTTTTCCTTTGTTTTCAAAATAAACCACTAGGTTCCAATTTTATGAGAAACCCTTTATAATAGAATGGCCTTGGTATTGACCCATTCCATATGTGATTTCTTTGTAATTCAAGGAAAATAGAGCAAGAACCATTATTTTCTTAAATCTCTAATTATAGCAGGACAAAAGTAAACAATGACCTGGAACATTTTTCTAAAATGCTCTTCTTTCTCAAAATCCTCAACATGAGAACTCCTACAGAGACGCTTTGGTGGAACTAATTTAGCGTGGTTGAGACAGAAGGCAGAGGGAGATCCAAGACACAGAGCTGAATGCCATTTGGTGTTAGGTAGAAATAAAACATGAAGAGTCTGGCATCTGAAACAAATGCTGAGTGTGTATTCTTTCATAGGAATAGACTTCTTTTTTAAAATCTTCTATTGTTTAACTTAATTTATAATAGAGACTACACACAATTGTATAGAATTATATATAATAAAAAGTTTAAGTCCTTACTTCACCTTTACTGTCACCTCACTTCCCATTCACTAGAAGTAGACATTTTTTTTTTAACAGTTTGGGGTAAAACCACTTTACAGACATTTTCTTTCTAGGTTCACATACACACACCTATTAAAAACATTAATTAGCCCAGCCAGTGTTGCTCAGTGGTTAAGCATCAACCTGTGAACCAGGAGGTCTCAGTTTGATTCCCAGTCAGGGCACATGCCTGGGTTGTGGGCTTGATCCCCAGTGTGGGACATGCAGGAGGCAGCTGATCAATGATTCTCTCTCATCATTGATGTTTTTATCCCTCTCTCCCTCTCACTTCTTCTCTAAAATCAATAAAAATATTTTTAAATAAATAATAATAATAAATAAAAACACTAATTAAATTATACTAGATACATTATTCTGAAATTGTTTTTTAAAAAACCTAACAGTGTTCTCTGGCCATACTTTCATGTCAGTATATAAAGGGCTATCTCAGTCTTTTTAAAAGTTGCATAGTTTTCAATAGTATGGATGTAAGATTGTTCAGTCAGGCCCTTGTTGTGCACATTGTGATAATTTCAGCTTTTTGCTATATTGGTAAATAATGCGCTGACTATCCCCATACATCTTTGAGCACACACATGCTAGCATGTCTGTAGGATAAATTCCTAGAAGTGGAACTTCTAGGTCAAAGGGCATTTGAATTAACATTGGTAGAATCCCCAAATTTTCATCCCTAGGAATTACCATTTATGTTTTCACCCAAAACAAATAAACAAACAGAGAAAGAAAGAGAGAGAGAGAGAGAGAGAGAGAGAGAGAGAGAGAGAGAGAGAGAGAGAGACTGTTAAGGCCGTTTGTTATTACCTCTCTGCGTTTGGCTTCATTCTTCCTGTATTTGTTGAAGCAGTGGCACAGGATGTTCCCACAACAGCAAGCCACGTGCACTAGAGGGCCCTCTTTGCCCAGGCTCAAGCCAGAAGACACTGCCAGCACCAACGTGATGGTTTTGATAATCAGGGTCCACTTACCCAAGTAGCCCCTAATAATAAAACCACTCAAGATAGTTTTTATCTGCAGGTCAAACACAGAAATACTGGATATAGACTAAGCAAGTAAACCAAACTAAGAAGCAATAATCTGGACCTCATTATAGAAACTATACCTTTTGAACATACAAATGCTAGACCTACAGTGATCCTAGTTTGGGAAGGAGGCCAGGAACCCAAGAAAGTGAGAACTGTTCTTTAAGTTTTCATGTTTCTTGTTTCTTTTTTGGCCATGTGATAGCTGGGCAAGGGAGTATTATAAGTATGAGAGTGTGTATATGAAGGGGAGGTGGAAAGGGAAGGTATTTTCCTTACAGACTAATATAGCCTTGATTCCCTGCCAGAAAAATTTGTAACTGTGACTTCGTCAGGAAACAGAGAGGGGCAAGGTCATCTGGGTAACCTTAAATCTCAGTGGTTTCAATCAATGTCAAGCAATCTAAATCAAAAATAATTAGAAACAGGGTTTTAATCACCCTTTTTTCTAGCCCAAATCAGATTGTAGAAAATACAGCCAAATAGCTTTATTTATTCTGCTATAACAAAGTTGACAATACCACTACATTTTCAGGCCAGAATCTTGAGATCTACCCTGGGAAGCTTCTTGAGTAGGGAGTGGTAGAGGTCTTCAGGGGCCTAGTTCTCCAGTAACCCACAGGAGGCTAGGAATCAACTCCTTTTAATATCTAGGTGGCTCAGGTGGGGAGGAAACTTAGGGAACACCTAGAGAGGCCCTAGATTGCCTCAAGATCTAACCTTGTTTAATATTCATATTGTGGTATACATATTAAAGGATTTTAACCAAAAAGGATTCATTATTGTTACCATTTATAAGCCATTTTAGAGACTTACCTCAGGGATTCCAGAGCCACAGGCATAAGGTGCAAACACCTTGACAAGAGACACGGCAAGGAAGGCAAACAGTAGAGCCCAGAGGACGTACATGAAATAATTGACTATGTAGGCAAAGGCTCCCTAAAGCAGGGAAAAAAGAAAAGAAGTTTTGTTAGCTCAGACAGCCTCAGTAAGGCATGCAGCTCTTCTGAGTAATAGATTTTCAGGAGAGGAAGTCAGAGAGAAAAAACCTAATATTAAATTGCTTAAGATGTTTCCCGATTATCAGCAAAGATTCTACTAAAAACACTGTCAGTCCATTTGCTTCTGAAAATGAAGGGCTTGCTACACCCAAAAGAAACTGACAATGGCTTCTAAGGATCAACAAGAACCAGGGAAAACAAATTCCTGAAGCAAATTCACTTTCTATATGAGTGGTTTGATAGGTTTTGTAGCCAACGGTACAGTTGACCCTTAAACAGATACTGACCCCTAAGCAGCTGAAAATCCCCATATAACTTTTTTAAATTTTTCAATTATAGTTTACATCAGTATTACTTTGTATTAGTTTCAGGTGTATAGCAGAGCAGATAGACAACCATATACTTTACAAAGTGATCCCCCAATATTTCAATTACCCACCTCGCCCTATACATAGTTATTAGAATATTATTGACTATATTCTCTATCTGTAATTTCCATCCCTGCAACTATTCTGAAATTATCCATTTGTACTTTTTTTAAAATATATTTTATTGATTTTTTACAGAGAGGAAGGGAGAAGGATAGAGAGTTAGAAACATCGATGAGAGAGAAACATCGATCAGCTGCCTCCTGCACACCTACCACTGGGGATGTGCCCGCAACCAAGGTACATGCCCTTGACCGGAATCGAACCTGGGACCTTTCAGTCCACAGACCGACGCTCTATCCACTGAGCCAAACCGGTTAGGGCTCCATTTGTACTTCTTAATCCCTTCGTCTTTTTCACCTAGTGCCCCAACCCCTCTGGCAACTACCACTCTGTTCTCTGTATCTATGAGTCTGTTTCTATTTTGTTCATTTATTTTGTTCTTTAGATTCCCCATATAACTTTTGACTCCCCCCAAACTTAACTACAGTTGGCCCTTCACATCCATGGATTAAACCAACTGAAAATAAAAAACTATCTTTGATATGCAGTTAGGAAACCACGGATGGTAATATGAAAATACTGTGTTCCATCTGTGGTTGGTTGAATCCCTGGAGGTCTGAATCCATGAAGGAGAACACAAAGGGCTGATTATATTTAGTAGTATTGAAAAAATTCTGCATATAAGTGGACCTGCACAGTGCACAGTTCAAAACTGTATTGTTCAAGAGTCAACTGTAGCCTGGCCGGCCTGGCTCAGTGGTTGAGCGTCGACCTATGAACCAGGAGCTCAGGGTTCAATTCCTGGTCAGGGCATGTGCCCAGGTTGCGGGTTCAATCCCCAGGAGGGGGCATGCAGAAGGCAGCCAAATAATGATTCTCTCTCATCACTGAGGTTTCTCTCTCCCTCTCCTTTCCTCTCTAAAATCAATAAAAATATGTTTTTTTAAAGTCAACTTTATTAAGATTAACAGGCCTTCTATTCAAATGGCAGGACCTTGGCTACACATTTGAAGTTCGGGTTGGCTCTAAAGTTTCATTAAATTCACCTTTGGCAACCTACCTCGGTGTCAAATTCTCATAGAAGGTATAGTGTCTAAAATTCATGGGTGTTTTTCTTAAAATACACAATTATGTTCTGTAGAGAATGATCACATCTTTGAGAGAATTTTCCTACTACAGATTCAGCAACAAGTTTATGTAGTAGGAAGTTTCAGACTCTGACCATAAAACAAAACCAGTAAAATGACAGCTATCCCAAAGAATAAAATGGCAATAGCTATTTTTTAAATGGAGAAAATAGAATCAAGGTAATATACTTTTGAAACTACCCTATGATAACAAAGTCTGTGAGAAAATAAATCTAATTTTAACCACCAATAAGAAATCACCAACATTAAAGGGCTTGCAAATAGTTATGTCCCATAAAAAAACCTATTTTGAACATAAGGAGATTATGCATGCTGATATACATATTAGAAGTTGAAATTCAATCAAATTACACAAAACTCAATGAACTTTTGACTTTTTAAAACATTATACTATTTAAAAAATTGCTGACCTAGACAAGGAGAACCAAAATGGATAGGTTTTTTCTGAATTATAATTTTGACACAGATTTTCCATTATCTTACTCCCTCAGAGAAACATATATTTGTTCTCTCTTTGCCTTTGGAATGTAGCTAGGGAAGAGGACTCCAGAAATTGGAAACAAAGAGGAAAGGGGGGAGAAAGGGAACATAGCTGAAATTGGCTAGAGGCAGAGACCCGGAGGCCAAGTTCTTGGCAAGAGAACTCTTAAAACCCAGAAGACTTTTTCCCCAAGCAAGGATTTTGTTCATAAAAAGGAGAGCCAG
This sequence comes from Myotis myotis, assembly GCF_014108235.1. Classification (NCBI taxonomy): domain Eukaryota; kingdom Metazoa; phylum Chordata; class Mammalia; order Chiroptera; family Vespertilionidae; genus Myotis; species Myotis myotis. The sequence continues at coordinate 7,131,970 of NW_023416346.1, read as the reverse complement.
ATAAATTTTTCACTTGAAAAATCTCAAGCTCCAGTTTGAAAGTTATGGTTGGAACACTTAAAAATATTCCCAGTTATAAAGGGTTAGCAGGGATGGGCCCTGTGGTGATGCAACAATAGTTCCATATCTCAACTGTGGTGGTGGTTATATAAATCTATACATGTAATAAAATTGCAGGAGACCACACACACACACACACACACACACACACACACACACACACACACACATCGATGCATGTAAAACAGAAGAAATAAGGTCGGTGGATTGTACCATTGTCAATTTCCTTGTTTTGTTATTATACTATACTTGATAAGATGTTAGCATTGGGAAAAGAGAGGCTGGGTGAAAGATAGAGGAGACCTCCCTATATACTGTTTTGCAACTTCCTATGAATCTATACTTCAAACATAAGCTTTCTAAAGCAAGGGAATCATACACACATAAGATACACACACACACACACACACACACACACACACACACACACACTCACCCTAAATTCCAGTGCTTCTCAAATTTTTCTACCCAAGTACTGCTAATCTAGGAAAGTAAATAGAGATATCAGGGCAGGGGATGGGGGCACCCAGAGCAGAGCTGAAATAGAAATTATGTTTTATCTTAACAAACATGGGAATTTTGCATTTCTTTTTAATGATTGTTTACATTTAATTTAGGAGAAAAAAATCTGCCAAATATGTAGGAAAGACTGATATTTGGGAAGGCACATAGCATTTATCCTGTGGTTTCACCTATTCTCTGGCATGCTGACCCCATTTGAGCTTAGATTTAAACCCTCTCATACACACAGTATATATTTACCACTGTTATTGAACTCTGTTCCCCAAACCAAAATATGCACAGCCATATATACACATAAACACTGTTATTCCTGACTTTATTATTCTCCTACCCATTTTTCCCTTGACTAACTCTGTGTGTGTGTGTGTGTGTGCATGCACGCACCCCATTTCAAATGTGGACCAAAGTAGGTGGGAAGAAAGTATATGTAATACTTTCAACAATAAAGATTTAAAATAAAAAATAAATAAAACGTTACATGAATCTTAAAAAATACAAACAGTCCGGCCAGTGTGGCTCAGTGGTGGAGCATCGACCTATGAACCAGGAGGTCATGGCTCCATTCTTGGTCAGGGCACATGCCTGGGTTGTGGGTTCGATCCCCAGTAGGGGACGTGCAGGAAGCAGCTGATGAATGATTCTCTCTCATCATTGATGTTTCTATCTCTCTCTCTCCCTCTCCCTTCCTCTCTGAAGTCAACAAAAATATATTAAAAATAAATAAATAAAATAAAAGTACAAACATATGTCCTAGTGTTATCCCCCTCACTTCACCAACAGAGTGGATGAGTAGTGAGCTGAGATAGTACCTGTTTTAATTAGTAGAAGTCAGAGTGAAATTGGGAATTGACAGTTGCTTTGTTCAGTTTTATTTTCTGTTTTTGTTTTTAGTAGGAAAGATCTAACTTACAACCAAGTGGTAACAGAAAGGCAAAAAACTGCAAAACAAAGTTAATACTTCTTTGAAAAATATAAGCTAGCAGAGAAGGACAAATGAAAATACTGACAATCTCAAAATGGGACTGGGGTAAGTTTATTCCTGGGTTTCTGTTGTTTTGATATAGATTTTTTCATATTCAGAACATAAGTTTTTACTTATACTAAGGGTGTCATTAGAGCATTTTGAGCAAAGTATACATACCATAGTTTTTTAATGTTGTAATTTAATGCTCAGGGGGAAATTACTTTTGGAATCTACACAATAAACATTTATAACCCAGTTCATCCTTTGTTAGAAATTGTAGCTTTCCTGTTGGTTATCTCTGACTTTTCTACTGAAATTATTAGAGAAAGATAGATTCAGTCACACTGTGTACTAAAACCAAGAAGAAACAATAAGCTTGTTTAAAACAAGCAAAAAATGTTAAGTAATTGTGTAAGCATCAAACACTTCCACATGCCAGAAGAGATGGAAATAGGACTGAATTTAAAACCACAGAAAAAGGAAGCTGGCACTGGTTCCCGTTTTCATGAAAAGGAAAACAAGGGGAGAGTCCACAGTTACCATGAGTACAGTATAAGAAAAGAAGGAAATGTAAGAATAAAAGTCAGTGGTTCCAAAATCTTCACTACACGTTACCTCTTCTGTGCTGATGAGAAGCTGAGACCAGCTATTCCACTTTGGGCATTTGTCTTTGTTTTCAAAAGTGACCTGATCAGAGTCCCAGCAACAGTGTTCATGGTTAAACCACAATCCTTTTGTGCATATACCTTCTTTTAAGTCTGTCATCCAATGAGCAGAGATGTCTATCAAGCCAGCTAGGGAACCTGATTTGAAGGGAGAGAAGGAAGGGCCAAAAATTTTAGAGCAAATGACAGAAAAGGGATAAAAATAATGGACAAACATATACTTTTCCCCATTCCATCTGCAACTTCTTCCTGCTTGTCTGTCTGCTTGATTTTCACCTAGTGTCTCTAATAGATTTCACTTATTATTAAATGCCTGTTCAAGAGGGAAAAACAAAACAAAACACTGTCTACATTAAACACTGTGTCAATAGAATTTCTATATAGGGGAAACTTAAGGGAGAGCAAAGAGGTTGAGTGGGAACAAGGAGCAAATAGATTTGACCTTCCACTGATTTACATGGAAAGATTCTGCTTTGGCCCTAGCCGGTTTGGTTCAGTGGATAGAGCATCGGCCTGCAGACTGAAGGGTCCCAGGTTCGATTCTGGTAAAGGGCACATGCCTGGGTTGCAGGCTCGATCTCCAGTTGGGGGCATGCAGGAGGCAGCCTGTCAATGATTCTCTCTCATCATTCTCTCTCACTCTCCCCTCTTCTCTGAAATCAATAAAAATATTTTTTAAAAGAATTATAGTTTTTAAAAAAGAAAGATTCTGCTTTGACTTAGAGTTAATGAATACTGATCCATAAAGACAGTCAAGTTTATTAAAGATTATTTTATTCTCACATATACGTTAAGACTGAGAAAACTTGAATTGACCATATTAAAGAATATGATATGATATCTTATTTAAGATGGCGTGGGGAGGGGAACCGATGAAGGCTATGGGTGAAGGACTCAGTCTTGATAGTGATTTTGTCCCGTGGACAAGGGAATTTGAGCAATGGGCAGGAAGGCATTCTAGGCTAAGGGAACTAAATTTATAAAAGCACCCACATAGAAGGTTACATGAAGCTGTAGACGTATTAAAGCCTCCTGAGCCTAGGACAGTGATGGCGAACCTTTTGAGCTTGGCGTGTCAGCATTTTGAAAAACCCTAACTTAACTCTGGTGCCGTGTCACATAGAGAAATTTTTTGATATTTGCACCCATAGTAAAACAAAGACTTATATTTTTTTATATTTACTTTCTATATTTAAATGCCATTTAACAAAGAAAAATCAACCAAAAAAATGAGTTCGCGTGTCACCTCTGACACGCGTGTCATAGGTTCGCCATCACTGGCCTAGGACATAAACACTCTGAAGTTTTCTTAGTGAGAGGAGCAAACAATATTATATATATAATATTCATCAAAGAAAAATGTGAGAAAGTAATAGTGAATGGGAACTTAGGTACTATGGCTAATAGACTGATAGGGTTAAGATAGCTATAGTACTTTCAATTTTGGCCTTTTATCATTTCTGTCACCCAAATGAAGAAATTATGGCATACAAAAATTAAATGGTCTAGAATATAACTTTAGGGAAATAGTAAAGACATCATAAAATTCACAGCCCCTGAATCCCTAGACTGTTCCTGCATTCAGACACACTGCTTCTATTTTAGCTCCCTAATGCTTAAAAACAAAATACCCTGTGTGTATGAGGGAAAGAAAAATATTCACCTAGTGACAAGAAATACATAAAAAAGTTGAGGATATTACATTTACATTCCAACAGGCTGGAGGCCATGCCATGTGTATGTTTTGGTAGGTGCTAAAAGTGTTAACACAGGTTATTTACATACTTGAATAACCTAGTCAAATCTAACACAGTTTGATACCTATTCTTGGCCACTCCAGCTCCCACCTTCTCTTCCTTCTAACTCTTATTGCAATTATTGCCTGGATTCCGAAAATTAACATGATGTTATAGAGTTTGGCTTGTTCTCTAGTAATTTCATGCATGCATGTCTTATCCTAACTAACATGGGTACCCTCAATGCTGTCTTCCCTTCTACTTCTACCTCTCCTTTTCCCAACCAGCTCCTTCTTCCCTGGTTACAAATTTCATAAAATGCTTTCCCTTGTCCTTCTTACCACTTCAAGCTTTTGTCCCTTCTCTACTTCCAATGAACACCAAATATCTCCAAAACTTTCATACTGCTTGCCTCCCCCTGAACTCTCGCCCCTAATATTTGCCTGAGATGGTTTTTCGAGGTCATTGGTATTCTCTTAACTGCTAAACTATATAACCTTTTCTCAGTCCTCTTCCTTTTCTTCGGCATCTCTGCAACACTTGAGGCTACAGATCACTTAATCTATTATTAGCTAGCTCTAAACTGGCCAGACCATGTTCTCTCTCCTGTGCAAGGCAGAAGGGGCACCATTAACACCCTAGACCACAGGGTGGCAAATTATGGTCTGAGAGTCAAATCTGCCTCTGTGTTTGTAAATAAAGTTTTTCTTGGTCACAGCCCCACTCATTTGTTTACCTAATGTCTATGGCTGTTGTCATGCTACAGAAACCATTTGGCCCATAAATCCTAAAATATTTACTATCTGATCCTTAAGAGAAAATGTTTGCTGACCACTGCCCTAGATCATCTTTGAAAATCCAGCTATGGCTGAGACATTCCTCATTGCAGCAATCATCGTATACTCCATGGCTTATGAATTATCTCTAGGTAACAGCAGCAGAGGTACCATTAATAACTGGGCTCTGTGCTGAGTGCTATGTGCGTTCTACCTCATTTAATCTCCGCACAAATGAGTAATAATAGATACTCATTATCCCCACTTTATAGATCAGTAAACTGAAGTTTTCAAGGGTTCAGAAACTTGCCAAAAGTCCCAAAACTAGCAAGTGGTGAGACTTGGATTCAAATCTAGGCAGCCACAAACTAGAGCCTGTGCTGTTAATTGCTATCTCATCTCATCCAACTTCAGGTTTCCCACTTAACATTCATTTTAACTCAATATTCCAGATCTTCCTGCACCCATCTTTTAATGCCGTAAGGCAACATCTCTTAGCATCTCTGCCAGGTATTCTTGGCTTTTTGCTTCCTCCAGAGGAGGGGAAACCTGCTTGGGAACTTGCTTTAAAGCTGTATTTGCATAGCAAGTGTAATATTCCAAGTTAGATCATATATTACTTGCAGTGGCTTGGGAGGTTGATGGAGATGATAGGGAAAGGTGGTAGCAGCCCACTTCTCAGCCACCATGAAAGAATGAGATGGTAAACTCCTTCAGGATATGAGCCATGTATTACATGCTTTTCTTTATCCCCAATTGAGAGAGTAGATGTTTAAGAAATAGCTAGAAAAATGCCTCAGGAAGTCCTCTTCTACATCTTCTCTCCTAAACCCCATGTACTATGTATTTTTTTAAAAAAAACTGTTTTCAATAGAAGGGCTCTTCCTCAAGACAAGCACTGAAATGCCATGCTAACAACACCTTAAAGTGAATACATCATTTTATGGTGTACAAATGCATTTAAATGTAATTCCTCATTTAACATCATTTATTTACAGGAGATGCAGGTACAGTGGGGTCTTGACTTACGAGTGTCCCGACTAATGAGTTTTTCGAGATACAAGCCGTCTCTCGGCCGATTTTTTGCTTTGACTTGCGAGCTAAAATTCTGGTTACGAGCCAGCTTCAGATACCCCACCGCTAGTTGGCGCAGCGAACGTCACAGTGAACGCCACAACATCAGCCCAGCATCATGTGTTTCACTCGTTCACTGTTGATTTGACATACGAGTAATTTGAGTTACGAGCTCCGTCACAGAACAAATTAAACTCGTAAATCAAGGCCCCACTGTATTAGTATCCCTTTACCGCAGGGACATGAGCTTCCAAAAGATCCATCAGCAATTTATTTCATGTAGGAGAATTGTAAAGCACAGCACTCAACTCAAGCCATGACTTAGGGTAGGGGCATACCAAAATTTTGTGAGATTTATTTAGAAAACTAACAGAGTTTACCATACCTGATAAAAGCCCAATAAGTAGCATCAACAACCAGCCAGAAAAAGCATCACTCACACTGTGAATTAAGGCCCATGTTGATTCTTTGCTTTTATTGGTAATCTAAGGAGAAATGAGAAAACATTGGTACATTCTACACACACGGTTGCTTTTTCACCTCCAAATGTGCAACAGAGTAAAGAAATGCAAAGACAAATATACTTATTGGGAATAGAAACCAATTTGGAGTTACTTCTCAAATAACCTTTGGCTGACTCAACGTAACCAAGAACTTAGAGGTTTATTGAACCTTGACTACTGATCCCCACAAATGTCATCTACAATATCGAAATGCCTGCAAGTATCTTAATCAGGCCTTCCCCATCCAGTTGCTGATTTCTTAAAGCATCAATCTATTTTGCTTACTAAAGTGGTCTCTTTCCACCCTAGACATCAGATATTTCAAGGATGGTCTCCTGACTCACACAAATAGTTTGATTGTTTTTCAAAGAATAAATAAACATAAGCTTATTTGAGTGCTGAAAGTACAATCTGAGGTGTACTATCCAGAGTTGTGCTTCAGGTCAGGCAAATTGTAAGACTTGATCCCCCAAGCACCTAACAGTAGGTTGATCATAGATACTACATGATATTAGAAATGCATCTCTTTATTTTCAAAAACTTGCTGGGAATATCTGAGGCTGTCAAGAGGTACGGAAAGTTTTACCTTTAAGGTCCTAAGCCTTGTCAATTTAACCCTTCAGTGCCCACATTCAAAACCAAGCATTGTGACAGCTTTGTCATTGGTAGTTCCCTCTTCTCTGTACTTCTATTTTTTATCTTTGAAATTATGACTTAGCCACTCATCTTTATCTACAGCAACATCACAAATAATTATAATAAATTATCATTTTTAAAAGTTAAAGTAGTTGATTCCGAAGATGGCGGCGGTATAGGCAGACGCCTCCCAGGTCGTGTCCCTGAGCAAATGGAGTGAGCAGCTGAAACTAGTAACATCCACCCGAATTGGCGAAATTCCTCAGCTGGCGAGACGGTTTGCAGCCGGGAAGAGCAGAACTCCCCTGGAAAGGTAAAAAAAACCAGGGATTTGGGCAGGAAAGTTTGCCAGACCTCTGAGCCCAGAGAGTCGGAGGGAGACCGCGTGGCAGACAGCCGCGTCCTTGGGACAGGCACAGCCCCTGACGGGGGAAAGGAGAACCGCGGGATTCCTGGCGCTGCCGGGGGAATTGAGAGCTGGGTCTGTGATCACAGAGGACTGAGCCTAAAGGGGGCAGCCTGAAGAGCTGACCATACCATGCAGTCCCTGTAAGAGAAGAAGCTTACAGAAACCAAGCCTTCCCCGTTTCCGCGGCCGGCGTTTGTTTGTTTGTTTTCACTGAATCCTGTTCATGGGACATTTCGGATACAGACACTCACCTGTGCTGAAGAGAGGGAGAGTGTGTGGAGGAGTGGAATCTGGGGAGAGACTGAGGAGAGAAGGGGGGCAGGGAGAGGTGGCAGCGAATTGAGTGCTGAGACACCCCTGAGCCCAGGGCTGAGGCAGCCATTCTTTCCGGAGAGTGAGACTCCTCCCCCCAGCCCCCAGGCAAGGAGCACAGCCACACCCAGATTCCACCCTGTAGGAGATCAAGGATTAAAATAACCTGATCAGTCCCTGGGAGTTAACAGGGTCTGGCCTATAGAGGGATTTTCAATCCCAGCAACAACACAGCGCCGGTAACTAACTATTACGCAGCCAGCTCTGGGCAGTGAACTTCCACTGGACAGAGAGGCCCTATAGCCTCAGAGGCCAACCCCAGAACACTGCCACCCAGAGGCTGACCCACAAACTGACTCTTTGCTAAACACAAAATAAGGCAGTCTGGGAAACAAATGCGGCTTGCTTTAAAATAAGGACTGTGGTTTACAACACAGAGGAACAGTGTATCGCAGGGAAACTCAACACTCTCCTGAATACCTGGCAGGTCGAAGGCGAGCCACACTGAAGAATAGAAGAACCGAACGACCTTCACTACTGCAATATTTTTTTTTTCCTTTTTTCACCTTTTAACTAAGAAACCAATTTTTTTTCTTTTTTTTTCTTTTTTTCTTTTCTTCTTCTTTTGTTTCTTTTTTTTCTTCTTTTTTCCATCACCTGATTTTACCCTTTTAATTACTACCTTCTTATTTTTAACCAGTATTATTACTGCTACCATTTTACCATTTTTTTTAAAGTGCCATTTTATTTTCTCTTTATTTTATTTTGGGATTAGTGTTCTCCATTCTATTTTCATCATTATATTATTGGTTGTTTCTAGTTTGAATTCATCTCCAGGGAGCTGTTGCTGGAATTTGTTGGGATTAATGGCTGTTCTATAGGAGTATTCTCCTCATATAAAAAAGTCTCTTCCCCTCTTCCACTTCATTCTCTCTTTTCGCTCTTTTTTTTTTCTTTTCTTTTCTTTTCTCGCTTTTATTTTCCCCCCTCCTTTTTCCCAATTTCATTTTTGCACTCCTTTTTTTGGTCCCTAATTTTCTTTTCTTTTTTCTCTTTTCTCTTTTTCTCTTCCTTCTTCCTTATCCCCTAATTCTCTTAATTCATGTGGTCACCTTTATTTGGGGTTATTCATATCGTGAATATATTTGTGTATAGTGCCTGGTACGTGGTGCCTTGTTGTGTTGTATTTTGTGCCTTTAAATCAACGCAGCAGATCCAAGCAACAGCAACCACCTGAGCACCACACCCTCTGCTGAGGAACAGCAGCTGTACGTGAAACCTTGCCCCACCAGCCAGAAGAGCCACCACAGCTGTGAACAGCACCCACCAGAGGAGCTGCTGCCAACTGAAGAGCAGCTGCTACCGCAACCGCCCAAAGAGCAACCACAGACCAAGGAGTCACTGCCACCAAGGGAGCAGCCACTGAATGACACAACGTCTAGATATGTCAGCGAGATCAAACATGGGTAGACAAAGAAACCCCCAAAGGAAAGAGAAGGAGGACTCTCCAGAAAAGCAGCTAAGTAATACAGAGGCATGCAACATGACAGAAAAAGAATTCAGAATAAGGGTCCTAGAGTGCATAAACCGGATGGAGGAAAAAATCGACAACCTCTCCAAGAAGCAAGAAGAAACAGATGAAAAAATCGATAACATATGGAAGAAGCTAGAAGAAACAGATGAAAAAATCAACAACTTAAGTAAGACCCAAGAAGAAATGAAGAGTGATATAGCTGCAATGAAAAACTCCATTGAAAGTATCAACAGTAGACTAGGAGAAGCGGAGGACTGAATTAGTGATTTAGAAGACAAGGAAGCAAAACACACCCAAAACGTACTGCAATTGGAGAAAAAAATGAAAAGACAGGAGGAGAGCCTAAGGGAGCTTTGGGACAACATGAAACGAAACAACATACGAATAATAGGGGTACCAGAACAACAGAAGGATGAACAAAGATTAGAAAACCTATTAGAAGAAATAATATCAGAAAACTTCCCCGAGGTGGGGAAGAAAAAAGTCACACAAGCCCAGAGAGTCCCAAACAAGGTGAACCCGAAAAGACCCACACCAAGACACATCATAATTACCATGGCAAATGTTCATGACAAAGAGAGAATCTTACAGGCTGCAAGAGAGAGACGGAAAGTTACATACAAGGGATCTCCCATTAGATTGTCAAATGATTTCTCAACAGAAACACATCAGGCCAGAAAAGAATGGACGGAAATTTACAAAGTGATGCAAAGCAAAGGACTAAATACAAGAATACTCTATCCAGCAAGGCTATCATTCAAACTTGAAGGGGAAATAAGAAGCTTCACAGACAAAAAAAGGCTAAGGGAGTTTATCACCACCAAGCCAGCAATGCAAGGAATGCTAAAGGGACTGGTATAAAAATAAGAAATAAAAAGCTCAGAAAGAAAACAGCCACACAAAAACAGAAATGCCTACAAACAAGTACCTTTCAATAATAACTTTAAACGTAAACGGACTAAATGCTCCAAACAAAAGACATCGAGTGGCTGAATGGATAAAAAAACATGACCCATACATCTGCTGTCTACAAGAAACCCACCTCATTAGAAGGGACTCACACAGACTGAAAGTGAAAGGATGGAAAAATATCTTTCAGGCAAATGGAAAGGAAAAGAAAGCTGGGGTAGCAATACTTATATCGGACAAAATAGACCTCAAAGTGAAGGCCATAACAAGAGATAAGGAAGGCCACTTCATAATACTAAAGGGATCAATACAACAAGAAGATATAACCCTGGTAAACATATATGCACCCAATGCAGGAGCACCCAAATTCATAAAAAAAACTCCTGGAAGATATCAAAGGAGAGATCGACAACATTACAATCATTGTAGGGGACTTTAATACACCACTGACAGCACTGGATAAGTCTTCTAGACAAATAATCAGCAAAGATACAGCAATCCTAAATGACTCACTAGATCAGATGGACTTAATAGACATCTTCAGAACACTTCACCCGAAAGCCAGGGAATATACATTCTACTCAAATGCTCATAGGACATATTCAAAAATAGACCATATATTGGGTCACAAGCAAAGTATCCCCAAATTCAAGAAAATTGAAATCATAAAAAGCGTCTTCGCAGACCACGATGGCATAATATTAGAAATAAACTACAATAAAAACAACCCAAAATACTCAAACACCTGGAAGCTGAATAGCATGCTATTAAATATTGATTGGGTTACCAATGAAATCAAAGAAGAAATTCAAAACATCCTGGAAACTAATGACAATGAAAACACAACAATCCAAAACCTATGGGACACAATGAAAGCAGTCCTGAGAGGGAAGTTTATTGCTCTACAGGCCTATCTCAAAAAACAAGAAAAAATGGTAGTAAATCATCTAACTCTACAACTCAAAGAATTAGAAAGAGAGCAACAAGAAAACCCCAGAGTGAGCAGAAGGAAGGAGATAATAAAGATTAGAGCAGAAATAAATGACATAGAGACCAAAAAAACAATACAGAAAATCAATGAAACCAAGAGCTGGTTCTTTGAAAGGATAAACAAGATTGACAAACATCTAGCCAGACTCACCAAGAAGCAAAGAGAGAGGACCCAAATAAACAAAATCAGAAACGATAGAGGCGAAATAACAACAGAACCCACAGAAATACAAATGATTGTTAAAAAATACTACGGACAGCTCTACTCCAACAAACTAGACAACCTGGAGGAAATGGACAAATTCCTAGAAAAATACAACATTCCAAAACTCAATCAGGAAGAATCTAAAAATCTCAACAGGCCAATAACTATGGAAGAAATTGAAGCAGTCATCAAAAAGCTTCCAGCAAACAAAAGCCCAGGACCAGACGGCTTCACAGGGGAGTTTTACCAAACATTCAAGGAAGAACTAAAACCTATCCTCCTCAGACTACTACAAAAAATTCAAGAGGAAGGAACACTTCCAAGCTCATTCTATGAAGCCAGCATCACCCTAATACCAAAACCAGGTAAAGACAACACAATGAAAGAGAATTACAGGCCAATATCCCTCATGAACATAGATGCCAAAATCCTCAACAAAATCTTAGCAAATCGGATCCAGCAGTACATCAGAAAAATCATACACCATGACCAAGTAGGATTTATCCCAGGGATGCAAGGATGGTACAATATCCGTAAATCAATAAACGTGATACATCACATAAACAAATTGAAAGAAAAAAACCACATGGTCATATCAATTGATGCAGAAAAAGCATTTGACAAAATTCAACACCCATTTTTGATAAAAGCTCTCAGCAAAGTGGGAGTAGAAGGATCATACCTCAACATAATAAAAGCCATATATGACAGGCCCACAGCCAACATCATACTCAATGGACAAAAACTAACACCATTTCCCCTAAGAACAGGAACAAGACAGGGATGCCCCCTCTCACCACTCCTGTTCAACATAGTACTGGAAGTGTTAGCCATTGCAATTCGGCAAGAAGAAGAAATAAAAGGCATCCAAATTGGAAAAGAGGAAGTAAAACTGTCCTTATTTGCAGATGACATGATATTATACATACAAAACCCTAGAGACTCCATCAAAAAGCTACTGGACTTAATACATGAATTTGGCAATGTAGCAGGATACAAAATTAACCCCAAGAAATCCGAGGCATTTCTATACACCAATAGTGAACTTTCAGAAAGAGAGATTATAAAAACAATCCCGTTTACCATCGCACCAAAAAAATTAAGCTACCTAGGAATAAACTTAACTAAAGAGGTAAAAGACCTCTACTCAGAAAACTACAGGACGTTGAAAAAAGATATAGAGGAAGACATAAACAGATGGAAGAACATACCGTGTTCATGGATTGGTAGAATCAACATCATTAAAATGTCCATACTACCCAAAGCAATCTATAAATTCAACGCACTTCCCATTAAAATACCAACGGCATACTTCAGAGATCTAGAACGAACTCTCCAAAAATTCATCTGGAATAAAAAAAGACCCCGAATAGCTGCAGCAATCCTGAGAAAGAACAAAGTAGGTGGGATCTCAATACCAGATATCAAGATGTATTACAAAGCCACTGTTCTCAAAACTGCCTGGTACTGGCACAAGAATAGGCATATAGATCAATGGAATAGAATAGAGAGCCCAGAAATCGGCCCGAACCAATATGCTCAATTAATATTTGACAAAGGAGGCAAGAACATACAATGGAGCCAAGATAGTCTCTTCAATAAATGGTGTTGGGAAAATTGGACAGATATATGCAATAAAATGAAACTAGACCACCAACTTACACCATACACAAAAATAAACTCAAAATGGATAAAGGACTTAAATGTACGACAGGAAACCATAAAAATTCTAGAAGAATCCAAAGGCAACAAAATCTCAGACATATGCCAAAGCAATTTCTTCACTGATACAGCTCCTAGGGCACTTGAAACGAAAGAGAAAATGAACAAATGGGACTACATCAAAATAAAAAGCTTCTGCACAGCAAAAGAAACCATCAAAAAAACAACGAGAAAACCCACTGTGTGGGAAAACATATTTGCCAATGTCATATCTGATAAGGGCCTAATCTCCAAAATTTATAGGGAACTCATACAACTTAACAAAAGGAAGATAAACAATCCAATCAAAAAATGGGCAAAGGACCTAAATAGACACCTTTCAAAAGAGGACATTCAGAAAGCCAAGAGACATATGAAAACATGCTCAAAGTCACTAATCATCCGAGAGATGCAAATCAAAACAACAATGAGGTACCATCTCACACCTGTCAGACTGGCTATCATCAACAAATCAACAAACGACAAGTGCTGGAGAGGATGTGGAGAAAAAGGAACACTTGTGCACTGCTGGTGGGAATGCAGACTGGTGCAGCCACTATGGAAGACAGTATGGAGTTTCCTTAAAAAACTGAAAATGGAACTCCCATTTGACCCTGTGATCCCACTTCTAGGAATATATCCCAAGAAACCAGAAACACCAGTCAGAAAGGATATATGCACCCCTATGTTCATAGCAGCACAATTCACCATAGCTAAGATCTGGAAACAGCCTAAGTGCCCATCAGTAGATGAATGGATTAGAAAACTGTGGTACATCTACACGATGGAATACTATGCTGCTCTAAAAAGGAAGGAACTCTTACCATTTGCAACGTCATGGATGGAACTGGAGAGCATTATGCTAAGTGAAATAAGCCAGTCAATGAAGGAAAAATACCACATGATCTCACTCATTCATGGATAATAGAGACCATTATAAACTTTTGAACAATAATAGATACAGAGGCAGAGCTGCCTCAAACAGATTGTCAAACTGCAGCAGGAAGGCCGGGGAGGGTTGCGGGACAGGAGGTAGGGGGGTAAGAGATCAACTAAAGGACTTGTATGCATGCATATAAGCATAACCAGTGGACATAAGACATTGGGGGATAGGGGAGGCTAGGGGACTGTCTAGGGCGGGGGGATAAAATGGACACATATGTAATACCCTTTGTAATACTTTAAGCAATAAAAAAAAAAAAGTTAAAGTAGTTAAAATTTTCACTTTGATCTATAACTTTAAGTTTCCAGTTCAGTGGTGAAAGTAGGTGAGGTGACATTTTTCCCTGTGACAGTGTTTCCATTTGAACATTTCATAAACGAATTTTAATTTATTTTGAATTATTGGCATAATTTGTCTTAGATGCAACCATTTTAATATAATGGGAAATGTGCTCTTGTCATATCACAGATTACTTTTGCAATGTGAATAATGTTGAATATGCAACTGTTGACAAATTGAACTCTGAATTACAGAGAGCCAAAATTCAAAAGCCATACAATTCCAAATTTTAAAGCCTACCTGATGAATTGATAAAATAAATAGAATACATATGTGCTCCCAAATATCAGAAAGCTTTTTTAAAAATTTATCTTCATTGTTGAAAGTATTACAGATGTATCCTTTTTTTCCCCCATTGACCCTTTCTAGCTTGCACCTGCCCTCCACCCCAGGTCTCTACAATACTATAGTCTGTGTCCATGGGTTATGCATATATACATATATATTCTTTGGTTTATAGAAAACACTCTTTTAAGTTAGGATAAGAAAACTCCTATGGGAGTTTTCAGTGGGATAATCAGTGAGATTATCACAAATCCAAGGATTACAAAGGAATTTCTCAAAACCTGTACTTGGGACAACCTAACTCCTGGGTTCCAGTGGTCATGAGAACACCAGTCAGGAGCTGGGAAAGGTTTAAGAATGAAAAGTGGCCCGGCCGGCGTGGCTCAGTGGTTGAGCGTCGACTTATGAACCAGGACGTCATAGTTCGATTCCCAGTCAGGGCACATGCCCAGGTTGCGGGCTCAATCCCCAGTAGGGAGTGTACAGGAGACAGCCAATCCATGATTCCATTTCATCATTGATGTTTCTCTCTCTCTTCTTCTCCCTTCCTCTCTGAAATCAATTTTTTAAAAAAATAATGAAAAGTGATCTGCTTCAGAGATTTACTGAGAAAAAAATAATGAACTCTGGGCAGAATGGGGTAATCTTAAAAATCAAAAATTAAATTCAGAGTCAAAGCAGAAATAGTAAGAAGGAAAAAATAATAATACCCACCGTTGGTTGAAGAAATGTCTCCCCAGAGAATCACTTACTGAATCAGGGTCACTGGGGCTGGGGCTCTACCTTATTAATAAGCTCTCCATGTGCTCCTGACACAAACTAGAAATTATGATTCCCTCACTTAAATGATACACAGCAACAAGTTCAAGGCAAATGACCTTGCTAAACTGCTCTGAAAAGTTTTCATCATACTTTGAAAAGTGGAGAAATTCTCTTGTCATATTCACAAGAAGCTGTCATAGCCATAAGTACCATCCATCTATTACCTATCAAGTTAAATCAATGCCCTTAATTTGAATTTGATTGGTCTTGTGGTTTTGTTTGAGCCCAATACATAAATTTACTTTGGTTTTATGGTTGTACAAGAGCTACGAGCACAAAAAGTCTATCTTGTATGCTTCAGTAACACTAAAGCTCTGAGGTTTTTTTCTTTTATTCCTTTAAAAGGAACCCATTTACTTTTCTTAGTTCTAAAAATCCTGCTTTAAGGGAAAACCATAAAAGGGAGATGAAATGAGAAAGGAGGATCTTTGAAATTTATTTTGGTCACTCCCACCAAGTTTGGTTTCACTTGTCTGCATAGGTATTTATACCCATTTCAGGCTGCAAAGATCCTTCTCAACCACTTACTCTAGAAAGAAAAATCATCATTAAATATAAATTCTTTTCAAAATCATATAAAGACACATTACAAATAAAACTCTACATTGCCAATAGAAACCAGATTCAGCCACATCCAGGGCTGAAGGAATGACATATAAAGTATATCTTCAACTTCTTACCCTGGTGTTTCCTAACACTCATGTGCCATTTTTCACCTTACCTCTCGATGCCTATCCCGGTCTCGAGACTTCTCTCTCACCCAATCAATTGTATTGAAATCATCATAGGTTCCCACACCGGGGATTGGCTCCTCCAAGAAATCCATCATCCTAGTTGAAGAACCTATTCCTCCACCATTGTATGACTTGTCCTCTATATTGAACAGGAAACAAGACGTTAGTACTTCAGACATTCATCATTTTTAATATCTCTTTTCTGGGCACCAATAGGTGAGCCCTTAAACTATCAGAAGACTACTGTTAGGGTGTGCTGACAAAGCAATAAAATCAATCACCTGGTGAGAACATTCATCACATTCAGAGGTTTCAATGGTCTAGGCACAAAATGAGTGTCTTCAGGCAGTGTAAATGGAAGGGGACAGATGAGAGTGGAAGTATAAAGGGAGAACTGACAGGAGTTGAAGTGCAGTGGGAAAGGATTTATAAACAAAAGACGGGAGCTTGGAGCAGCTGAAGTATTTCAGTTTCTGTTACGGAAGGGAGACAAAGGGGTCAAAGACCTTTGTAGACATATCACAGCAGAAAGCATTTTACATTTATGAGGCAATAATTCAATCGTGGGAGGTGGCTTTTGCCTGAATGGGGACTCCAAAGAAAGCTTGTCAGCCTCTTCAAGCGTTAAGCTGGCTGGAATGTACATATTTTCTTTCAATAGGTAGAAGACTTTGATCCCTGATGTAACAGGCTTGTAGAAACTTTTACTAAGTATATCAGAACAATCTAAGATTTATAAGTAGAGATTTAAAGAGCAGTGTAGGGCTCCACAATGATGTCCCTCCTTGATCCTTCAATTGGAAGAAACAAATCCATTTTTCCAACAATCACAGCCCTTTATCTGCTCTGCCTTTAGCATTTCTATTACAATTATTATGTAAATACTTTATCTTCTTTTCTGGACTAGAAGCTTTTCAAAGGCAGCCCTAGATCTGACTCGTCATTGCCTTCTCCAGCATATAGCATCTGCCCAAGGCTCAATAAATATCAGCTAAACCAAACTTTGTTTGATAAACAGTGGTGATAAGGGAGAAGTAGTCAAACTCAGAAGTTGTACTCATACAAGGGTTACTTAGTACGGCTTAACAAACTTACTCAAAATTATTTCTACAATTCCCTTTTGAAACAATATTTAGCTATTAAACACAAAATGTAAAACAGTACTCAGGTATTTATGTAAATGAACTCTGAGGAAAAATGCAGAGTAATGCCATAATTGAACTCAGACAGCCAGAGCTCACATTTGCAGCATCAACGCTGGCAGATCCAAAGCTTTATCTCTAGACTCTTTGGTGATGAATTCCTCTGCAGAGAAAGTCAAAGTGGGCCTGAACTAACCCCCCACTCCTCCTATCTGCATCCCCATTTTGACTCTAAACTTCTAACAGACAACTTCAGCACTCTGATGGGGTCAATTGGAATTAACACTCAAGCTATATCTGGTTTACAAATTTGAGTCTTCCAAATACCTAATTCAGCATATCTTTCACAAGCAACACACATATTTGAAAGAAAAAACTCTGCAGAATCTAAATCATATTGAAGGTAAGGCTGGGGGTGGTGCTGGACTGGAGGAGGTGAACAAGTTAATCTTAAAACCCCTAATCAAAGTCCTTTCTCTATCTTCCAGCCTACCTGGCTGTAAAATGGTTGTCTGCTGAATCACCAGTCCAGCATTTCCTATCATGTTAGTGGCATACTGATAAAGATCAGTGTTGGTGTGCTGTTTGAGAGCTTAGAGGGAAATAGCCAGCTAGGAAATGAGGGCAGAAAGAGAATAAAGTATGTAGCGGGTGTGTGTGTGGGGGGGGGGGAGAGAGAAGCTGTTTCAATTCTCAAGACAAACGCTTACATGAACACAGGACATCAAAAAATCAGAAATTTACTTTTTAAAGCAGGTTAATGCTTCAATAGAATTTGGTCTGGTTTAAGAGTGTCCCTTTCAGGAGAAATTAAGTAAGGATTTTGTGAAACCGATTTTTAAAAGCAACAGCTATCTAATGTTACACTATTATCAAATAAAGCCCCCCAGCTCAAAGGATATTAAGACAAAATGAAAATCTGCAACAGCTTCCTAAGAGAAATGAAAGAATCCTCTTACATCACTAGGTAACATGAGCACTGCATCATCCTTCTTTGTAGATAGTCTCCTGTTATAAATGCAAATTGTCAGGCAGCTCTAAAAGAGCAGGCAGTCATTAGAATCTGACAACAGACTGCTTGTGATTCTCCAGATTCCCTTCTCCCTGGGGTCACGCTTCTGTCCCTGGCCAGGCTCAAGTCAGCTTACCTTCAATTACGGCTTTCTTTTTTTCTGCCTCAAGGAAGAAATAACCTTGGCAGCCCGCATTTGGTCATTTAGGTTGAGAAGCTTTTACAGAAGGAGCCCCGGTATAAACTGCTTTAGAGGGGCACTTGCTGCTTTCTCTGCCTTTCACAGGAACAAACACCACCTAAAGAACTACCAGTGTTCCCCAGCAGTCAGAGTGTGATGTCACTGTTGGAATCACGTGACCAGACCCTTGGACCAGCCTTGGAGAAAGGAAGATTTTTAACCAAGCACAGAAGCCTTAAAGATGTAGGCTCATAAAACAAATGCCATCAGAGTGGGGGCAGTCAGGGCAGTTCAGAAAACTAGGGTCCATTTCCATCTGATTTATTTCACTTAGTGTAATACTCTCAAGAAAAGACAAAAATCACATGATATTACTTATGTGTAGAATATAAAATAAAACAAAAGAAACAAATAAGTGAACAAACAAAACAAAAACAAACTCATAGATACAGAGAACAGACTGCTGGTTACCAGAGGGGAGGGAGTGGGGAAGGCAAAAATGGGTCAAGAGGGTCAAATATATGGTGATGGATGGAAACTAGGTTTTTAGTGGTGAGCACGCAGTAGGGTATACAGCTATCGAATTATAATGTTGTACACCTGAAACTTTTATAATGTTATAAACCATGTTACCTCAATAAAAAAAATTTAAATGAAAACTGGGGTCCAGACAAGTTTTAGTCTTCAGACCACATTTAGCAGAAAATCCAAGAAGGCAAAGTAGAAATCTCCAAAAGCATTTAGAATTACAGGGATCCTAAGTAAAAAAGGGAGAGAGGCAAATACAGAAAAGGCTTTTTAAAAATGCACTGCATAGCAATAACCCAGATAAAATCTCACAAATATTAACACTGACTGAAAGATCCCAGACCCAAGAGAGTACATAGCATGATTCTTTTCATACAAGCAAAAGCAGGCAAACCTAAATTATATAAGTGATTACATTACAAAGAGAAGCAAGAAAATGATGAAAGTAAAAACAGTGGCTACCCAAAGAAAGAGAGGGGGTTGTCATCTGGATGGAGCACATGGTAAGGGTGGAGCTTCTGAAATGCTTGTAAATTTTTCTTTTTTTTTTTTAAGTTGACAACATTTATTGAGTGACTTCTATCATGTATTATGTTAGCAGTTACATATAGCAGTTACTTAACATATTCTCTTCATCCATTTAATCAACAAACATTACGTAACTTATAGCCAGTCTGTGGCCAAACTGAAATTTTTTCATGTTGGCTATTATCATTTCTAAAAATTTATCTTTATTGTTGAAAGTATTGCAGATGTCCCCTTTTCCCCCCATTGACCTCCCTTCTCCCCACTCACAACCCCTCCCCAGGCCTTCATCCCACTATTTTCTTTGTCCATGGGTTATATGTATATGCATATTAGTTCTTTGGTTGATCTCTTCTCTCCCCACTTCCCTCTGAGGATCCTCAGTCTGATGCATGCTTCCATGTCTCTGGATCTATTTTGTTTGTCAGTTTATTTTGTTCAATAGATTTCACATATGAGTGAGATCCTGTGATACTTATCTTTCTCTGACTGGCTTATTTCACTCAGCATAATACTCTCCAGGTCCCTCGATGCTGTCTTAAAGGGTAAGAGATCCCTCTTTTTTATAGCTGCATAGTATTCCATTGATCTGAGCAGTGATTACCTGAGTGCTGATATTACAATTATTCTTTAAACTGTACACATACGTTTTATGCCTTTCTATGTAAACGTTCTAATTAGAGAAAAATTAAAAAATAAAAAACAAACTGCACATGAACTAACTATGCAAGGTCAGTTATTTAAAAGTATCTTATAACTCTGAGCCCTAGCTGGTTTGGATCAGTGGATAGAGCGTGACCAGAGCCTGTGGACTGAAGGGTCCCAGGTTCGATTTCGGTCAAGGGCACATGACCTGGTTACGGGCTTGATCCCCAGTACGGGGTGTGCAGGAGGCAGCCGATCAATGATTCTCTGTCATCACTGATGTTTCTCTCTCCCTTTCTCTTCCTCTCTGAAACCAATAAAAACATATTTAAAATAAAATAAAATAAAATAAAATCACCTAACAACTTTGAAAACCCAGAATACAGTTAAGAAAATGAGTTGTTCCTTAGTATTAGTGCTCTAGCCAGAAAGAAACATAAAATTAGATCTCATTAATCCAAATTGGGTAAAAGTAGCTATTTTAGCCATGAAAACGAATTCACTAATACCTGTGCACTATTTTAAAGACTTTCCCACCCAAGCTGGTTTGGCTCAAAGGATAGAGCAATTGGCCTGTGGACCAAAGGGTCCCGGGTTCGATTCTGGTCAAGGGCACATACCTTGGTTGCAGGCTCCTCCCCAGCCTTGGCCCTGGTTGGGGCTCGTGCAGGAGGCAACCAGTCAATATGTTTCTCTCACATAGATATTTCTCTCTGTCTTTCCCTCTCTCTTCCACTCTCCCTAAAAATCAATAGGAAAATATCCTCACGTGAGAAGTAACAAAAAAGAGGGGTAAAAAAAAAAAAAAAGAAAAGAAAAGAAAGGCTTTCCCTTCGTTGGCCCTATTCTGAGAGCTATTTTTAAGCAGGTCTTCATTAATTGTACAATAAGGCCAGGCCAGTAAAGAAGAATCAAATTGCCATTTCCCAACTTCCTAAGTGAATCCATAGGATGACCACTGTTAAACATTAATCCAATTACCGTGCTCCAATAATCAAACCTAAATGGAGGGCTTTAAAATGCGGGGTTACTCTAATCAATTCTTAAGGCCTAATACATCCTGAAAAGTTAATACAACAAAACCTTATGATATGTAAGGAACTTCAGGAAACCTATATCCTCTAAGTCTCATCCATCATTATTATAACATCTCAGTTTCTTGTTTTTAATATATTTTTATTGACTTCAGAGAGGAAAGGGGAAGGATAGATGGAAACATCAATTGAGAGAGAATCATTGATCAGCTGCATCCTAAATACCTATCCCCCAACACACACACACACACACACACACACACACACACACTGGGGATTGAGCCCACAACCCATGTGCCTTGACCATGGAATCGAACAGTGACCTCCTGGTTCATAGGTGGATGCTCAACCACACACCAGCTGGGCCACATCTCAGTTTCTTGATGAATTAATCTAGCATGACTAAGAAGAATTAAAATTAAATAGCAGCCCTAACCAGTTTGGCTCAGTGGGTAGAGCGTCGGCCTGCAGACTGAAGGGTCCCAGGTTCGATTCCAGTCAAGGGCATGTACCTTGGTTGCAGGCACATCCCCAGTAGGGCGTGTGCAGGAGGCAGCTGATCGATGTTTCTCTCTCATCGATGTTTCTAACTCTCTATCCCTCTCCCTTCCTCTCTGTAAAAAATCAATAAAATATATTTTTTAAAAATTAAATTAAATAGCAACTGATGGTATTGTGGCAATGAACTACAAAGCTTAAAAAGCAAAGCTATTTGTGGCCCAAGTGGGACTGTCTTATACAATTACACTTTTAGAAAAGTATATATGTATATATATCTTACTTAAGGAGGATGGCATGCCCAACCTCACAATCCTCCTTCAAGGTCATTCTTTATTAAGTAGGATTCTACCTGTAGTATTTAAAAACCACTACAGAAATCACTTATATTATCTAATAAGACTTGCATTACCTTATATTAGACTATAAGATGCTATTTGTTATGGTACCTAAAAAATGCTCTTCAACATATAGTGACTGGATTGCTTAACTAGTACCATGTTACTAACTTTTGATGAAAGAACATGTGTTTTTCAAATGCTACATCAGTGCTTCTAGGGCAAGGACTTTTTGTTCCATGTAAATTCACTTCCTTTGAAAACTAGAAGGCTGGTAGCTATGATGCAGTCCTCATTCTAAAATGGAGTTTAATTACAATTCAGATAGCCTGGCCAGCATGTCTCAGTGGTTGTCAACTTATGAACCAGGAGGTTACGGTTCAATCCCCAGTCAGGGCACATGCACAGGTTGTGGGCTCAATCCCTAGTGTGGGGCATGCAGGAGGCAGCTGTTATAATTCTTTCTCATCATTGATGTTTCTATCTCTCTCTCCTTTCTTCAAATCAATAAAATATATTTAAAAAACACACAAAACAATTCAGATAACTGAAGAACTTGTATATATATATTAGGGGCCTGGCGCACAAAATTCGTGCACTGGGGGGGGGGGGTCCCTCAGCCCAACCTGCCCCCTCTCACATACTGGGAGCCCTCAGGGGATGTCCTACTGACGGCTTAGGCCCGCTCCCTGCTCCCCTTGGGAATAGGGCCTAAGCCGCAGTCTAGCCTCCCTTTGTGGGAGGCGACCGGGCTGATCAGGGAATGACACCAGCCCCATCACCCCGCTGCTGCAGTCACTGCCAGTCACTGCAGCCACCAAGATTTTTTCATCAACACAGACTCCAGTCCCTTCACCATGAAAAAATGACAACTTTCTTTAGGCATTTTCAAGATGTGTCTTTCATAGGATATGACATTTCTTTATTATTTTTTTTAGCCTCACCTGAGGCTATGTTTCCATTGATTTTTAGAGAATGTGGAAGAGAAAGGGAAAGACAGAGAGAAACATCAAAGTGAGAGGAACACTTTGATTGGTTGCCTCCTACATGAGTCCTGACCTGGGCCCTGGCCAGGAAGGAGCCTGCAACCTAGGTACATGTCCTTGGTCAGAATTGAACCCAGACCCTGTGGTCAGGAGGCCGAGGCTCTATCCACTGAGCCAAACCGGCTAGGGCAGGATTTGACATTTCTTAGCCCTCCAGCAGCGGACCTTTGTTTTTTTTGCCAGGAGTGTGGTGGAAAACCCTAGGTCACCTTTTTGGATTCTTATTACCCAAGTTACTAAGAATATTACCAGTGGCATACAGGGAGCTTAGCAAATGAGTGGTCAGAAAAGGTGTTTCCTCTATAGTTCACACCGATTGCTGGCTTAGCCCCCAGCCCCCAGGCCTAAAGCCTCAGCCAGAGGCGTTGACCCCCATCACCCTCCGATTGCAGGATAGGCCCCTCGCCCAGGCCTGACACCACTGGCTGAGGTGTCTGTCCTGGGCAGGGGACCCCCATCTCCCTCCGATCCCCGGACTGGCCCCTCGCGCAGCCTGGCACCTCTGGCCAAGGCATCTGTCCTGGGCAGGGGACCCTCATCTCCCTCCAATTACCAGGTCCACTCCCCGCCCAGGCCTGACACCTCTAGCCCAGGCTTCAGCCCTGGGCAGGGGACCCCATCTCCCCCCGATCGCTGGCCCACCCTTGCCCAGGAGCCCCCTGGCTCAGGCCCTTCCTACACTGCCCAGGGCCCACACAGGGCCTACCTCAGAGTGACTTGGGTGCCAATGATGTTCCCGGGACCCAGGCCGGTGGGCACCTATGTATGCAAATTAGCTGCCATCTTTGTTGGGTTAATTTGCATACTCATCCGATTGGCTGGTGAGCATAGTGGAGTGACACCAATTTGCATGTTTCTCTTTTATTAGTGTAGAGATGGCCTATCTAATAATAGAGAAACATGGCAATTAACCACAACTTCGCTACCCGTCCCATTGGCTAATCAGCGAGATATGCAAATTAACTGCCAGCCAAGATGGCGGCCGGCAGCCAGGCAGCTGAAGCGAACATGAACATGAGGCTTGCTTACTCCAGTGATGGAGGAAGTCAACATTCCCCGCCTGCCGCAACTCAGCTCTGAGCTCCAGATGACACAATGTTGCAATTATAGAACCTAAACAAACCCCAGAAACCTGCTTTCAGCCAGCGTGGCCTCAGAGCTTAGAGCGGCCAGTGATGGCAACAGAGTTTCAATTATAGAATCTAAACAAACCCAGGTACCTGCTTTCAGCCGGCAATGGCCTCTGAGCTGGAGCCTGCTCTCAGCTCCAGTGACAGCTATAGAAGGTAAATTAATCCCAGAATTAAAAAAAGAAAGAAAAAAGGAGAGGCTGGGAGCTTCAGTCACCCACCAGCCTGAAAACAGCCCTCAGCCCCTCACCCAGACTGGCCAGGCACCCCAGTGGGGACCCCCACCCTGAAGGAGGTGTGACCAGCTGCAAACAGCCATCATCCCATCATCCAGGCTGGCCAAGCACCCAAGCAGGACCCCCACCCTGATCCGGGACACCCTTCAGGGCAAACCAGCCAGCCCCCACCCGTGCATCAGGCCTCTATCCTATATAGTAAACGGGTAATATGGAAACTGACCCTAACAGCAGAAGGACTGGGAATGACTGATCACTATGACACACACTGACCACCAGGAGGCAGACGCTCAATGCAGAAGCTACCCTCTGGTGGTCAGGGTGCTCTCACATGGGAGGAGCTCTGCTCAGCCACAAGCCAGGCTGATGGCTGCTAGTACAGCGGTGGTGGTGGGAGCCTCTCCTGCCTCCTCAGCAGCGCTAAGGATGTCTGACTGCAGTTTAGGCCTGCTCCCCGCTGGCAAGTGGACATCCCCCGAGGGCTGCTGGGCTACCAGAGGGATGTCTGATTGCCATTTTAGGCCCAATCCCCTGGGGAGTGGTCCTAAGCCAGCAGGTGGTCATCCCCCGAGGGGTCCCAAACTGAGAGAGGGTGCAGGCCGGGCTGAGGGACCCTCTATCCCCCCCGAGTGCACAAATTTTTGTGCACCAGCCTCTAGTGTGTGTATATACATATATATACTAGAGGCCCGGTGCACAAAAATTTGTGCACTTGGGGAGGAAAGGGGGGTCCCTCAGCCCGGCCTGTGCCCTCTCGCAGTCTGGGACCCCTCGGGAGATAACGACCTGCTGGCTTAGGCCTGCTCCTGGGTGGCAGAGGACAGGCCCAATCCCTAGGTGCAGCCCCTGGTCGGGCTCAGAGCAGGCCGATTGGGGAGTTGGGGCGCTGCCCCCTGTCATGCACAGAGCAGGGCAGATTGGGAGGTTGCAATGCCACCCTCAGTCATGCTCAGGGTAGGGCCGATTGGGGGGTTGGGGCACCGCCCCCTGTCATACTCAAGGCAGAGTCGATAGGGAGGTTGTGGCACCACCCCCTATCACGCACAGAGCAGGGCTGATCAGGGGGTTGGGGCGCTGCCCCCTGACACGCACAGAGCAGGGCCCATCAGGGGGGTTGGGGCTCCGTACCCTGTCACGCACAGAGCAGGGCCCATCAGGGGTTTGGGGAGCTCCCCCATATCAGGCACAGAGCAGGGCTGATCAGGAGGTTGGGGCACCTTCCCCTGTCAGGAACAGAGCAGGGCTGATAGGGAGGTTGTGACCCCACCCCCTGTCACACACAGAGCTGCAGGGCTATCAGGGGGGTTGGGCGCTGCCCCCTGTCACGCTGATCCTGGTGCCGGGAGGCCTCTCAGCTCCGCTGATCCCAGTGCTGGGAGGCATATTAGCCTTTTACTATATAGGGTAGAGGCCTGGTGCACGTGTGGGGGCCGGCTGGTTTGCCCTGAGGGTGTCCTGGATCAGGGTGGGGGTCCCCACTGGGGTGCCTGGCCAGCCTGGATGAGGGGATGATGGCTGTTTGCAGCTGGTCACACACCCTTCAGGGTGGGGGTCCCCACTGGGGTGCCTGGCCAGCCTGGGTGAGGGGATGATGGCTGTTTGCAGCTGGTCACACACCCTTCAGGGTGGGGGTCCCCACTGGGGTGCCTGGCCAGTCTGGGTGAGGGGCTGAGGGCTGTTTTCAGGCTGGCGGGTGATGGAAGCTCCCAACCGCTCCTTTTTTTCTTTTCTTTTTTTTTCTGGGCCAGCTTTAGCTCTGAGGCTCCAGCTCTTAGGCCTCCGCTCCTGAAAGCAGGTATCTGGTTTGTTTAGGTTCTATAATCGAAACTCTGTATCAACTCCAGCTCTGAGATCCCAGCTCGCTGAAAGCTGGTTTCTGGGGTTTTGTTTAGCTTCTATATTTGTTACAATGTTTCTTAAACTGCAGGCTCAGAGGCCAGCAAGGCAGGCGGGGAACGTTGGAGTCCTCCTTTTCTGAAGCAAGGAAGCCTCATGTTAGTTTCAAGCTGCCTGGCTGCCGGCTGCCATCTTGGCTGTCAGTTAATTTGCATATCTCGCTGATTAGCCAATGGGAAGGGTAGCAGTTGTACGCCAATTACCATGTTTCTTTTTTATTAGATAGAATATATATATATATATATATATATATATATATATATATATATCATGGACACAGACAATAGGGTGGTGAAGGCCTGGGGTGGGGAGCTGTGGGCTAGAAGGGGTCAACGGGTAAAAGGGAGACATCTGTAATACTTTCAACAATAAAGATAAAATTAAAAAAAAGAAATGAGGCGCTGATATTCAAAGTTTAATATTATATTTATTTTACTCTTTCCTATCTCACCCCCAATTCAGTCTCTGCCACACTTGTGATCTCTAGTATATGTTCATTATACAGACTGCCAGATGTAGGTCAATTGAAATTATTGTGAAAATAAAAAAAGAAATGCTTACCAATTATTAATGCATCCTATGCTAGAAAAACAATAATATAGTTAATATTTGAGGACAAGCAGTTATCTTTCTGAAACACAGATCTGATCCGATCATTTTCTGATTTCCCAAATGTGAGTGACTCTGACAGCAATCTTTCATTTTATTTGTGTGTGTGTGTGTGTGTGTGTGTGAGAAAGAGAGAGAGAGAGAGAGAGAGAGAGAGAGAGAGAGAGAGAGATTTGTTGTTCCACTTATGTATGCATTCATTAGTTGCTTCTTGTTTGTGACCTGACTGGGGTTAGAACCTGAAACATTGGCATATCAGGATGATACTCTAACCAAATGAGCTACCCAGACAGGGCCTCCTACAGGAATATTTTAAAACTTTCAGCATACAGGGGGAGGGGTAAAAAAAAAAACTTCCTGCATATAGCCCTAGACAGTTTAGCTCAGTGGATAGAGCATCGGACTGCAGACTAAAGGGTCCCAGGTTCAATCTGGTCAAGGGCACATACCTGTGGACTCAATTCACAACAGGGGACTGAATAGCGGGCAGCCAATCAATAATCCTCTTTCATCATTGTTTCTATCTCCCTCTCCCTTCCTCTCTGAAATCACTAAAAAAATATATATTTTAATTTAAAAAAATAAATTTTCAGCATATGAAGACCACTTAATGGGCACTTGACACAAGTGTGGACCAGGATTTTTAAAATATCTATCATAATGTTTAGAATGGGAAAAATAAAATATTTTAAAATGTATAATGATAATGATGACAATGATATTACTACTATTTTAGGTTTCATCAATGAGAGGGATTAAATTACTGGCATTCTTTCATGGAGGTATCTATAATATCTGTCTTGATGACAAAATAGCTTTAGCTGTGGGTCATAGTCTACACATTCCATTGTTTTCCTTTTTTTAGAATTTTCATATTTAGTAAAAAGAAAGGGTAAATTCATAAGACTTAGCTGTCAAGAATGGTAGCAGAAATTACCTACCCATTCAGAACCAACTACTAAAGTAGAAAGAAAGTAATGCAATACAAAAGCCTTTTCAAGAAATGGTGTATTGCCCAGCCAGCATGGCTCAGTGGTTGAGCATTGACCTATGAACCAGGAGGCCACTGTTTGTTTGATTCCTGGTCAGGGCACATGCCTGGGTTGCAGGCTCGATCCCCAGTGTGGGGCATGCAGGAGGCAGCTGATCAATGATTCTCTCTCATCGTTGATGTTTCTCTCTCTCCCTTCCTTTCTGAAATCAATAAAAGTATATTTAAAAGAAAAAAAAGAAAGAAAAGAACAGAAAAGAACGGAAAGGAAAGGAAAGGAAAGGAAAGGAAAGGAAAGGAAAGGAAAGGAAAGGAAAGGAAAGGAAAGGAAAGGAAGGAAAGGAAAGGAAAAGAAAGGAGAGGAAAGGAAAAGGAAAGGAAAGGAAAGGAAAAGGAAAGGAAAGGAAAGGAGAAGAAAAGAAAAGAAAAGAAAAGAAAAGAAAAGAAAAGAAAAGAAAAGAAAAGAAAAGAGAAGAGAATGATCTGATCCGATCATTTTCTGATTTCCCAAATGTGAGTGACTCTGACAGCAATCTTTCATTTTATTTGTGTGTGTGTGTGTGTGTGTGTGTGTGTGTGTGTGTGTGTGAGAGAGAGAGAGAGAGAGAGAGAGAGAGAGAGAGAGAGATTTGTTGTTCCACTTATGTATGCATTCATTAGTTGCATAGAGAAGAAGAAAAGAAAAGAAAAGAAAAGAAAAGAAAAGAAAAGAAAAGAAAAGAAAAGAAAAGAAAAGAAAAGAAAAAAAGTATATTAAGAGTTAAGCTTCTGCCCTGGCTGGTGTGGTTCAGTTGGTTGAGCATTGTTCCATGCACCAAAAGGTTGCTGGTTCCCAGGTTGTGGGTTTGATCCCTGGTTGGGGTGAGTGCAGGAGATGTTTTTCTCTCTTTCCCTTTCCCTTACTCTCTCTTTCTAAAAAAATAAATAGAAACATATTTTTTAAAAGAGTCAAACTTCTGGTGTATAAAAATACTCTGCCAAGGAAGGTAGAGAAAAATTATGCAACAAACCTAAAGGTCAAATTTAGGTACTTAGATAAGTCTAGATTTTTGTCTCTATACCAAAAAAATTAAAATTTAACTCAAGTTTTGAAGGCATAGTGTGCCCTAAATTTACATAAAATAATCCACTGCTCTAACAGAAAAATGATTCAAGTACAATTAGATGTCAACTTGACTAAAAGAAGAAAAGTCCTCAAAAGATTAATTTGCATTACTTGAGTCCTTAGTGGGGGAGTAGAAGTATGGCGGGGAGGGGGCGGGGGAGAGGAAGAAACATTGAAACAGCTTTCCCAGAAGGATAGTCTCTTAGGTCTAAAAACTTAACAATGGGTCTTTAGAAACACAGTGCTTGAATGAGGAGGCATATAAATGAATGCATTTAGCTCCTTTCCCTTCATGGAAACCACTTTCTAATTTTTTCCTAAAAATCACATGATGCTTAAAACTAGAAAACCCCTTCAGATACAAGAAAGTAAATTGCTACTTGAGAATAATGTTTCTTTTAATCCCTAACCAATATGCCATTAGAAATTTACCTGGGGGCTGAACAGTAACTGATTAAATGAACTAGTTAAACTCTAACAAAAACACAAGGGGAAAGAGGATAGAAAGAAACCTCATGCACCAACCCTGAAGCCCTGCTTTAGTAATATCAAAGTTGCATGAGGGTGCACTTATTAGCAGCAGCCTAAAGAAAGAAATAAGTATTCAAAGAAATGGGCAGGGCTAGTGGTATGTATCATACAACTTTAAATAGTTTAATTTTTAATGTATTTCAGTTTTTACAGGGGTATATTGTATTTTTGCAAGATTGGAACCACATCTACACCAAACCGAAAAAAAAAAAAAATCAACACTCTACCTAGCACACATCAGCAGATATTCATCCTGGGGTAATTTACATTTTACCTTTATTCTATAGCAAGTATTCAAGTACTAAGAGCCTACTATATGCCATTTTTTATTTTCATACCTGCTCTCCCTTCCCTTATTTATTGGTTCATGCATTCGAGAGCTCCCCATAAGTCACAAACCCTTTCACATTCCATTCACCTCTATATTTGAGAATATATAATAGCTGAAGTCCCAATAATTAATCAACATTTTTGGGATCTTTCTATCAATGTGTGCCTCCATTTTGCTTTCCCACTTACCCAAACCCAGTGTCTGAAAGACAAATGTTGGTGGAGTAGCCCTCCCAACTGAGCACTGGATAGTATCATAAGACCATGTTATACTTTACTATACTACCTTAGTTTGGTCCCTGGAACACTTATTCAGGGCAACTATTCCATTGGTACACATCTGTACAGCCATGTTGGTTATTAAATATTGAAATACCTCTGTAGCTATAGATAAATAACCACTCTTCCCCGAGGACTCTCCTACCCTCCAACTGTTCCCTAGTTGGCTCCTGAATGTTCTCATGATGCAGCAGTTGGAACACCAAGAGGATTCAGGATACTGCTCAGCCCTATGTCTTACATCCAAGTCTACGTTGTTTTGAGTTTCCCCAAGCATTCATTTCATGTAGGGACTGACTGTTGTGGTTCCTGCTCACAGCAGGTTAAAACTTAAAGTCTAAGAGGCAGGAAGGACAACAAAGAGGAAAAGCTCTATCCTAACTCTGCTGAAAGCGAGACAATAAAAAGGGTGATGACAGGTGTGAATAACAGTACTGCAGAAACTACAACCAAATTTCTGATGTTTACTATTGAGATGAAATTTGAGAGCTACAGAAGTATAAAAGAAGGAGGTGAATGGCAGAAAGAGATGGAGAAAAGACTTTAAAGACAAGCATGAGTCTAGATTCTAACACCACCTTCTGACTCTTTGTTTCCTGTTGGATACAGCTCTATCCCCACTGGGTTGTAGTCATTTGCTTGGTGTGTATCTGCTATGTTTCCTACTCCCAGTATCTGCTCTAATCTGGAAGTTCCTGACCCAATCCATTTTCATTACCAGTCGAGCCAGGGTGCTAACTGCCAGAATTACCATACTTAGAAAAACTGCATGAGGGTTATGGCTTGGTATCTGAAGGCTCCCACTGGACTACAATGCCACAGAAATCTATAGAGAACTGGAAGTAAAGGGACTGGGTTTGATAGAGCTGCTGAACAGGTTGTCCATGTAAAGAAAATAGCCCTCGCCCTAACCAGTTTGGCTCAGTGGATAGAGTATTGGCCTGCAGACTGAAGGGTCCTGGGTTCGATTCCAGTCAAGGGCACATGCCCAGGTTGTGGGCTCCATCCCCAGTGGGGGGCGTACAGGAGGTAGCCAATCAATGATTCTCTCTCATCATTGATGTTTCTCTCTCTCCCTCTCCCTTCCTCTGAAATCAATAAACATATATTTTAAAAAAGAAAAGAAAATAGCCCCCTGCTCCATTACTTTCTCTTCATTCCTTCCTTATCAAATTTACATGTTTATGGGATTGAAAACAGGATTCGGGAGTGTAAGGGGTAGGAAGACACTCCCTTAAAATGTACATTACATTCCACAGTGTTGGGAAACCCTTTGGTTAGCATGATTTTGTTTAATTACTTGTAATTATTGTTTTAGATGCAGCAATTGTCCAGTTCTTTCATACTAAGTCTCCACTGGTTTCTTTCTATTAATCTCAAAAAAAGTTGGGGACAAGAGATTAGCCATTATTCTTTGGTGGGGAAAAAAAACTTCAAGAGAGGTACCAATTAAGAGATTCTTATTGAATTCATGGGAATAGTGTGCTGTCATGGACAGAAAATGAGTTAAAAACATATTCATATGAAATCTAGGAACTGCTCTGAAAGAAACACTTATACCTATGCACACCAATGTATGCATGTTATTCATCGAAGCACTGTTAGTAGTAGCAAAAACCTGGAAATAATGAAAGAGTCCAGTGATGGGGGAATAAAGCAAGGGAAGAAGTAGACTGATGAGTACTGAAATAGGAAAATCCCACAAACATATGTGAAGAAAAACAAGTTAAAAAATAATAAGTAGGATATGTTTTAAAAATAAATATCTGTGTGTTTACTGGATAGAAAATGAATTGAAAGAGGCATATTAAATTATTTTGAGCGGTTATCTCTGGAGAGGGTTAAATTTTATATAAATGTGTATTATTTTAGTCTTTCTAGTGAGGTGTATTTATGTGTTATATAAGTGGTTTTAAAAAGGAAAAAACAATGATAACACAGCTAGAAGAGTAGAAATGGGACAATGCAAAGGGCAGACTTCCATTCTGAGTAGACTAAATACTTAGGTATTTAGAAACAAAGCAGATGACAGTTTCTGGAAAACACCAAGAGGAAGATGGCTTACTGAGTTTTTCAATGAAAGTCGATGGGAAGAAAGTGTTCCTAATCAGACCTATTGTCCAGCAGTGAGAAGATAAGAATTTTAACCCTAGCTATACAACTCACTACAAGTGTCATGTTAGGCAATTGACTAAATTTCTGTGGATTTCAAGTTCCTTGTCTGTAAAATAAGGGGGTGATTAGCACGTATGATTTTTAAAGTCTTTTCCAACTCTCATTTTAGCAATGATTTTTTGGTCATTCATACATTGTGCTGAATAACTTGAGTAGATCTTACTTTGAGGAATTCTAAGTGGTATTTTGATTTCATAGTTATCTGAGAACACTCCTGGCAAGATCATAAAATGCACTCCCAATCTTTAAAAAAGAAAAGTAAGACTCAGCTCATCAATAAAGTACAGGACAACCTGGGACCCAATGCTTCTGACATATTGTCAACTAGAGCTATGCCAATATAGATACAGTATCCTTGGAGTATTTGCTAGCCATGTACCCCAGAAACATCCAACCAACACACACTCCATAATATTATAGCAACCCTTTCCTCTAACCCAGGGATGGGGAACCTTTCTTCTGCCAAGGACCATTTGGGTATTTATAGCATCATTCGTGGGCCACACAAAATTATCACCTTAAAAATTAGCCTGCTATATTTGTCAAACATTTTTTTTTATTTTTGTCAAACATTTAATTAACTTACCTGTAATGCCTTGGCAGGGCCAGACCAAAGTATTTCGCAGGCCTTACAGGGCCCGGGGGCTGAACATTCCCCGCCCCTGCTAAACCCGGTACTACAAATTGGAACAAGGTGAGTTTAAAAATAATCCACTCAGGATTTATATTACTGCCAAAGGGCCTCTAAAATATATAATTTTTTGTTTCAAGAAGAGACCAAAGTGGCTTCCCTAATTGAAAAAGAAATGGAGAGCTTCCAGATTCAGCTCTGACTAATAAAAAGCTTAGAAGTTTCACTCCCATCCTTACAACGAACTGAACTGGACAAATAGAAAAATGAGTAACTTTTCTTGGGCCCTCCAGAAAGTTGAGGTTTCAGGGGAAACTGCAACCCCCAAATCTGAAGATACAGCCTTATCCAAAGAGGCACAGCTGAGATCTGCTTACCTAGAGTAGAAAACACTGGAACCACAATCTCGCAGGGACACTTAAATGGCAACTTTGACGAATTGCTGAAGGCTGAGTGTGGCCTTGCGTGGGAGTGAGAAACTCTTGTGGCCTACACTTTTGTGGGATCTACCTCCAGGTACTGCACCAAATTCTCACTGAAGATTCAAGAAAGATCCTCTCCTGGCTCTGAGGAGGTAAAGAGTAATTACTGAAATATCCCAGAGCTCTCTATAACATAGAACTATGCTCCAGGGGAAAATTCTTTGGCTGAGCCTTATCCTAGTTGGGGGAAGGGCATTCCTCCCACTCCAGTACCCTCCCTTCTCAGCCTTCTTGTCTCATCTAAGAGGGGAAAAAAAAAACAGAGTCAACAAGGTCCTGTGCTTCCAGGAAATAGGTTGAGAAATCTGAGGTCAGGGATAGGAGTAGTGGGGGCAGGGAGAACAAAAGCATATACCACTGGACTAAAAGTTGTGACAGTCAAAGCTACAAAACACAGGCCCAACAGACACTGAAATTTAATCAGACGCTTATAAAATGGCCTCCTCCCCTGTACCTTACCACCACACCAACAGGGTTTTATTATAATAATAGTGAATTATAGCTGAAAGAGCTGCAAGACACAGAATCTCTATCAAGGAGATCGACTGAAGGAAACTCAAAAGGGGAGAGAAAAACCAGGACACTACAGGAATTTAATCCTTTGGTACTGATAGTTACACCAAACATTAAACACTGCTCAACTCTCCTGGCAGAGTAGTTTAGTTGGTTAGAACATCATCCCAATACTCCAAGGTGGTGGGTTAGATCCCTGGTTGATCATACAAGAAGCAACCAATGAATATACAACTAAGTGAAACAAATCAATGTTTCTCTCTCTGTCTCTCCCTTCCCCCCTCTCTCAAACAATAAATAAAATTTTTTTAAATATTAAACACAGCCCACCTCCTAGCCAATTTACTACAAATCCTAACACAATGGAATTAAGCTAGAAACCAATCACACATAAAAATGGCTGGAAAATACCTCAAATACCTGGATATTAAACAACACACTTCCAAATAACCCATGGATCAAAAAAATCTCAAGAAAAATTTAAAAATATTTTGATATGAATGAAAATGAAAATACATGTCAAAATTTGTGGGATGCAGCAAAAGCAGTGCTTACAGAGAAATTTATAGCATTAAATGCAAATATTAGAAAAGAAAAATCTAAAATCAAAAGATCTGAACTTCAGCAAAGAAGATATGCAGATGACAAATACCAATAAAAAGATTTTCAACATCACTTGTCATTAGAGAAATACAAATTAAAATGAATAAATACCACTACATACCTATTAAAATGGCTAAAATCTGAAACACTGACAATATCAATTGCTCACAAGGATACAGAGTAACAAGAGCTCTCATTATTGGGTGAGAATACAAAATGTACACCCCTTTGGAAGATAAGTTTGACAATTTCTTACAAAACTAAACATAGTCTTGTCCTGGCCAGTGGTACTCAGTGGGTAGAACATTGGTCTGTGCACCAGAAGGTTTTGGGTTTGATTCCTGGTCAAAGGCACATACCTGGGTTCGATTCCCCACCCAGGTAGGAGTGCATGTGGGAAGCAACCAGTCAATGTCTCTTTCACATCGATGTCTCTCTTCCTTCCTTCCTTCCTTCCTTCCTTCCTTCCTTCCTTCCTTCCTTCCTTCCTTCCTTCCTTCCTTCCTTTCTCTCTCTCTCTCTCTCTCTCTCTCTCTCTCTCTCTCTCTCTCTCTCTCTCCCCCCCCACCCCATCCCTTCCACTTTCTAAAAATCAATTTTTTAAATTCCCAGGATAGAATGCAGTATGTGACAAAAGAATCTATATTACCAATATGTGAAACAGCCTTACTGAAGGGAATAAGGAAAAAGGTGCTGACCTAAGTAACTGGAAATTAGCAGAGTCTGTAAGATCAAAGTAAAAAAAGAAATTATGTATAAACACTGTACTCTAGTTGACAGAATATATATTAACAATTTGAAATCACCATATGCTAGAAGTGAACAATTAACTAATGGATGATGGATGGTAGGAGCAAAGTTTCTCACTACCTGGAGTGGGAGATTACAGACAAGCAGGAGAAGGAGGCTAGAATGATCCGTGTGATAATGGAGGAGAAATAGAGACATCAGCATGATCTCAGGTTTAGCTTAATGTAGATTCAGATGGCTACATGTAGATAATATATCTATTTATAGATATGAATATATACATGGGTCAGTATACAGACATATAGTTCTTTACTGAGAGTCTGAGAGGGCCTAGAAGGAGCAACAGCCCAGTAGATAGGAGCACTAGTGTCCAGATCTTGGTTTCTAATACCTTTCTCCACTAAAAGAAACCAGGGCTCCTTGGAGAAATGGCTGATTCTAGGACTGAGGAAGGAAATATATACCAGTAGCATAGGTCTAGCATATTGTAGTGCCAGAAAGTAAGTAAGTCTCAAGAAAACCCAACCGTGACAGGGGTATGTCAGAGAGAGAGCCATTTTAAAGAGATCCATCTTGGCCAGTGCAGATCAGTGGTTGAGAGTTGACCTATGAACCAGCAAGTTGATTCCCGGTCAGGGCACAAGACCGGTTTGTGGACTTGATCATTGATTCTCTCTCATCATTGATGTTTCTCTCTCTCCCTCCCTCTCCCTTTCTCTCTGAAATCAATAAATTTTTTTTTAAAAAAAGAGCTCCAAATGGCCAAACTGGAAAAGTTTGAACAAAATAAAAGGTAGTAATGTGCGGGGGCTGACAGATTACTCCGACACAGTTTCACTGTGGGGGCAAGGGCTAAGGGGCTTACCCAGCTAAAGAAGCAAGGCCACCTCGATTGCCTGTCTTGTTAGGCCTTTATTAGAATTTTTATCTTTAGATACAATCAGCAGGGTGAGTAATCTTGGGAGGACACATGTGTTTACACTGTCCTCTAGGCAAGGGCACCCAGGGATTAAGCATAAGGATTCCAGTAAACACCCCAGGGTCTGCATATGCACAGGCTTGTTTGGAAAGATCAAGGAATAATTCAGGGTGCCACCTTCAACACTCCCCTAAGTCAGAATTCCAATAAACAGGGCAGGTGGCCTTCCACACATTTCTCTTTTATCAGAATGTCCTCCTTACAAACTTTACAACCAAGTCTCATGCTTCCCAACAGTAATGCATTATAACCTAAAGTATAAAACAAATAGGAGTCCCTGATGATATAAATAAGTGATTTAATAAATAAATGGGAGGCAAGAGACAAATCCTTCATGCAGAACAATTACAATTAATTTCTATAGATAACTCTCAAGGAGGTAGGGTACAGTTCCCTAGTTCTTAAGTGTGGCCTATGCAGTGACATCCTTCCAAAGAGTACATCATGGAAAGGATGAAGAAAGAGTACCTTTACAGTAGAGAAAACTCACAAACAGTAGCTCAGTTAGGTGATCAAGAGCAACATCAGCAGTGACTAGTTGAGTGGCACTTTACCTCTAGTCTTATTCCAAGAAACCCATAACCCCCGCCTAATCATGAAAAAAAATCAGACAAATCCCAATTGAGAAACATTCTACAAAATTCCTGGCCAGTTCTCTTCAAACTGTCAAATCCATTAAAAACAAAGTCTAGTAAAACATCGCAGCCAAGAGGAACCTGAGGACACATGATGACTAAATGTAGTGTGGTATCCCGGATGGGACATTAGGTAAAAACTAAATAAATCTGAATAATGCATGTACTGACAAAAATATAAATAAATGAATAAATAAATGGGAGAGATTAGGGGGCATAAACTATAAAATCTGACCAGATATTTTCCCATTAAGTAATTTAAATGAAGTGTTTGAAGCCTGTGTACATCATCACAGGCCTGATTATAAAGGTTCAGCATATAAACCTGGTGTGTGGTTTGTGGTCCCAGAGAGCTTCTGATACAAGCTACTTTTTATCTAAAGCTCTAAAAGTCATTGCTTTTTATATTCTTCTGCAAGTTATATAATTTATAAATCCTACCTATTTTGAGAATAAAAGATTCTTTTGAAGTGGGATTATATATTTTTTTATTTTTTAAAAGTATATTTTTATTGATTTCAGAGAGAGAAAGGGAGGGGGAGAGAGGGATAGAAACATAAATGATGAGAGAGAATCATTGATGGGCTGCCTCCTGCACGCCCCACACTGGGGATCTAGCCTGCAACCTGGGGATGTGCCCTGACTGGGAATCAAACTGTGACCTCCTGGTTCATGGGTCAATGCTCTATCACTGAGCCATACTAGCCAAGTGGGATTACATATTTTTAATTTTTTTGTTTCCATAGCATTTATCATACAGATAGATAGATGATAGATAGATGATAGATAGATAGATAGATAGATAGATAGATAGATAGATAGATAGATGATAGATAGATAGATAGATAGATAGATAGATAGATAGATAGATATTCAATAAAATATTATTGGTCTAATTGGGGGGGCGGGGGGAGCAGCAGCTACAATTGCCATTCTCCCAGGCTAAGTGTTTAGAAAAGTGTATTATGAAGGTGATGGATTCTGAATTC
The DNA here is from genome assembly GCF_014108235.1 of Myotis myotis. NCBI lineage: Eukaryota > Metazoa > Chordata > Mammalia > Chiroptera > Vespertilionidae > Myotis > Myotis myotis. Next base: position 7,094,038 of record NW_023416346.1, on the reverse strand, counting down.
CCTTTCCTTGTCCTCCCTGCCCCATCCACATAATTGCTTGAGTCAGACAGTTTGGGAGAGGCTAACTGAGGTGATGATGGTAGGTTTTTCCATGAGCTGGAGCTCAAGATGTTTTCCATTTCTCTCAGGAGATATAGTATGATCCTTTTTGATAGCGTGGCAGAACAAACAGAACTATTTCACAATCTAACTTGGTGGATTTCATGTACCCGCATGGTTTTCATTTCAAAACTGTTTTTCCTTCCCTGGGACATTAGAAGGTTGTTGAAGCTCATGGGTGATCTAAGCACACTGTCACATGTAGGGGGCCATGACTTGTTCTCATATTCCGCCTGGGCTTTGAAGTCACTCATGACTCTCTTCTAGTTTATTCCCCATATCTAATTGATCCTATCAAGTCCTCCTCTGAAATTTCTCCAGAACTTAATCTTTCCTCTCCATTCGAGTTGTCTTAATTCAGGCCTTTTGATCTTTCATCTAGATTGTTTAAAAATATCAGTTTAACTGGTCTTCCCGTCTCCAACCTACTCTTTTCCCAATCCATCCTCCACACTGCCATAAATTTTCTAAAACACAAATCCAATCATATAATTCCTTTGTTTTTAAATAATTTGATGGCTTCTTGCTTACAAGATAAAGCCCAAAAGCATACACTATCTGGACCCCATCTAGATTTCTAACTAGATCTTCCACCCTATCCCTTGCTTTCCTCCCTCCAGCTCCAACTGCCACCATCCCAACCCTAGGAGGTTTAGACTTCTGACTCGCAGACTTTGGTTCCTTGAATAGAAAAGACTATCTCATGCTGCTGTGCCTTTACCTCTGTTGCTCTCTGCCAGGAATGTCTCCTCATTCAACAGAAAGTAGTAGCAAGGCACACTATTTAGAAAGACAAGGAAGTGAGGTAAAGAAGGGAATCGAGGAGCATTACTAAAACAACACAGTGCTGGGTTCATATCTGGGTTCCGCATAAATATTAAATGAATGAATGGATAAATGAATGAATGAATTCTTGACCTCGAGGTCTAGGCTGCTGAAGCAGGCAAGTGAGAACAGATGGAATATGAGAATAGCTCTGAGTTTTTTCTTGTTACTCAAACCCTTTTTCTATTTTCCTTTCTCTCCCCTTCTTTCAGATCTCCATGTTTATGTTTCTTCTAATTTATAGACTACTATAACACTACCTCAGATGCATTTAACCATGTCATGCATAATTTATTTATTCATTCCTCATAAATCAATCCCTCTAGTCATCTGGAAAACAAGAACCACTTCTACTGCCTTTCAAGATCCTTTAAACTTATCTTTTTAGTACATGCTATTGTGCCTGGTATAAAATGTAGTATTCTATGCGCAGTTTCACCACCAAATAGCAAAAACTTTATGAGCTTTTTTGTAGTTGTTTTTACTAGGAAATCCCTCATGCAAACATCAAATAAAGTCAGAACAATTAAAAAGAAAAACAAGAAAGCTATATCACTGCAGAGTGACTGTGCTGGTTTTCATGGCTCATGGAAAACAGCATAATTCTTTTATGGTCAGATATTGTAAACCACAAGCAGTCATTCTCCTATAAAGACTAGTGAAAAGTGGTGAAGGGCTACTCCCATAAAAACACATTCTACAATCACAAGCAATGCCAAAATTTTGTCTGCCTCAATTTCCTAGTCTATTGTATGGGAACAAAGGGGTACATGCTTCCCCCAATCACCTACTGAGAGCAAAGTGAACACACAAAAAGTAGTTTGATGATCCAAATGCTATATGAAATCCTCATGTGAGGATTAACGCCCCCTCCCCCCCAAAAAGAAGTAATGCTGATATAACTAAGCTAAACTACTCTGATTTAGCCAGAAGGCTTAAGGAGAGGTAGCCAGTTTAAGTTTATGGAAAACCTAACTGACCACTTTACTAGAGACAGTAATTGTTATAACTGACTCACTGTGGTTATAACTATGCATAAGTGGAAGTGGTACACAAACATTTGTCCCTTTTGATGATTTTCATCAAATACCAAATCATGAGTACCTTTCTTTTATGAATTTTAAATTCAGGGGTTCTCTTCTGTAGCTTTCCTGAGATATCTTTACTAGGCAAATTTCTTATTATCCTTTTGAACCTGCAGGGTTTTTTGTTTTTTCCTATTTTTATTTTTATTGAATTTATTGGGATTACGTGGTTAATAAAATTATGTAGGTTTCAGGTATACAATTCTAAAATACATCATCAGTATATTGTATTTTGTGTTCAACACCCCAAGTTAAGTCTCCTTCCATCACCATTTTTCCCCCTTTACCCACCTCTACCTTCCCCCATCCCCTTTCCCTCGGGCAATCACCATACTGTTCTATGAATTTGTCTATTTTTGCTTAATCCTTTCACCTTTTTCACCCAACCCCCAATTCCCCTCCCATTTGACCGATGTCAGTCTGTTCTCTGTATCTATGAGTCTGTTTCTATTTTGTTTCTTACTTTGTTTTGTCATTAGATTCCACAGATAAGTGAAACCTGACTGGCTTGCAGTTTTCATACCTTTCTAACTAGTGTTATCTTCTATTGTCATTCTGTTTATTTTCATTCTGGTACTACTTATCACAATGGGTAATTAACTAGCTAATCTGTTTGTTTACTGATTTATCCAACTAAATCTAAATTCCAGGTCATCTTGGATTTTATCTAAATTAATTCCACCACTGTATCCCCGGTGCCTACAATAGTGCCTGGTTCATATAGGTGCTCAAAAACATATTTGTTGAATGAATGGGTGAAGGAGTTTGTCCTCACAATGACAGTGAAGTTAATTCAAACTTCTTAGCATGACATTCAAGGCCCCAACTTATTTGTTTGGCCTTATATTCTGCCCTTTTTATATCTCTGTATATTATAGCTATTGATATTCCTGTAAAATCTTGCTTTCTGCCTGGAATGCTCTTCTTCCTACCATATAACTCGTCTTTCAATTCCCTTTTCAAATACAGGAACTATTTTGAAATCTTCCACAGACAAACACACACACACACTCACACACACACAAAACAGAATGCTTCTTCTACTAAGTTCTTATAAGAGTTATAACACTTAGAGGGTTATAATAGAAATTTAAAAATAATAAGAGTAATAACTAACATTTTATTTTACATTAACTCAATGCCAGGCAAAGTTATAAGCATTGTATATGTTATTATCTCATTTAAGCCTGTAAAGCTACTCTAAGAGGTAGGTACTATCATAAGTCCCTAGGGGTCTGTTTAGCTAGCTAGAATTAAGGCAGGGATGGTTTCTTAAAGCCTTGCTAATTGCCAGACCTCGCAAAGAATCTACAATAAGATATGTTCTTAATACAAATTTGCTAAATAATGAATTCTGACAGTAGTCTCTGGTTCCCTTTGAGAATGGCAATTCCAATCAATTAAAAAACGAGAGTAGGCCCTAGCTGGTTTGGCTCAGTGGATAGAGCGTCAGCCTGCGGACTGAAGGGTCCCAGGTTCGATTCCAGTCAAGGGCATGTACCTTGGCTTCGGGCACATCCCCAGTAGGGGATGTGCAGGAGGCAGCTGATCGGTGTTTCTCCCTCATCGATGTTTCTAACACTCTATCCCTCTCCCTTCCTCTCTGTAAAAAATCAATAAAATATATTTTAAAAAAAAATTTTTAAAAAAAACAACAAAAAAAAAACGAGAGTAGTTCTAAGTAATTATACAAATTTAATCTTAAAGTAATTCAAGTCCTTTCTAATTACAACAAGGAACTCAGAGGTGACCAAAGAAAAGGGTGATAAGGGGAGCTATGGGGGGAAAAAAGAGGAACATCTGTAATAATCTGAAAAATAAAGATTTTTTTTTAAAGGGTGATATACCTAGCTATATAAAATTTTAAAATATTTGTCGATTCTTTTGTTCATGGCAAGTAGATTATTTTACTTTATTTTTAGATACTTTTTATGTTTCAATTACAGTTGATATACAATATAATATTAGTGTTAGGTGTATAACCCAGTGATTGGAAATGATACAACTTAGAAAGTGCCCCCCCCACCATATGTCCAGTACCCACCAGGCACCATTTATAGTTATTACAGTATTATTGACTATATTCCCAATGCTATACTTTACATCCCTGAAACTATTCTGTAATTACCAATTTGTACTTCTTAATCCCTTCACCTTTTCCACCCAGCCCCCCAAGCCCCCTCCCATCTGGTAACCATCAGTCTGTTATCTGTATCTATGAATCTGTTTCTGTTTAGTTTGTTCATTTATTTTGTTCTTTAGAATCCACATGTAAGTGAAATCATACGGTACTTGTCTTTCTTTTGGCTGACTTATTTCACTGAGCATAATACTCCCCAGGTCCATCCATGCTGTCACAAAGTGTAAAATTTCATTCTTTTTTATGAGAGGGCCATATTCCATTGTAAATATGTACCACAGCTTTTTTATCCACTCATCTACTGATGGGCATCTGGGTTGCTTCCATAGGTCGGCTATTGCAAATAATGCTTCAATGAACATAGGTATGCATATATTATTTTGAATTAGTGCTTTGGATTCCTTCAGATATACACCTAGAATTGGCATTACTGGGTCATAATGCAGTCCCATTTTTAATTTTTTGAAGAACCTCCATACTGTTTTCCATAGTGGCTGCACCAACAGTGCATGAGGGTTTCCTTTTCTCCACATCCTCACCAACACTTATCATTTGTGGATTTATTTACTTATGATAGCCATTCTGACTGGTATGAGGTGATACCTCATTGTGGTTTTAATTTGCATTTCTCTGACAATTAATGACATTGAGCATCTTTTCATATGTCTATTGACCTTCTCTATGTCCTCTTTGGAGAATTGTCTATTCAGATCCTCTGCCAATTTTTTAATTGAACTGTTTGGTGTTTGTTTGTTTTTTTGGTGTTGAGTAGTGTGAGTTCTTTATAAATTTTGGATGTTAACCCCTTATCAGATGTATTATTGGCAAATATGTTCTCCCATTTAGTAGGCTGTCTATTTATTTATTTATTTATTTTGCTGTGCAAAAACTTTTTAGTTTGATGTAGTCCCCTTGGTATATTTTTTCTTTTGTTTCCCTTGTCTGAGTATTTGTAAATTAAAAAATAAAGTTAATAAAAGCAAACCAGAAATGGGAAAAATATATTTAACCTATATTAGACAAAATATTAATAATATTATGTAAACAGAAAACTTCCAAAATAGAAATTTAAATGGTTAGTAAACATCAAAATATGCTCAACCTCATTAATTTAAAAAGGCAAACTTTAAATCAATAATGGGAAATTATTTATTTATTTATTTATTTATTTATTTTACTTATCATAACATATAAGGATGAAAAAAATAATTATAATATTCCGTACCAGTAAGGTTGTGGAGAAATAAGCAGTCTTATACGCTCATGAAACAGACACACTTTCATATACATAGAAGATATCTGTGTATACACACACACACACAAAGTTGTTCATTACAGCACTGCTTGTAATAGCAAAACACTGGGAAAAAAACTGAAATATATATCAATAAGATCTTGGTTAAATAAACCATGATACAACTATACTATGAAATTGTGTGCAGCCATCGAAAAGAATGATATTAATGGGTAGCCAAAGTTAATACCTTAATCAATAAAGAAATTTTAAAAAAATGAATTGACAAGAGCATAACAAATTAATCACAACCAAAAAAAAAAAAATAGATGAGGGGAATTCTCATTGTATTAATGTATTCCAGATACTAAAAAACAAACCCAATGATAAAAAAAAAAAAGGAGAAAGGATTTGGACACTTCATCAAAGAGGATATAAGGTTAGCAAATAAGCACATAAAATGATGGTCAACATCATAAGGCATTAGGGATATTAAATTAAAGCCATGCTGAGATAACACTACATATCTATTAGAATGGCTAAGATAAAAATTATGAAATATACCAAACTGTTGAAGATGTTGAACAAATAGAACTATCATACATAGCTAGTTTAGATGCAAAATGGTACAGCCACTCTGAAAAATGGTTTGGCAGTTTCTTATAAAGTTCAACATACCCAGCAATCCCAGTCCATGCTATACTACTCGGCCAGAAAAATGAATGAACAAATTGGATGGATCTCCAAAGTGTTAAGCTGAGTAAATGAGGTCAGTCTCAAAAGGTTGAACATCGACCTATGAACCAGGAGGTCATGGTTCAATTCCTGGTCAGGGCACATGCCCGAATTGCAATCCCCAATAGGGGGAGTGCAGGAGGCAGCTGATCAATGATTCTCTCTCATCATTGATGTGTCTCTCTCTCTCCTCCCTTCCTCTCTGAAATCAATAAAATAATTTTTTTAAAAAAATAAAGGTAACATACTATGCAGCTCCATTTTTTTTTTTAATCCTCATCTGGGCCCCCAGGATCAAACTGCTACACAGGTACGTGCCCTTGACCAGAATTGAACCTGTGACCCTTTGCTGGCTGGGTGGATGCCCTAACCACTGAGCATACCAGCCATGGTTTATATGACATTTTTGAAAATGAAAAACCATAAGGGAAGGGAATAGATCAGTGGTTACCAGGGGTTGGGAGTAGGGAGGTCTGGCTACAAAGGGCGTGTTAAACTGTTCTGTATCTTGTTGATGATGGTGGATACCAGAATCTATGCATGGGTTAAAACTCATTGGACTATGCACCAGAAAATAAATTTTCTTATATGCACATTAAAAATAAGTTTAAAAAGATAAATTCTCATCAGCAACAATGATACCTTCTATTTCTCCATCTAAGGGAGGAACATCATCTCTCAGGGAGAAATTCATAGCTGTCCCTGGTATGTCCACCAAGTCTTCATCACTGGAGCTGCTCTGGAAGCTATTGAAACATCCCTGCTGAAAGCCTCTATTATCCATGGCTCCTGTGTAGAAAGAAGAACAGGAGGCTTATTATAATGACCTCCAAGCTCCTTAACATTTATTCTTTTTAAAAACTGTGGTAAATACACATAACATAAAATTTACCATTTGACCTATTTTTAAACTAGACAATTCAGCAGCATTAAGTACACTGACAATGTTGCACAATCATCATCACTAGCAATTTCCAGAAAATTTTCATCACCCCAAACAGAAACTCTGTATCCAGTAAGTATAACTCCCCATCCTCACTCCAGCACCATATAACCTCCATTCTCTTGTTGTCTCTATGATTGGCTGACTCTGGATATGTCATACAAATGTTATCATACACTATATGACCTTCTGAGCCTGGCTTCTTCCACTTCTCATATTTTCAAGGCTTATTCATATTATAGCATGTATCAGTACTTCATTCGTTTTTAGGACTGAATAATACCCATTGTATGGCTATACCAATTTTGTTTAGCCATTCATCAGTTGATGGGCATGTGGGTAGTTTTCGCCTCTTGGGTTATATTTAATCTTATGGGGTTTTTTTATACTCTTCTTTTGACAATACAGACATGCAAACTACTTAGTATCTTCAGTTACCCTATAAATGTAATGTACCTCTACCCTTAACATGTAGCTGAAAGCAGTTATTTTTAGAACAATGCAAGCACACACACCAAATGAGGACATATGTACAAAACTCACAGTAATTCACAAGTAATCAAGTGAAGTAAAAACTACACATCAGTATTGAGAATGTGGTGGCCATTTGGGAGTCAAGAAACATTATCTTATGCCTCTGAGTCTCCCAGAGCTCCTAACACAACATAAATGCACAGAAATACTGGGGGAAAGAGGCATATTATGCTATTCAATGTTGTTTTCTGCTCAGGAATTTAATATGAAAGATGAAACATTTTTGACATCCCAAGTGCAAACCTTCAGATACAAATTTTATTTAAAAAATCTTAGTTTATCGATTTTTAAAAACCATCATTATAGCCAACTTTACGTTATCTACCCTCTTCCCCTACATTTTGTTGTTGTTGTTAATCCTCACCAGAGGATACTTTTTCAATGACTTTTAGAGAGTGGAAGAGAAGAAGTGATGTGAAAGAAACATACCAGTTGGTTGCCTCCTGCATGAGCCCCAACCAGGGCCTGGCCCAGGGAGGATCCTGCAACCAAGGTATGTGCTTTTGACCAGAATTGAACCCCAGACCCCATGGTCTGCAGGCCGACACTCTATCCACTGAGCCAAAGTGGCTAGGGCCCCTCCAATTTTTTTAAATGAAATCTTGATTGAGAATCATAGTCAGGAAAGTTCTATTGGATTAGGCAAATAATATTCCTTTTGAGGTATTCCAACACTTTTAAAAAACTTCTTACTCTGGGTTATCAGAATCATGTGTGATGAATATGGTAAAAACTAAATAGGACAAATTAAGCAATAGGCCTGAAAATTGGAATCATAACAGATAAATTCAATATTTTAAACATTGAGCATAAAGGAGAAAGAACTGACATTTACCAGGTGCTTATCAATTTTCAGGCTTATGTGCTTAAAGTGAACTCTTCCACTTAATTTTTCAAAGTCCCTATGTTATGGCATTATCACTCCTAGTGCAGATAAGGAAACTAAAGCTCAGAGAGGCTAAGTAACTTGCCCAGTTAGTGTTAAAAAAAAGTTAAACTCTAAATCATGTGTTCAGTTTCACAATACCTCACTGGTAATAAAGAGATCAGCCTGACTTAAGTGTGAGTGACATTTATGAACCACCTCCTATGTACAAATCACTGTGGGATAGTGGGACAGATACAAAAATGATGCTGGTTAGGATAGATGAGATGAAGATTGGAAGACAAAGACTTGGGAGTTTTCAACATCAAGGTGATTGTTGAAACCAAGAGAACAGATACTCCAAGGGAAACCTTCCATTCACTTGCAGATAAGGATGAATATAAATCAAAGAAATACATTACCAACATGCACAAATAACTTGAACTCTGTGCAGATATGAAGTAAACAATAGGTTCCCCAGGAACATTATCATGCTGATGTGATCATAAAGGGAAGGTAGGGTCATTTACCCAAAGGTATTAATAATGTACAAAATCATTGATCATCAAACCATTTCCTCAGCTACAAAATCTGTAATTATGCTATGTGGATCAGGTGAGTCCTAGGCCACTAAGAATTCACGCTTTGTGATCTTATAGAGTTCCTTTGGTGTTCCCCAATCCTTTTATCCTCACTCGACTCTTCCCTCTGGCTCTATCCTGCTTCCTTCACTCCCCTTCTCCAAGCCCTCCTGCAACAATGCACAAATTCCCTGTCTCAGCTGCACTTCTAGGGAAACTGAGGTTCCACAGGATCCTTAGCAGTTTTTCCTATTACTAACAACACAAAAGAAATCCTGAATCTCTCTGCCCACGCCCCCTTATCTCCAGGAAGAAGCGTCTTTACTCTAGTTTTAAGGGGAAAAAATCTCTTCTACTTTGCTCTGGATCTGACTGAGATAACAGCTTCTTCCCGACCTTACTCTGATTTACAAAAGCCCCACTCCTTATCTATGGGGAATATGTTCCAAGACCCCTAGTGGATTCCTGAAACCACAGATAGTACCAAACCCTCACATACTGTTTTTCCTGTAAATAAAACTTATAATAATATTTAATTTATGTTAGGCATAGTAAGAAATTAACAACAATAATAATAAAATAGAATAACTATAACAATATGCTGTAATAAAATGTATGTGATTATGTTCTCTCTCTCTCCTCTCTCCCCCCCCCCCCAACATATATGGCAACTGAGGTGGGTAGTGGATACAGCACGGGTATGCTGCACAAGGGATGATTCACACCCAGGGTGGGATGGAGCAGGACGGCACAATATTTCATCATGGTACTCAGAATGGTGTGCAACTTAAAACTTATGAATTATTTATTTCTGGAAGTTTCCATTTATTATTTTTGAGCCACAGTTAACCACGGATAACTGAAATGCAGAAAGTGAAACTAGATAAAGGGGAGGGGGCTACTGTACTTAATTTTACCCTTTAAGGAAATCTACTATCTCTCTAGCTCTCACCTCTACCTCAACCTCCAGTCCTAAATACCCAAGAACTCCACTTGACACTTCTGTAGCTACTCCAAACTTAACAGAATAATAACGGGGATGTGGGGCCGGGGGAGGTGGAAATAACATTAACTTGAGTACAAAAATTAAAATGCAAAGAAGGCATGTTCTCTGCCCTCATCCTCCACATCAACTTTCCTTTTAAAATGCAGGTGGCATTAGAGTCAATATTTGCAGCTAACATTTGTCTAACTCTGGGATTTACTACATTCAATGAACCTACAAAAAGCACTCAATGTCAGGAATATATATTCCAGGTTTCTAGAAATCTTGGCTGAAAACAAGCACCATTTTAGAATAACTGAGTCTAAGGGTAGCATACCTCAGGAGGTTTTCTTTTTTTAAAATATATTTTATTTTAAATATTTCTTTATTTTATTTTAATATTTCTTTATTTAAAATATATTTTATTGATGTTTTTACAGAGGGGAAGGGAAAGGGATAGAGAGTTAGAAACATCAATGAGAGAAACATCATGAGAGAGAAACATCAATCAGCTGCCCCCTGTACACCCACTACTGAGGATGTGTACATGCCCTTGACCGGAATCGAACCCAGGACTCCAGTCCGCAGGCTGACACTCTATCCACTGAGCCAAACCAATTGGGGCAGGAGGTTTTCTTTTTGTTTAATTTTATTAAATGCCCATGAATTCCATATAGTAACTAGTACTGAAAGAGAGGAAGACAATTTGAAAAATAATGCAGAATCCTTTCCCTTTTTCTCCACTGTTTACATGTCTCATTCAGGAAATTATTTAAAATACACAGTTCTAGCAACTCTACATGAGCCACACAAATCATAGAAAGAAAACGTATGGGGAATCCAAAAATAATTTATGTTTGGTTGTGGGACATGTCCTATAGTCATATTTTCAGATGGGTATAACTATTGTTCTGGGAATTCATTAAAACAAAATAATGATGATACAAGATGAAAATTCAACAAGGGGGAAGCTGGAAAACTCACTAGTTTCCCCATAGGGAACTTACACACTCCTTCCTGTAACCCACTGACACAGAACAATTCAGCTAAATTGAGCTGCCTCATTCCAAACATTTCCTGGAGCAGCTATCTGGTTCACTGTTTGGGTTATAAAGTGCTTCCTTAATAAGTACATAGAAATAGTCAACAAAAGAAAATTAGAAGAAGCAAGTAAATCAAGCAAAACAGATGTTATAAATGGGAGTTCAACAAAGGAAATAAATACAATCAGTAAAACTCAAAGTGATATTTGCCCATGGATAATTCATTCTGGTACAATCTTTGAGTTTTTTAAAAATATATTCTTATTGATTTCAGAGAGGAAGAGAGAGGGAGAGAGAGAGAAAAACATCAATGATGAGCCAGAATCATCCACCAGCTGCCTCCTGCATGCCCCCCACCGGGGATCAAACCCGCAACCCTGGCATGTGCCCTTGACCGGAATCAAATCTAGGACCCTTCAGTCCCCAGGCCAATGCTCTATCCACTGAGCCAAATCAGCCAGGGCCAGTCTTTGATTTTATTTTGCAGATATTAAGAGCTTCAAGAGAAAAAGTTAAAGCATCAAAAAAATCAGGAAATCATTTAAAGTTCATTAATGCTGAGATTTGAAATCGTATCTAGTTGAACTCTAAGTCCAGTGCTCTTTCCATGACAGTTTGGGGCTTCATTATGACATGTCGTTCTAGAGAATGGCACATCTGGAATAAATCAAACCTCTAGATGGCCACAAGCCTGAGGTCAGCCAGATTTTACAGTAGGCCAAGAACAAAGTAAGAGAATTTGATTTATTATCCCAACTGGTAGATTATAAATAGGGTTTGTCATATAATGGAGGCCTGGGGAAGAAAACAGTCAGAGAAAAATGTTGTTTTGGTGGATGTGTTACATAGCTAACACTTTCAGCTTAAAGGCACTTTTTGTCACTTTCTTGCTTGAAATCATAAGCAGATTCCCCATTGCTTGTAGGGTAAAGTTCAAATTTCTTTTCATGGCATTCAGGGCCCAATCAAATATAGATCCCATCTACCCAGATAGACTTACCTCCTACTACAAATTTGTTATACTCATCATAAGGCCATGTACTTTTATGCCTCCTTGACTTTGTTTAGGCCACATACTCTATCAGGAATTTCATCCAGTACCCCATCTTCTTTTCGACCTCATAAAACTCCATTCAGTCCATTTAGGGCCAGTTCAAACAGGCTTTTCCTTCCACACCCACTTTGTTCACACATCTATGTTGATTGCATAATCTCTTTCACTGGGTCTTGTGATTACATACATACACCATATCCTTCTCATTTCTGTTGTTACAGCAACTTTAGTGGTCCAGAGTACATGTTCAATAAATGCTTATTGAGGAGGATTCCAGTCAGAGGAAGGGTTAACAGCTAATCAACAAATTTATATGGCTGACACTCAATATAGCTATGCCTGTTACTATGAGGGTAGCAGCCGTGGGCAAACTACAGCCCGCGGGCCGGATCCGGCCCATTTGAAATGAATAAAACTAAAAAAAAAAAAGACCGTACCCTTTTATGTAATGATGTTTACTTTGAATTTATATTAGTTCACACAAACACTCCATCCATGCTTTTGTTCCGGCCCTCCAGTCCAGTTTAAGAACCCATTGTGGCCCTCAAGTCAAAAAGTTTGCCCACCCCTGGGGTAGGGAATTGGGGATACAAAAAACATTTGTTACCTTTGTCACTACTCTCAAGGAATTTATGATCTAGTTGAGGAGAAAACTTTTACATAATGCAATTACACAACAGGTAAGTATTACCCTTTTAGAATAAATATGCAATCTACATTCAGAAAGTGGAGAGGAAATTGTAAGCTAGAGAGGGCTTTAGAGAGAAGAGAGGGTATTCTAGGCCTAAGGGAAAAAATGGCCAAAGACTTAAGATGAGAATGAGGCTGACATTTGTGCTTGACTAGAGGAGAGGGTAGGTATCTTTGAGCAAAAGGATGAGATTGATCATGAAGGACCTGGGAAACCAGTGGAATCACTGTGCTTTTTGAGAAGCAACATGATAAAAACATAATTTTAAGAGGTAAGTGTGGCAGCAATGGGCTGGAAGGGAGAAAAAAGGAAAGGGCTAGAAGGCCAGTTTGCTACTTCCAGTTTCATTGTAGGTGATTTGGGAAGAAAGAAGAAAATAATATATATATATATATATATATATATATATATATTCCCAACAGTCGTACTGAAAGAGCCAGGTCAGAGGAGAATGATGCTAGTGACAGTGACATGTGTGGATTCAAATAAATCAATACTTCCATTGCAACAAACCCATTTGGCAAAAACAAATGTATAAACCAATGGATGGGTTGATACACAGGGCCTTTCAATGAAGAATGTAAAGTATATCCCATATTCCAATACTAGCAAGCACAATGAAGCAATAAACTTTCCTATTCCTTATTTTTGCTCCACAAAAATATCTGTTGACCTGCATATGGCATTCTGGGAAAGTAATATATGCCAGATACCGCAGATGTAGCAAAAGAAAAATGTAAGAAGAAGAAAGGCTTAAGAGAGACATTATACAATTTATCAATGTATAAGTATTGCCATATCATCTATATAATAAAAGGCCAATGGCCGTAACAACCAAAACGACCAAATGAACGGTCACCAGGAAGTGCATGGAGCACCACTCGGTCCCTCTCCCACAGCCCACAGGCTCCTATCACAGCAAGGCTGGCGGCCAGTGGGTGGATGGGGCAGCGGGAGGGTGGTCGAGGCGAGGTGGGCACGGCAAGAGAGGCAGGGCCTGATCAGTAGCTACCATGGAGGCTGTGGATCAGGCCTGGAGATAGGCCCGGAGAGAGGCAGGGCCTGGTCCACAGCCACTGCAGAGGCTGCAGATCAGGCTTGGAGATAGGCCCGGGGAGAGAGACAGCTGTCAGTGGAACCATTCTGGATTTCCCAGAAGAGCCAATGGCTGCCTAGGAGGTGGAGCTTTTGATGCTGACTGGCATAGAAACCAACCAATCAGAACCTAATCTAGGTGAACTGCGAAGACAGAACCTAAGGTGGGGGCTGAGGAGGGGTTTTAAGGGCAACAGCTGTTTGGTGTAAGATATAAGAAAGCAGTTCAATTTTTAAATAACTGGTTTGGCAGTATAATGCATATGGCTGGCTATCAGTCCAGATATAGGGGTTATGTACTTTTGTCTGCCAAAAGCATCTCCTCCTGCTAAAAAAGGCTTCCCCCCCTCCCCCCGCCACATTCAAGCAATCCTATCCTATATAATCTATACTAATAAAAGGGTAATATGGTAATTAGACCAAGTCAACTGGACATCTTCCGGATGTCTGACTTCCTTCCGGACAAAGCCATAGTGGTGGGGGCTGAGGCAGAGGCAGTTAGGGGCAATATTAGTCTGGCAGGGGAGAGCAGTTAGGGGTGAGATCAAGCCAGCAGGGGAGGGCAGTTGGGGGCATTAAGAAGGCAGGCAGGTAAGTAATTAGGAGCCAGTGGTCCTGGATTGCGAGAGGGATGTCTGGCCTAAACAGGCAGTCAGACATCCCCCGAGGGGTCCCAGATTGAAGAGGGTGCAGGCCGGGCTGAGGGACACTCCCCTTCCCATGCACTAATTTTATGCACCAGGCCTCTAGTTAAAAATAAAACATGAAGCCCAGCCAGTGTGGCTCAGTGGTTGAGTATTGACCTATGAACCAGGAAGTCATGGTTCAATTCCTAGTCAAGGCACATGCCTGGGTTGCAGGCTTAATCCCCAGTAAGGGGCATGCAGGAGGCAGCCAATCGATGATTCTCTCTCAACATTGATGTTTCTATCTCTCTCCCTCTCTCCTTTCTCTCTGAAACCAATAAAAATATTTTTAAAAAATAAAACAAAACATGAAGACAATCCTAAGTATAACATTGAAGATGATAAGAACTGGTACACACATAAAATCACCTTTTTCCTACCCCCTATACTTTGAACTAGTTGAGGAAAGGTGTTAAATCCGTGTTCTTAAGTGCCTAACACAATAGGATATCCCAGTAAATAATATATTTTATACTCTAATTCCAGTTTTAGTTACTTTATTTAGAAAAGCAAAAATGAAATGTGAATCATCAAGTGTAACCTCTGAGATAACATAGAAGATGCTTATTTAGAAGGTTTGGACCAATCCTTAACCCAGGGTACCTTCTCTACCTGTCAGAACTATGGATTAAAAGTCTTAGAAGGAAAAAATAGTGCTTCTTCTCAAAGCGTGGTCTTCATCTGTGAGTCATCCTCATAGATGAGTAGGGGTTATGAGAAAAGACAGAAATCAAAGGAAGCATTAACAGAACAGCAGTTCCCAAACTTTTTGGTCTCAGGATCTCTTTAGTCTTCAAAATTATTGAGGAGCCTAAAGAGTTTTTATTTATATGAGTTCTATCTAAAGATATTTACTCCTTTAGTAATTAAAACCTGGGAATGTTTAAAATAAATATTTATTAATGTATTTATATATAACAATGATCAACCCACTATATGTTAATATTAACATTTTTAAAAATCCATATATTACAAAACAAAACAAATTAGCAAGAGGCATTTTTTAAACTTTTTTGATGTCTGCATTAATAGAAGACAGCTGGATTATGCCTCACATATTCCATTTATACTCAGAGAAATGACATCATTACCTGTCACACAGCCTCTAGAAAACTCCACTGTATATTCATGAGAAAATGAAAGTGAATGAGGAATATAATGTCTTAATATTAATATGAAAACAGTTTAGATCTTGCAGATCCCCAAAAGGGTCTCAGGAATCCCCAGACCACACTTTGAGAGTTGTTGAAGTAGGGAAAGAACACAGAACTGAGAAACTATACTTGGGCATTACCCATGATTGGTGAGAAGAATGAAGAGGATAAACCAGTTAGAAGAGACCATGTTGACAGCTATCAAAGTGAAGCAAACAACAAATATTTCATGTAAGTGTTTTGCCAAAGGAGTAATAGCCTTAATATATAAAGAAATTGTTCAGATCATTAAAATTGGATCCCAACAGATAAAAAGGCAAAAGACATTAGTAGATAATTTGTTTAAAAAGGGCTTCAAAATTCAGACAAACTAAAACAATAATATGTTATCTTCTCTTAGCAGATCAGCTTTTCTTTAGTTTTATCTCAGAGATTTCTCAAATATGTTAACACCCGTTATAAAAGTTTTCAAGGGACTGACAAATGAGATGGCTAGAGAAGTGTCATGAGGCTCAAGGACAAGGGTCTGTCAGGCATAACAAAGATGACATCAAAATTTATAACTATTTTCACCAGCAGCCTAGGGAGTGCACTAACCGGGTCCTCCAAATACTGGCGACACCAGCCTGCCAAGCTTGAGTCCAGCAGAAAGGACTGTTGGCTGCACCCAACAGGGACGTTTGGTGTGCTCTTTCTCTGGAGAAACAGAGAAATACAGACAGACAGTGAACCATGAGGCTTTGGAACAGGGGCCAGTCTTCCCCACCACCTGCAGCCTCAGACAGCACCACATCCAATGGAAGACTGTCTTGATCTCTCTTCCCAAGTCCTGGTGGCCCCACCCTACTGAGCTCAGTTCCTCAAGGGAAGGAAGGGCCACAAAGAGCTGGAAACTTCAGAGAGGAGAATGTCACCCTCAGAGGATCTGGTCCAGGCTCCAGTGGGTGCGGCCACACAGAGAAGGGCAGGTGTTAAGCTTTCTCTCCCCTTCCATGGGCTTGGCTGGTGCCTCCCCCAACATAAGATTATCTTTTTAAAAATATATTTTTATGAAAGAGAATTACAGGCCAATATCCCTCATGAACATAGATGCCAAAATCCTCAACAAAATCTTAGCAAATAGGATCCAGCAGTACATCAGAAAGATCATACACCATGACCAAGTAGGATTCATCCCAGGGATGCAAGGATGGTACAATATCCGCAAATCAATAAACGTGATACATCACATAAACAAATTGAAAGAAAAAAACCACATGGTCATATCAATTGATGCAGAAAAAGCGTTTGACAAAATCCAACACCCATTTTTGATAAAAACTCTCAGCAAGGTGGGAGTAGAAGGATCATACCTCAACATAATAAAAGCCATATATGACAGGCCCACAGCCAACATCATACTCAATGGACAAAAACTAACACCATTTCCCCTAAGAACAGGAACAAGACAGGGATGCCCCCTCTCACCACTCCTGTTCAACATAGTACTGGAAGTGTTAGCCATTGCATTTCGGCAAGAAGAAGAAATAAAAGGCATCCAAATTGGAAAAGAGGAAGTAAAACTGTCCTTATTTGCAGACGACATGATATTATACATACAAAACCCTAGAGACTCCATCCAAAAGCTACTAGACTTAATACATGAATTTGGCAATGTAGCAGGATACAAAATTAACCCCAAGAAATCTGAGGCATTTCTATACACCAATAGTGAACTTTCAGAAAGAGAGATTACAAAAACAATCCCATTTACCATCGCACCAAAGAAATTAAGCTACCTAGGAATAAACTTAACTAAAGAGGTAAAAGACCTCTACTCAGAAAACTACGGGACGTTGAAAAAAGAGATAGAGGAAGACATAAACAAATGGAAGAACATTCCGTGTTCATGGATTGGTAGGATCAACATCATTAAAATGTCCATACTACCCAAAGCAATCTATAAATTCAACGCACTTCCCATTAAAATACCAACGGCATACTTCACAGGCCTAGAACGAACTCTCCAAAAATTCATCTGGAATAAAAAAAGACCCCGAATAGCTGCAGCAATCCTGAGAAAGAACAAAGTAGGTGGGATCTCAATACCAGATATCAAGCTGTATTACAAAGCCACTGTTCTCAAAACTGCCTGGTACTGGCACAAGAACAGACATATAGATCAATGGAATAGAATAGAGAGCCCAGAAATTGGCCCGAACCAATATGCTCAGTTAATATTTGACAAAGGAGGCAAGAACATACAATGGAGCCAGGATAGTCTCTTCAATAAATGGTGTTGGGAAAATTGGACAGATACATGCAAGAAAATGAAACTAGACCACCAACTTACACCATACACAAAAATAAACTCAAAATGGATAAAGGACTTAAATGTACGACAGGAAACCATAAAAATTCTAGAAGAATCCAAAGGCAACAAAATCTCAGACATATGCCGAAGCAATTTCTTCACTGATACAGCTCCTAGGGCACTTGAAACTAAAGAGAAAATGAACAAATGGGACTACTTCAAAATAAAAAGCTTCTGCACAGCAAAAGAAACCATCAACAAAACAACAAGAAAACCCACTGTGTGGGAAAACATATTTGCCAATGTCATATCTGATAAGGGCCTAATCTCCAAAATTTATAGGGAACTCATACAACAACTTAACAAAAGGAAGATAAACAATCCAATCAAAAAATGGGCAAAGGACCTAAATAGACACCTTTCAAAAGAGGACATTCAGAAAGCCAAGAGACATATGAAAACATGCTCAAAGTCACTAATCATCCAAGAGATGCAAATCAAAACAACAATGAGGTATCATCTCACACCTGTCAGACTGGCTATCATCAACAAATCAACAAACGACAAGTGCTGGAGAGGATGTGGAGAAAAAGGAACACTCGTGCACTGCTGGTGGGAATGCAGACTGGTGCAGCCACTATGGAAGACAGTATGGAGTTTCCTCAAAAAACTACAAATGGAGCTACCATTTGACCCTGTGATCCCACTTCTAGGAATATATCCCAGGAAACCAGAAACACCAATCAGAAAGGATATATGCACCCATATGTTCATAGCAGCACAATTCACCATAGCTAAGATCTGGAAACAGCCTAAGTGCCCATCAGTAGATGAATGGATTAGAAAACTGTGGTACATCTATACGATGGAATACTATGCTGCTGTAAAAAAGAAGGAACTCCTACCATTTGCAATGGCATGGATGGAACTGGAGAGCATTATGCTAAGTGAAATAAGCCAGTCAATGAAGGAAAAATACCACATGATCTCACTCATTCATGGATAATAGAGACCATTATAAACTTTTGAACAGTAATAGATACAGAGGCAGAGCTGCCTCAAACAGATTGTCAAACTGCAGCGGGAAGGCCGGGGAAAGTTGGGGGGCAGGAGGGAGGGGTATAAGAGATCAACCCAAGGACTTGTATGCATGCATATATGCATAACCAATGGACATGGGACGCTGGGGGGTGGGGGAGGCCAGGGGATAGTCAAGGGCGGGGGGAAAAAAAAAAGACACATATGTAATACCCTTTGTAATACTTTAAGCAATTAAAAAAATAAATTAAAAAAATATATACATTTTTATTGATTTCAGAGAGGAAGGGAGAGGAAGAGAGAGAGAAGCATCAATGACAAGAGAGAATCATTGATCAGCTGCCTTCCACATACCCCACACTGGGAATCGAGCCCACAACCCAGGCACGTGCCCTGACTGGGAATTGAACTGTGACTTCCTGGTTCATAGGTTGATGCTCAACCACTGAGCCATGGCAGCTGGGCTAACATAAGATTATCATGATCTGTTTTCCCAAATCTCGGTGGCACCATCCTGCTGATCTTGCTTCTGCAGTTGGGAACAGCTGGCTGCACCCAACCTGAACGAGTGGTGCACTCCTCCTGGGGAGGTAGAGTTGGAGAATCTAGCAGAGAATGAGTGGTATTGCTGTAGGCAGTTAGGCAGACATGAGCAGAGCAAGAGAAAGCCCCAGGTGCCTAGCATTGGACAATCAATTGCAGGGTGGAACCTCACCATCAGGATGACTTTTCCTCCTCTAGTATATCGCTGGTCCTGAGGTTTGGACCCCCTGACCTTTCCTCCCTAGAGATAGCATCTAGGCCTCAGTTGTATTTCAGCTCCAGGCCCAGATATACAACAAAACCAGCCAGGGCTGGCATCAGGACCAGCTGCATGGAATAATAATGACCCCCTGCCCTGGTGCAGGCCAATCAATCAGTAGAACAGCAACTCATATACAGTGAACTATGTCTACCATTATATTCAACTAGTCTGAAGATTAGCTCCACCCATGAATGGACTAACCCTACTCAAGACTCAACTACAACAATAGGGGGCACATTACCCACACAAGAAACATTTCTGGAGCACCTAGCTCAGGTGATTTAGGTGCCTTTCTGATGTAGGTGCCTTGTGCCACTGAGACCCACAAGGCACCTACATCAGAAAGCCTTCATGACAAGCCTGCGAGCCATAACAGATCTACCTAATATACAGTCAAACAGAAAAAGGCAGACAAAATGGGGAGACAAAGAAATATGCCCCAAATGAAAGAACAAGAGAAATCCCCAGAAAAGAACATAGAGTTCTGGCTGGTATGCACAGTGGTTAGAGTGTCGAATTGCACAACAAAGGGTCATGGGCACATATCTGGGTTGCAGGTTTGATCTCTGGCCTGGGCTGGGGCATGTGCAGGAGGCAACTTGCAGGACTGGAAGTTGCTCTGGGTGAGTCAGTGAGTGAGTGGTGAGTGAATGTGAAGGCCTAGGACATTCTGGACACTACAGAGTCAGAAATAGGACACTGAAGCTGTCAGTGTTGCTCCATGAACAGAGATGTGGGCTGGATTGATTGGGAATATCAAGGAGAAACTGATTGGGTAAAGCATAGATCACCATAATAGTGACTGTCAGGAGGGAGTGAAAGGTGACCTGAGGGTCAGTAGGAATGTGAAATCAAGATGGAGAAGTAAAGGAACATAGCAGATTGTCATAGCATTATGGTTTTGGACTATTGCATGTTGGAGCAGGGGGTCAGAATAAGGAACTTTGCATTATTCATGAAAAATGAGGGTATTTAACATGAAGGATGTAGAACTGAGGACTCAATATTTTTACTCTGAAAATTTGGTTTTTGTTCCATTGACTCTATCTGTTACAAAGGCTCTCTCTGACATTTACCTGATAGAAGAAATTCTATATTTTACAGCATTACAAGCTGAAAATATTAAAAGAGTCCAGGGACAGGCTGGCTCCACCCTAACAAAGAAAGTTTTTACTTAAGTGGCAATGGCCCTTAATAGTTGTTAAAATAGATCTTGTGGACCTCTGTACATGTAGAATTTACAACAATGTACTCTAAAGAGCATTATGTTAGATTGGAAGGGCTATAGCACCTCTGAATATGGCAGGCTCCTCTGTAATGAAACAGGTCAGTGACTGACTGATTGGAACATAATCTATGTACTCAAAATTGAGGTGCTGTAAATGAGAAAGGGATATGTTGCCAAGTGCCACAGATATTGCTCACACCACAGAAAAAAAAATTCCTTCTGAACCGCACATCCTCCAATTCTTACAGGATATTCAGCACTATTATCATCTTATGGAACCATCATCATCTGTGGTCTGTCATTGATGAAAATGTTGTTATGTGGCACATAACTGTATTTAAATCACTAATGACCCAGAAGCTTCTAAAATTAATAATAGATACCAAGCTACAGGTCCAGAAAGCTCAGAGAACACTAAGAAGGTTAAATATATTTTTTAAAATCTACAACTAGGCACATCATATCCAAACTGTACAAAATCAAAGAAAAAAATATTGAAAGTAGCCAAAAGAAAATAATGCCTTGCCTATAGAGGAGCAAGGATACGAATCACATCAAATCTCTCTTCAGAAACAATGCAATCTAGAAGAGTGAAGAATAAAATATATGAAGGGTTAAAAATAACCACCAATCAACAATTCTGAGTCCTGAGAAACAATCCCTCAAAGCAGAATGAGAAATAAAGAATTTTCTCAGAAAAACAAAAATTAAGGGAATTTGCTGGCAGTACGCCTGTCTGATGGAAAATGTTAAAAGAAATTCTTCGAAAGAAAAATAAAATTATACAGGTCGGAAACTCAGAGCTACATAAAGAAAGTGTGCTAGAGAAGGAATGTATGAAGGTAAACTATGTTGTTTATTCTTTTTTTCCCACCTGCTTTCTTACATTGAGGTATAGTTGACATATGAAATTATGTTAGTTTGAGGTCTACAGTGCAATGATTTGATATTTGTATATGTTGTAAAATAATCACCATAACTCTAGTTAACATTTAATGATTTTTCCTATTTTTAATTGATCTAACAGATAACAGTTTGTTCAAAACAATAATAGTAACAATGCATTCGGTGATGATACCTTATAGATAAGTAAAATGAAAGAGTGATATTACAAAGGACAGGAGAAAGGAAGTGAGAATACTATGTTATATGGTACTTGCATTATCCATGAAGTAATACTGTGTTATTTGAAGGAAGACTTGGATTAGTTGTAAATGTATACTGCAAACACTAGGACAACCACTAAAAAAAGTTTTACAAAAAGAAATATAATTAATATGCTAAAAGAGTAGAAAAAATAGAATTATACAAAATGCTCAATTAGCTCTAGCTGGTTTGCTCCGTGGATAGAGTGTCAGCCTGTGGACTGAAGGGTTCCAGGTTCAATTCTGGTTAAAGGTGCATGCCCAGGTTGTGGGATTGATCCCCAGTAGGGGGGCATGCAGGAGCAGCTGATCGATGATTCTCTCTCATCATTGATGTTTCTGTCTCTCTCTCCCTCTCCCTTCCTCCCGGAAATCAGTAAAATTATTTTTAAATGCTCAATTAAAACCAGAGAAGGCAGAAAAAGGGAGAAAATAACATTTAAAAAAAAAAAACATGAACAACGAATAGGAAAAGGTAAAAAATATGGCAGATAATATGGACTCCACCACATCAGATATCACTGTAAACATCAATGGTCTAAATATAACAGTTAAAAGACTGAAACTGTCAGAGTAGGTAAAAATACAATATTCAACTATGATCAGGGATGAAGATGAGCATTGCATGATTAAAAAGATGTCAATTCTTTAAGAAGTCATAACAATCCTTAACATACATGCACCTAACAATAGAACATAAAAATACATTAGCAAAATCAGAGATAATGGCAAGGAGAAATAGATGAATCCAATGTTATAGTTGGAGACTTCAACATCCCTCTACTAGATATGGACAGATCCATCAGCAGAAAATCAGTAAAGATACAGTTAAGCTGAACAGAATCATCAATCAACTGGATCTAATTGATAGCTACTTCATCCAACAACAGCATCAGAATACAGTCTTCTCAAGCTCACATGAAACATTCACTAAGCTAAATGACATTCTGGACCATGAAATACACCTTAACAATTTTTTAAAATATATGTTTATTGATTTCAGAGAGGAAGGGAGAGGGAGAGGGAGAGATAGAAACATCAATATTGAGAGAGAATCATGAATCAGCTGCCTCCTGCATGCCCCACACAAGATTGAGCCCACAACCCAGGCATGTGCCCTGACTGAGAATTGAACCATGACCTCCTGGTTCAAAGGTCAATGCTCAACCACCAAGCCACACCAGCCAGGCATGCCTTAACAAATTTTTTAAAAATAGAAATCATACAAAGTCTGTTCTAAGATAATTATCAAATTAGAAATCAATAAGAAAATGATAGCTGGAAAACCCCAAAATACTTTAAGATTATACAACACAATTCTAAATAACACATGGGTTAAAGAATAAGTTGCAAGAGAAATTAAAAAACACTTTGAACTAAATGAAAAAATAGCTTATAGAGAGAGAACCAAGATGGCGGCATAAGGCATACACTGGTACGTGCTGCCCCCCACAACCATACCAAAAGTACAACTAAAAGACAAAACGGTTATCATCCAGGACCACGGGAAAGCTGGCTGAATGGAAGTTCTACAACTAGAAGAAAAGAAAAAAGCACATTGAGACTGGGTAGGAGGTGTGGAGGCACCAAGAGCAGAGGGTACAGAGGCACGCGAAATGGGCTGGCAACTGGGTGTGCTGTTTTTTTCAATTAGAAGGGAGATACAAGCTCCCAACTGCTCTGAACTCCAGTTTCCAGCGAGACTCTGGTGACACAGACTCCTACAGGGAGAAACTGGACTGTCTGGCATTGGGTCAGAAAGCGAGGGCAGCTTTCTTGCAGAGCTGCTCACAGGGATCATTGTTACTGTGGGGGCACGGGACACAGGGATGCAGAGATGCGGAGACTGGAGATCCGGAGATGGCTGACTGGCAGCCATCGCGGTTTGCTCTGCCCTGGTGATTCCCTGAGACCCTGCTCCACCCAATTTACAACCCCACCCAAGCTATGTGCAGTGGCTTTTGCATATGAATGGCCTGTCCTTTCACAGCCTAACCTAACAAACTGCAGCTGGGTCAGAGAGCTCCAAAACTTCCAAACCCCCAAAAAAGAGGATAAATCTGCAGATCTCGCTGTAGCTCCTGCTGGGTGGCCTCAGGCAGTGGCTGACTTTGCACCTCCTTGAAGATCCAGGAGCCAGTGTACCCAGTGGTAAGATACCAGATTTCAACTCCTCACATCCATAAGTGACACACTCAAGAGGTAGACTCAGTGAGCACCAAAGCCCCACTGAAGCAAGTCCTGCCCCAGAAGGGTGTCTCCAGCACAGCAGTTCTTCCACTATAGACACAGCAGGTCCCCACAGCCAATTGGCCTGGAGGTCAATTCCTCCCGGGGATACCAACAGCAATCAAGGCTTAACTACAACAAGACTGTGCACCCAGCCCACAAAGGGGTGCACCAAGAGTGTCCACCTCAGGTGATTGGGGAGGCTGAGCCACTGGGCCCTATAGGACACCTTGCACAGAAAGCCACTCTATCAACACAGGGAAGCAGCCAAAATGCGGAGACAAAGAAATGTGTCACAAATGAAAGAAATGGAGGAAAGCAAACTACTGGATATAGAGTTCAAAAAAAACAGTTATAAGGTTACTCAAGAATCTTCTACAAACCTCCAAGAAACTTAGTGAGACCTTCAAGGATCTTAATGAGAATGCAAAAAAAAAAAAATGGAAAAGGACCAGTCAGAAATTAAGCATACACTATCTGCAATAAAGAATAATATACAGAAATTCAACATTAGACTTAAGAGGATCCCAAGAATCAAATCAAAGATTTGAAATACGAGGAAGCAAAAAACACCCATCCAGAAAAGCAAAAAGAAAAAAGAATCCAAAAATATGAAGATAATGTAAGGAGCCTCTGGGACAACTTCAAGCGTACCAACATCAGAATTATGGGGGTGCCAGAAGAAGAGAGAGAGCAGGATATTGAAAACCTATTAGAAGAAATAATGACAGAAAACTTCTCCTACCTGGTGAAAGAAACAGACTTACAAGTCCAGGAAGCACAGAGAACCCCAAATAAGAGGAATCCAAAGAGGACCACACCAAGACACATCATAATTAAAATGCCAAGAGCAAAAGACAAAGAGAGAATCTTAAAAGCAGCAAGAGAAAGAAACTCAGTTACCTACAAGGGAATACCCATACGACTGTCAGCTGATTTCTCAACAGAAACTATGCAGGCCAGAAGGGAGTGGTAAGAAATATTCAAAGTGATGAATAGCAAGGACATACAACCAGGATTACTCTACCCAGCAAAGCTATCATTTAGAATTGAAGGTCAGATAAAGAGCTTCACAGACAAGAAAAAGCTAAAGGAGTCCATCACCATCAAACCAGGATCATATGAAATGCTGAAGAGTATTCTTTAAGAAGAGGAGGAAGAAGAAAAAGGTAAAGATAAAAATTATGAACAACAAAGTGACAACAAATACATATCTATCAACAAGTGAATCAAAAAATTAAGTCAATAAAAAAATCTGTTGAACAGAATAAACTGGTGAATATAATAGAAACAGGGGCATAGAAAGGGAGTTGACTAACAATTCTCAGGGGAAAGGGAGTGTGAGGGGTGCGGGAAGAGATTGGACAAAAGTCGTGCACCTATGGATGAGGACAGTGGGAGGAGGGGTAAGGGCAGAGGGTGGGGTGGGAACCGGGTGGAGGGGAGCTATGGGGGGAAGGGAAAGAGGAACATCTTTAATAATCTGAACAATAAAGATTTATTTTTAAAAATGTAAAAAAAAAGAAAAAGAAAACAAAAAAATAGCTTATCAAAATGTGTGGTATACAGCAAAACCAGTGATTATAAGGAAATTTATAGCACTGAATATACAAAAAAAGCACTTGACAAAATCCAACATCCATTCATGATTTAAAAAAAAACTCTCAGCACACTAGAAATGAAAGGTAACTTTCTAAACTTGATAAATAACATCTATAAAAAACCTAGAGCTAACTTCATACTTAATGGTGAGAAATTAGACGCTTTCCTGCTAAGATCAAAGAGCAAGGCAAGGATGTCTGCACTTATGCTACTCAGCCTCTTCCTGGAAGTCCCAACTAATGCAAAAAGACAAGAAAGGGACACAAAAGATATACAGATCAGGAAGAAAGAAATAAAACTGTTTTTGTTCACAGAAGACATAAGTGTCTGTATAGAGAATCCCAAAGAATTAACCAAAACACTCCGAAAATAGTAATAAGTGACTTTAGCAAGGTTGCAGGATACAAGGTTAACATATAAAAGCCAAATTCTCTTATAAATCAGCAATAAACAGTTGTAATTTGACATTTAAAACAATTCTATTTACAGTTTAGCTCCAAAAATGAAATAATCAAGTATAAATCTAACAAAATGTGTATAAGATCTACATGAGGAAAATTACAAAACTGTGATGAAAGAAATAAAAGATTGTGCCTGTTTTGTTCATTACTGTATCCTCAACATAGTGTCTAACATATTGCAGAAACTCCATACAAATTTGGCAAGGCAAGAAAGAAGACATAACAGCACTCAGTCCTGCCATCTGTAGGCAAGGCTTTCACTCTTTGAAGTCTTGACTAAAGACAATACAGTGGGGCCTTGACTTACAAGTTTAATTCGTTCCATGATGGAGCTCGTAACTCAAATTACTCGTATGTCAAATCGTACTTGAGATAGCACTCATCTAAGTTGAGGAAGTTAGGGAGAGAGCAGATGGGAAGGCTCTGCTCCCTGTCCACCACCCTGTGTGTGGAGTCAGGAGGGGAGTAAAGAAAAAATTCACTATCTGGCACTCTGGGCACCTGAGTACATAGACATTATTTGATAAGGACATTTATTCTAGAATAAAGACAAGCCCACCAGAGAGCCCAAAATTTTGCTGTTTGTGCTTATCCAATACCAACCAGACACTCAAAAGAGGGAGGAGGAGAGAGGGGTAATGTATAAGCTCTGTCCTTAGTGCCATTGAGCCCACCTTCTCTCAATCCTTGCCCAGGTGTGCTGCACTGAGACAGCACTAGCACCCAAATAGCAAGGATTACAGGAAGGGGTGGGCAGAGCAGAAGACTCAGGACATGTACACCACATGCAAGTCTGTGTGAAGAGAAAAGGAGAAACTGGATTCCTGCACCCTGAGCCCATGTAGCTACAGGCATCGTCATGAGGAAGTTGACTCTCCAGAAACCAACTAGACCAAGCATGTTAAACTCGTGGTTTATTTAAACGAGGCATGTGGCCTGCTAGCTGTGAGTTTGACATGCTTGCAAGGCTGACATCCCTATGGCTAGTTCACTGTGGCAATTTCAAACAGCAGGAACTCAGTAAATATGTTAAATGGATGGATGAATGGACAAAGAAATGCACACACAAAAAAGTGACTAAAAGAACAAGCAGGGGGATAGTAAGGGAAGTGCTGCACAGGCTCTGTCCTACACATAGACCAGGCTCAGGATCTTGTATTCTTGCATAAGATCACTGTACTAATAAACCAACACTCATACCTACATTTCAAGGACAAGGGAGGGGGGGCAAACATCACAGTCCAGGCACCTGCAACACCACACGTGCATTTGAGTGTGTGTGTGTGTGTGTGCAACAAGAAAATTCACACTTCTGCAGACAAGTGTAAATAACAAAGTCTCTCTCCTGCCTTTCAGTTTTGTGTGGAAATGTGGCTGTGTGTGTGTGTGTGTGTGTGCATGTGCCCATGTGCGCAAGCATGAAAAACGTGGGTATGCATAAAACAATGAGAAGGCTCAATTCTTGGCACATTCTCCATGCCTGTATTCAAGACCTGGGGAAGTTCATTCACCACACACCTCCACTAGAGATAGGAAGTCCTATAGAGAGGCTTTCTCTTATTCAGCAGAATACTACCAGCACAGTGCATGGCACATAAAAAGTGATTGAGCCCTGGCGGGTGTTGTTCAGTGGTTAGAGTGTCAGCCTGTTTGCCAAAGGACCACAGATTTGATTCCTGATCAAGGACACGTACCTAGGTTGCAGGATCAATTCCCAGCTCTAGTCAGGGCATGTGTAGGAGGCAACCAATTGATATATCTCTCTCACACTGATATTTCACTTTCCCTCTTTCTCACTCTGTCTCTCTTCCCTCCCTCCCTCCATTCCACTCTCTCTAAAAATCAATGGAAAAATTATCCTCAGGTGAGGATTAACCAAGAAAACCTGATCAATAAATACGTACTGATTGAATTCTTCGGTAGAAGGTTCATGATGGCAAGGCTCGCCCTCCTGTAATCCATGCACACAGGAGGTGCTTTGAGAATTCACAACTCCGATATGCAATGGGTATGGGAGAAGGAGCAGTTCATTCTTCTGCACACCAGATGCATGTGTGTGTGTGTACATGTGTGTGCAAGTATATGTGCCTACAGTGTTAAGTGCATGCCCTGAAAAGTAATGACAAGGCTCTTCCTTGATAGAGTCTTGGTTGTGAGTTCACTTAACTTCCTATGCTATCCAAGTGTGTGGTTCTGGGGGAGGTGGGTAGAATAATGAGCAGATGTAATCTCTGCCACAGCTCGCAGGGACACAGCACTGGGAACGTGCATGAGAAATAAGGATGCTCATTCCTTTCCACCCTTTATAGGCTAAGTCCCTTGGGGGATGAGCCTTCATCTGACTTCCTTATTACTATGTCCCCAGCAGTTAAACCAAACCAGTAATTCTCAAAGTTGAGTGAACATCAGAATCCGTGGGAAGGCTTGTTAGAACACAGACTGTTGTGGTTCAGGAATTAGTAGGTCAGGGGTGGGGTCCAAGAATTTGCATTTCTAAGAGGTTCCCAGATTATACTGATGCTGCTAGTCCAGTGAACACACATTGAGAACAAGCACCCTAAATGAACACTAAAGAAATGAAAGAATGGGAGGGTGATGTAAACACTCTCTGGTGTTTTAAACATGGATTAGATTCCCTCTCTTTGAATTTTTGTACAAGGGTAATGGACTTGGCTAGCATTTGTACCCACATACCAAGAGTGAGAGATAGGGACCTAAATAGAAGACTCAGGCACCTTCAGATTGTGTGTGTGAAGGTGTGTATGTGTGTGCGTGTACCAAAAAATCACTCTCTGCTCACAGGTGATTTGTCCATGATTGTACTAAGTAAAGTGTTCTTTCTGTGTAAGCAAAAGGGGCCAATTTCATTCAAACTCTTGCTGTGGAAGGAGCATGTAGAAAGCTCCAGTGCCCTACACACTGGACATAGGTGAGACAACACTGCTAGTGACACGTTGTATCCTATGCACAGAGTGGATGCAGCTCTATGTATGGGGAACACACCTTCTGTGTTTGTATACCTGAATGCTGTGTGTGTGTGTGTGTGTGTGTGTGTGTGTGTGTGTGTGTGTGTGTGTGTGTTTACAGGGAAGGCTTATTTTTCTGCATATAGTGTGTTCACATGTGACTGTACAGAAAGGTAAAGAAAAGGATCACTGCCATACACAGCATCATGGAGAGCAATAGTAAGACCTCTCTCATTTAGTCCCTATCAATGGAAGGGTTGGGAAGGTTCACTGGTCTAAACACTGGGGTGGGAATCTCTGCATGTAGATCCATGTCGCTAGGTGTGTCTGGGGGTGTGAGGGGTGAAAATCTCTAGCAAAACCTGCATATATGTTTGTGTTTGCAGAGAAGATAGCAAGGAACATAAAAATCTACTTCATTTTTCTGAACAGTAGCCTATTAGTCCACAGCATCCACCTGTCATAGTGTGTTTATTAGTGCCCTACCTGAATGTAAAGGTAGCAACCTTGTCCATTTTGATCCCTGCTATCTCCTCTGTGACTGGCATTGTACCTGGCATCTAGTAGACACTCAAATATCTGTGGAAGGAAGGAAAAGGGGAATGGAGAGTTGCTGCACAAGTTCTGTCTCTCTACATGTAGACAAGGCTCCTTCCCTTGGAGTTCTTGAACATAGGCAGCGATTCAGTGCAGCAATGGCACCTACACTGAACTAAGGAGAATGATGCACCTGGTCAGGAGCCCACTCCACGTTACATGTCTGTGTGTGCGCACACAGTGCATTTGTGTGCTGAGGTTTAGAAGATTCTCCTCCACACATTTGTATGATCTCAGGAAAGGGGTCATGTCAAGTCCCAGTGTGTAGTCTGCCTACTCTCAGGATATGCAGGCATAATGAGTGAGGAGTCCATTCTGAAACCTGCAAGGAGGGACCAAATGTGGTTCATTTTCTTGTGAGTCAGCTGCCCAGCATGGCATCTAAAATAGAGTAGGCACTCAACAGGTACTTGTAGAAAGGAGGGTAGGAAGACATAGAGGCGCTCTGTCCTATTCGAAGATGATGCTGCCCCTCTCAGAATCCTTGCCCAGGTGCATTGCATTCAGAAAGCACTCTCACCCAGGTAGCAAGGATTAGAGAGGGGGAGCCAGAGTAGAAGATTCTGGCACCTGCACTCCCTGAGTGTATATTTAACAAAACAGCTCACTGCCCCTGCCCAGGGCATCTATGTATGATTAAACTAAAGTAAAGACATTCTCCTATATGTATCAGTGTGAGAACAGGAATGAGATGTGTCACACTTGTGTGTAAGTTGGGGAGATAGGTAAGAAGTCCCCTATGTGGTCCACTCCCCCTCAGTGCATGCAGGAGGCGGTGGGTGATGACAAAGTTCATTTTCTTCACTGGACTGTAAGATCCAGGAAGGCAGGGACCAAGTGACCAGCACAGTGACCAATGAATATTGTTTTGGAAGAAAAGAATGAGTGACAGAGGAGAAGCAGGCATGCAGCAAGCAGCTGAGAAGAGATGTACAGATCCTCTGTCCTCCTCCACTCAGAGGAGGTTCACCCTCCAGAATACTTGCTCCAGTACATTTGCATTCAGAAAGCACTCTCACCCAGATACAAAAGATGAGAGAAGAAGAGCAGAGCAGAAAGTTTGGGCACCCGCACCCTGTATGTGTGTTCATGTGCATAGTAACTCTCTTAGTTCCATTTCCTCAAAGCATCACTATGTGCATTTAATAACATTGATACATCTCCCCCATGGTGTGCATTATGTATTCATCCCCATGCACAAGGTCACATGGCTATTCTCTCTCAGACAGAGCCTCTGAATATGTACTGGTCACTGTAGAGTGGCATTTTTCTCAGATCACACATGAGAGTCTGCATGTGTTGGCTATGTGTTTGTAGGATAACAAGAAGGCTGGGACAATCTGTGTATGCAGGCACACATGTGCATGCACATGTTGGAGGACAGTACAACATGTACTTTATTGCCTTCTATTCCTCTGCTAAACTATAAATTCATTGAAGGCAACAACTGGTGGTATCAGTCTCATCACCCAATGTATGTTTCCCCATTAGAGTATCTGATAGTAAGCTGAAATAAAGAGAAAGCTCATTCCCTGACAGAAGGGTAAGCCTGCCCAGAGGGAATGAAATCAATCTTCCCATAGTTGTCTTCTAGAAAGTCCAGGGATGAGGACTCTGGGCCAGAGATCTTGTCTATCTTGTCTATCTATCACCATTGTATCTCTAACACCCAGTAAAGGGCTGGCATCTCATAGCAAATATTTGAAAGAAGGTGGGAAGGTGAAAGAGGTGATGCACAGGTACCCAGTCCTTCTACATGCAGACAAGGCTCGGCCTCTTTGAACCCTTGAATAGGTGTGTTGCACTGAAATAGCACTCACACCTAGGTTCCAAGGATTCAAGAGGGGGAGCAGACAAGAAGGCTCAGGCACCCACGTGTGTGTGTGTGTGTGTGTGTGTGTGTGTGTGTGTGTGTGTCTATGGCAAAGAATCTTGTTGAGATATACACTGAGTGGCCAGATTATTATGACCACCCCATCAGTACTTTGTTGGGCCACCTTTTGCCTTCAATACTGCGGTGATTCTTCTTGGCATTGACTCCACAAGATGTTGAAAAGTGATGCGAGGAATCTGACACCATGCCTGATGAATAGCACTATCCAGTTCTGTGAGATTTGATGGTTGTAGAACCAGCTGCCTGATGGCTCTTTTAACTTCGTCCCACAAATACTCAATTGGATTGAGATCTGGTGATTGTAGGGGCCACCTAAGCAAGGTAAAGTCTCCCTCATGTTCTTGAAACCACTCCTGCACAATACGAGCACCGTGGCATGGCGCATTGTCTTGTTGGAAGAAGCCATCTCCATTGGGATATGCCATCAACATGATAGGATGAACCAGATCAGCAATGATACTTAGGTATGTTGTGCTACTCAGATGTTGTTCCACACGAATTAAAGGGCCCAAATAATGCCAGGGAAACATGCCCCAAACCATAACACTACCCCCACCAGCTTGAAGGGTTGTACGCATGCATGTGGGGTGCATGCTTTCATGCTGTTTCCGCCAAATTCTCACTCTGCCATCTGCATGATGCAACTGGAAATGTGAGTCATCGGACCACATGACTTCTTTCCAATGCTCAACTGTCCAATCCTTGTGTTCCTGTGCGAATTGGAGACATTTTATCTTGGTAATTGCAGACAGCAGAGGTATTTGAACAGGCCTTCGGCTGTTTTGCTGATACTCACTCCATGGCTCCAAACACCAACAATCACCCCATGTTCAAAGGCTGTTAAATCGCATTGTTTACCCATATCTTCAGAAAAAAATCACTTCTACTGTCGTGGTAAACAACCTGCTTCCCTATTTATAATGGTCTGGCCCTCTAGCAACTTCAGCGGGAAATTATAGCTAATTTGCCTACAAACGTCACGTGGTCATGATAATCTGGCCACTCAGTGTGTGTGTGTGTGTGTGTGGTGTCATTTATGAGTAATTGTACAGAGGCAGAGAATGTTCTCTCCTGCATATTTCTCTGTGGGATCAGAGAAGGCTCATGCTTTTGTGTATTTGGGGGTGACAGTTGCAATGAGAAATCCACTCTACGGCCTATTCATTCTTGGTACATGTAGGTATAATGGCTGATGAAGAATTCCATTCTTCTCCCTCAAGTATAAGCAACATGAGGGAAAGGCCCAGGCATGTCTTATTTATTACTGTATGCTCAATGTCCAATTTAGTGTCGTGTATATAAGAGGTAATTAATAAATATTTGTGGAATAGATAGAAGGAGCATGGAAAGGTGCTCTGTCCTACATGAAGATGAAGCTCTCACTCTCGGAATCCTTGCCCAGGTGCATTGCATTCTGACAGCACTCTCACCCAGGTAGCAAGGATTAGAGAGGGGGAGCAGGAAGAAAGTTCCTTGTGTGTTTAAAAAGAGGGCTTACACTTTTTCACAGATGCTGCTTACTTGTGACACTACAGAAGGAAAGAGAAGGTTCTTGAGCTTCACATTAAAGATGTATAGTTGAGCCCGGCTGGTGTGGCCCAGTGGTTATGAACCTATGAGCCAGGTCAGGCCATATACCCGGGTTGGGGGCTTGATCCCAGTGGAGGGCATGCAGGAGGCAGCCAATCAATGATTCTCTCTCATCATTGATGCTTCTATCTCTCCCTCTCCCTTCCTTTCTGAAATCAATAAAAATATATATTTTTAAAAAGATGTCTAGTTGAACACATTTTGTCTTCTCTTGGATAACAACAAAAAAGGTATAAATCTACAAGGACAAAGAGACTGGGAGGATAGAGGTGTGTGACTAAGAGGAAGAGTGAGAGAATGAATATGAGATATCACCAAGGCTCACTATCCCCCAAATCCTTTGTGTGAATGTGACCAAAAAGCAGCATAGTTGAGTACAGTTGTTCTAAAACTTCAACATGCATCAGAATCATAGGAGAGCTTGGTAATATACAGATTACAGGGGTTCTCATAGGCCTGGGGTGAGACCCAAGAATTTGCATTCTTACAGGTCCCCAGGTGATGCTGCTGCTTGGGATGGCACTGGTGTAGTGGAAAAACCATGGACTCTGGTATCATCAAATCCTGGTTCAAATGCAAGCTTTATTACAAATTAGCTTAGAGAATCAACCTGATTTTCTAAAGGCGAGGTTACAAGCCTACTTCTTAATGGTGCCAAGTAAATGAAAAGGAATGACAAATAAACATAAAGTGGAGCACAGCACCTGGCACACAACTATCATTATGGGTATACCTCATTTCATGGAGCTTCACTTCATTGCACTTCATAGACCTTGTGTTTTTTACAAATTAAAGGCAAGACCCTCCACCAGCAGGAGAGAACATGAAAGAACAAACTACTTTGGAATAGGGTTTGGACAGTTCATTGTTCAACAGGCAAGAATTCAACTGCAAGATCAGAGGAGTCAGAGGGTCTCTGCCTTTGGACTGGGGATGCATTTGTGTATGTATTTTTTTATTTTGTTATTGATTTTAGAGAGAGAGCAAGGGATAGGGAGAAAGAGACATGTGAGAGAGAAACATCGATCCATTGTCTCCTATACATGCCCTGACTGGGGATTCAACCTGCAACCTGGGCATGTGCCATAAGAATGGAACCTGCAACCTTGAGTGCACGGAACAACACTCAACCAACTGAGCCACATTGGCTAGGGCCACTCATGTATTTAGTTCTTGGGGTAAGTGAGACTTGCTCCCCTGTAAACCCTACATGTTGAAGGGAGGAATGTGAAAAGGAGCAGGTGAGATGGCTTAATCTCCTGAATGTTTTGCATGCTTGTGTGTATCAGGGAGTACCCAGAGAGAGGGAATGAAGGGAGGTGATAGGCACTCTGTTCTCTGTGCCATAGACATTCACCCTCTGTAAATCCTTGCCCAGGTGCATTGCACTTGGAAAAGCACATACATTTGGGTACTAAGATTAGAGAGAAGGGTACAGAGCAAAAGCCTCAGGCACACACACACACACACACACACACATACAGTATTGGCACAGGTGTCCAACCCATACATAAAAAGGAGGAAAGAGAAGGTTGAATCTCTGACTTCTCTTTCTCTCATACCTCATATCCAATATATCAGTAAATCCAACCAGCTCTAATTTTAAAATATATCCACATCTGATCAGTTTTCACCACTACCAGCACTGAATGTAGAATGCATTAACAACTATGCAGAGAGAAGAAAATGAATGACTAAAAATGGGGGCATTTGCCCCTGTGAGTATGAAACCAAAGAAAGGCTCCAGTGTCTCCTGTCTCTGAACACTCCCCTACCTGTATATGCTGAAACAACAAAGCACTGTTTTTGTTCTGGTTATTGAAGAAGCCTGAAAAGCAATCCTTTTGTACCTAGAATGTAGTCTCTAAATACCACATCCAATAAAAGGAACTAAGGCTTATTGAAAACACTAGAGGCCCAGTGCACAGAATTTGTGCACTGGGGGGGGGGGTGTCCCTCAGCCAGCCTACACCCTCTCCAATCTGGGACCCCTCAGGGGATGTCCAACTGCTAGTTTAGGCCCGATCCCACAGGGATCAGACATCTCTCTCACAATCCGGGACTCCTGGCTCCCAACTACTTGCCTGCCTGCCTGCCTGATTGCTCCTAACTGCTTCTGCCTGCCAGCCTGATCACCCCCTAACCACTCCCCTGCAGGTCTGGTTGCCCCCAACTGCCCTCCCCTGCAGGTCTGGTCCCCCCCCCCACTGCCCTCCCTTGCAGGCCCAGTCACCCCTAACTGCCCTCCCCTGCCGACCATCTTGTGGTGGCCATCTTTGACCACATGGGGGTGGCCATCTTGTGTGAGTGCATGATGGTCAATTTGCATATTACCTCTTTATTATATAGGATAGTAGATTCCAGATCTGGGGAAAGAGATGTCTGATATGAGCCTGGAACATTATCTCAATCCAGAAAGCAGAGAGGCTACTGAACAACTACTGGGTCCATGACAAAATAACTCAGAAGCCAATTTAAAGAAGCTCCCTCTGGCTAAAGATGGGACATTTGAGCTTCACTGAGGATAAGAATTGAAATGGCTTGAAAGATCAAATGTATTTAAACCCATGAGCTTATAATATTTTTTAAACCCTCTTTTGAGTAAACCAGTGACGCAACTCATTATTTTGAGTACTGAATAATAAAAAGAATCAAACATTTATTCTGCCTTTCCTATAAAAATTGCACCACTGGGTAATCAAACAATAGATAAGGGGAAGTTTTTCTTTATAGAAGTATTCCAGCTAATAAATGAAGAGAGAATAATAAAATTAGACTACCATTATTTTGCAAACCTAATGAAATAAGGCTCTAGGAATTGAACATCAACAGTAACTAACATCACAGATAGGGAGACAAAACCAGTCATTATGTGCCTCTTGATGGAAGTACTTCTGTCTCCTTCCCCAAAGTTAAGCCTGAATCTGATCAGGCTCCTTGAAACAGCTATCAATTTACAGGAAATACAAACAAGGAAAACTATACCACAGGGATGTAATCACAAAAATTCAGCCTGTGGGAAACTGCAGGACCAATCTACTATATTACAACAAAGAAATTACAAGCAGAGAAAAACTACAGATGGAGGGGGAAATTATAATCCAGAGACTACAATAACTATCAACCAAATGCAATGTTATGGACTTTATTTGAATCCTAGTTTATTATATTCTTGAGACAACTGAAAATGTGAACAATATATATTTAATATTAATAAATTGTTGTTAATTATCAAGTGTGATAATTATGTTATGGTTATGATTTTTTAAACAAGAGTTCTCACCATTTAGAGCTATATAATAATCATCAGCTTTCCCTTTCCTCCATCATATCTTGCTACTTCCAACCCCTCTGCTCCTGCCACTATGGCCTCTTTGTTGTTCATAAAACATAATAGGTCTTTTCTGATTGCCCTATTTGATCCTGAAACTTCACCATCTCCACTGCCCCACCCACTCCTTGTCCCCCTTTCCTGCTTTATGATTCCTCAGAGCATTTATCACCAACTGATACATTATGCATTTCACCTACTCACTTTGTTTACTGCCTGTCTCCCCCTGCTAGGGCAGGGGATTCTTGTCTTTTTATCATTGATATATCCCTGGTGTGTAGAAGAGCACCCAGCACATAGTAGATACTCAATAAGTATTTGTTTAATAAATAAATGACTCAGTGAATGAATCAGTTGCAAATCCTGGTCTGGGAAGAGAACAGAGAAAGCTCCCATGGGATAGTAAGGGAATCTCACTTCCTGCACCATGTGTGCATGAGCACGCAGATGTTCCTTAATTCCCTTACACATTGGATTTGTCAGCATTAGCTAGAAGACCCTCTTTTCCATCACACCCCATGTATGGGAGTACTGAGAAGGCTCTTTCTCCTCCCCCTAGGTGCTGGCAAGGAAGGAACAATTCCAAAGACTTACCTCCTTCTAGATTGTCCTTGTTACTGTGAGGAGCTGCACTTTGTACAAGAGGAAGGTAAGAGAAAACTTGCTCCCTTGCAAAAACTATTTAGGAATGAGATGAGAGAAAGGACACAGGGCAGTGGGTCATTCTCCTTTCTACTACCTGCGTGTTTTTATCTTTGTGAAGGTGTCTGTACATGTATGCACACATGCACAAGAGAGCAAAGAAAGCTGAGGCTCACCATCCTGCAAACCCTGCATGTGGGAGGGGTTTTCAGCAAGCGCACCCTCCACCATGCAAGGGATGTGAGAGAGGGAGCAGGACATACTCACTCTCTTGGCACAACGTGTGGTTATACTCTGGAAAGTAAGGTGGGTCAGCCTGGGGGTTGCCCACAGGAAGCAAGGGAGCCAGCCAAGGGAGGAGCACTTCTGGGTAAGCCAGGAGGGGCACACATGCAGTGAGACAGTCAGAGTGGGGTTTGGTACCAGTGGTATATTTATATGTTCCACAAGAGAACACATGAGGGAGGACATATGAGGGAGGGGCTATATCAAAACCGCAACCACCTTCCATGTATATGTGTTTGTTCTCATGCTTGTACACTGGAGAGGGAGGAAAAAGCTTGCCCTCCTGCAAGCCTTGGGTGTGGGAGGGTAATTAAAATGACAACGGTCCTACACTCAAGGCATGTAAGAGAGAAAGCAAGTCAGGAGATTTGCTCTCCTGTACACTGTGTGAATATGAGTAAATGAGAATGTGTGTGTTCCCCATGGCCAGGTTTGCATGTGATTGTGCCCCAGACATGCTGAAATGAGAAGGTATGTCTTCATGCATGTTCACATATGTACCTTTAGAAATATTCACTATATACTACCTATTTTTTCCATTTTCCTTCTTTTTTTCCATTCCAAACACCATTATGGTGTTTATTGTTTATAGGACACTGTTCTAAGTGCTTTTCATGTGTTAGCGAATTAAATCATCATAAAATATCTACAAGGTAATCATTACTGTCACTATTTTACAGATGAAACAACACCAGATCATGCATAGAGGACACGTGATAAGAAAGCTCAGAATCTTACATGCTGGCATTTAGACAGAGGACCCAACAAAGAATGCAAGAAGGCTCAATCTTCTGGGGAGGGAGGGAAGGAGGGAGGGAGGGAGGGAGGGAGGGAGGGAGGAGGGGAGAAAGAGAAAGAGAGAGAGAGAGAGAGAGAGAGAGAGAGAGAGAGAGAGAGAGAGAAGAAATACTACATCATGCAAGGATACGAGAGTGTCTCATTCCCCCTTGTGTTGCATGGAGAGAAGGCATAAAAAATGATCAGGTCTATGTGTGGAAAGACAGAGCACAAGAGTGTCAGAAGGAGGACAAGGTGTCAACTTGCTAAGTTTCACTTTGATGCCAAATCATAGGAGGGAGATGCAAAAAGTATAGCTTTCTTTAGGCATAGGATGTAAGAAAGAAAGAAAATCCAGTCATTTCCCCTTTTATTCACAGTTTTACTTTCAGCAGTTTCAGTTACCCGTTGTCAGGTGCAGTTGGAAAACATTAATGGAAACTTCCAGAAGTAAACAACACCAACATATATAGTGTGGATACACTGAACAAAGGAATGATTTATCCTGGAAAAGGACGGGATGGGATGGCAAAAAGATTTTATCGGGCTACTCAAGAACGGTGTGTTAATAATAGATACAGAGGCAGAGCTGCCTCAAACAGATTGTCAAACTGCAGCGGGAAGGCCGGGGAGGGTTGGGGGGCAGGAGGTAGGGGGGTAAGAGATCAACTAGAGGACTTGTATGCATGCATATAAGCATAACCAATGGACATAAGACCCTGGGGGATAGGGGAGGCTAGGGGACTGTCTAGGGCGGGGGGATAAAATGGACACATATGTAATACCCTTTGTAATACTTTAAGCAATAAAAAATAAATAAATAAAGAAAGAAAGAAAGAAAGAAAGAAAGAAAGAAAGAAAGAAAGAAAGAAAGAAAGAAAGAACGGTGTGCAACTTAAAACTTTTAAAGTAGAACCAGAAAGAGTTGATTACGGCTTGGATTTAGAATGTGGAGAAAATATGTGCCAAGGATGAATGCAAAGACTTCAACATATTAAAAACCTACATATCCCTGGCCTGGGCAATTGGGAAATGTCATTTACTGAGTTGGAGAACACTGAGGGAGGGGAGAGGAAAGTGAGGACTTCAGTTTTGTTTGTGTTAAGGTTTGAGGTGCTTATTAGACATCCATAGACAGGTGTCAAGTGCACAGTTTGGACACATGCATCCAGAATTCAGGAGGAAGGTCCAGTCTAGATATATAAACATGTAAATTATCCACAGAGGATGGTATTTAGAGCCACAGGACAAGATGAGAACAGCTGAGGACTACTGAGAAGTAGAAAGAAGTTGTCCAAAGACTAAATCCTCTATCTCTCTAATGTTTAAAACAAAGGAAGAGGTAGAGCCATCAAAAGAGACTAAAAAGAGAAGTTTGTGAAGTAAAAGGTCAACTAAGGGAGTGGGGAGTCCCAGAAACTAGGTAGTCTTGAAACGGAGGGAATTAACAACTGCTGTGGATCTATCAGGTAAGATGATGAAACTGCCCAACACATCGGGGACCTTGAAATAAGTGGCTTTAATGGTGAGGTGAAGATTGAAGCCGTAATCAGAGGGTACTCAAGAGAATGAAAGAAGCATAAATGGGGAGAGTCAACTCCTTTAAGGAGTTTTTCTATAGAGTGGAATCGAGAAACTGGTAGAAACTGGAGGAGCATTTGGAATCAAGGAAGAAGGTAGTGCTTTTTAATTTATTAATTTAATTTTTAAAGTGTATGTATTGTGGAAATTGAAACACAAAAAGCAAAAGTTGCTTATCCAGGATCAGAAAGCTAGTATGGGATAGCACCAGGATTCCACCACAGGTAATCTGATTGCTAAGACAGTGAGCCTAACAACCAAACCCCAAGCTGTGTGTGCCCATGTGTGTATGAGAACCTAAGGTAATAAGGACTCACTCTCTGGCACATCTGGGGCATACATGTATGGAAGAAGGTGGTGGGGGGAATGGAAGAGAGAAAGATAAGGAATGTATAAGAGGAAGGCTGAAGCTCCTATCATAAATGTGTGTGTGTATGCACACAGAGAAAGAAGTAATGAGGCTGACTATGTAGCACAACCAATGTGCTCATTGGGAGGTTGTACTAACAAGGTTAAATTTACTGTAGTGTAAGTGATGCATGTAGTAGGAAGGGGGAAACCCTAGAAGGCTTACAGTCCTGCAATGCTGGATGACATGGGACAACTCAGGCATCTCTCTTACATGCACAACATGTGTGTGTGTGCACATGAAAGAAAGGAATGCAAGATAAGGAAGGCAAGTGGGAAGGGACATGGGAAACACTCACACTACAATAGACGGTGCATAAGAGAAAGAACATGTAACCTAGTTCACTTTCGTGTGTGTGTGTGTGTGTGTGTGTGTGTGTGTGTGAAGCACGTTTAAAAAAAGCATAAAGCCTTGCATGCATACTCAAAGTAGAAAAGATGTGACAGCTCAAGATGCTTGTACTCCTGCAAGACAGTGGGGGCATTTGTGGGGGAAGGAGTAGAGAACAGAAGCAGAGACGGAGCAGGTATCAGAAAAATACTTACTGATGAACCCTATAAAAATGTTAAGACATCATAAATATTCACACTATTTTTATGATGTAAATAATTATAATTTGAACAATGTTCCAACCCCTTTCAAACAATTAAAAAAGACAAAGGCTTTTCATGTACAGACTAAGCAAGCAAACTTATCAGCTATCAGATAATTCTCATATTGTTTTTGCTTACATGTCATTACTTGACAACACTAATTATAGTGTAAAGAACCAAATGAGTGTTCACCTTGACACATCTTCTTTAGTCTTCAATCTTGTTGGCCAACAGATTATAGCTTAGAAGTTGCCCACCATTCTTCAAGGATAAACTCCCATTTTGCATCTTACTATTTTTCCCTAAAAGGGACAGATAGTTTTTACTCCTCCATACACTCCACAATACAAGGCAAACACTAATAGTCACAAGGACTCTTCTCCCTCACTGTGTGTATGTATGTGTGTGTATACAACTGAATACATACATGCCTAGGAGTCTGAGCCATTTTTCTTAAAGTCCACTATCCTACAAAGTGTGCTTGTGGGAAGGGTACTAAGAAGGCCTGCTGCATTTAAGAGACAGCACAGTTCAGAATGCCTGCACACCTGTAACGCTTGTGTGTGGGAGGGGACCTAAGACAGCTCACACCCCAACATATGAGACCAAACAGGTCAGGAGTCATCTGCTCCTCCTCACAGACAGAGAACGTGCATAGACACAGGTACCAAGAGGCCTGGGGCCATAAGGAGCCTTATACTCTTACACGCCTGTGCACATCATCTATGTGTGTGTGTGCTGGGGCGGGGACGGTATCACTGTGATAAAGATGACTCTTGTTCACCAGGCCTATAAGAAAGGCATTAAGAAATCTCAGTCCTACCGGCTGGGTGAAGGCTTACTCTCCTGCAAACTCCACAGGTGGGAGTGGGATTTGGAAAGTTTACTCTACTCCAGTCAAGGCACATAAAAGGCTGATTGGGTCAGAAGGTTCTTATCTGTCACTATGTGTGTGAGAGAGGAAGAGGAGACAAGGAAAGGCTCATTTGCCTGCAAACCTGTGGAGTGGAAGG
Source organism: Myotis myotis (assembly GCF_014108235.1). Taxonomy (NCBI): domain Eukaryota; kingdom Metazoa; phylum Chordata; class Mammalia; order Chiroptera; family Vespertilionidae; genus Myotis; species Myotis myotis. The sequence continues at coordinate 7,051,810 of NW_023416346.1, read as the reverse complement.
GGGACTGAGAAAATTCACACTTTGACGTACAAGTAAGGCATAAGGCCTGTGAGGTAGCAAGCAGGTCAGAAAGTGAGTGTGCTTCTAGATCTATGTGGCTGCTCGTGAGAAGGTTCACTCAGTAGCAAGCTATCTATCTGCAGGGATATGCAAATGCTGTCACATTGGCAGGAGCAGAAGGGGTGGTGGAAGGCGAAGTAAGAAGTGTTAAGTGACTGGACACTGTAAGCATATATTGCTGTGTGTGAGAGCAGGAATATTCAATGGGAGATGGGACTCTTTTTTTTTTTTTTTTTTTTATTGTGTGACTATGAATGCACCACTTAACATTTTTGTCTCTGGGTAAAATGAGGGAAGACAGGTCTAGATGATTTCCAAAAAGCCTTCCTGTTCTAGAATTTTATGAGCTCTGACTCTGGCTGCTTTCACTGGGATGATTTAAATTCTTCCCATAAAGCCTGGGAGGTGGAGACACTTGGAAAGTGCTTTTCCACTGAGGTGACAGTGATTATTAATCTTTCCTGGTAAGTGGTGTCCTAGGGCTCCAGACCCAAGAGGTTTCAGATCCCGGACTGGATCAGGCAAGGGCTGCAATGGCTCTTGGCTGCAGAGTGAGGAACCAGAAAGATCTGAAAGCACCATCCCAGGGAAAACATTAGCATGAAAAGTCTAGGAGTCTGGTCAACCAAAGTACCAATTTGCAACCAGACAAAGTACTGGTGGACAGAAAGAGAAACAAAGTGAAGGTCAACTGGGAAGAGATCAGAGATGGCATAACTGAGCCGAGGGTAAGAAGCATAGTCTATGAAGCGATGTACTGTGTTCAGGAACATAAGCACAAGGTGAAGAGGACCTTTTAATCTGAAAGACAGATGGCAGAGACTAGCCCATCGGTGGGCAGTGTGGCAGCCACCTTCATATGCACTTTATATGGACTTAGTTTTTTATTGTAATGATGGGGCACATAGATTCATCTATGATCTCCTAACTTATCCCTTCCGTTGGCAGGGGCAGGCCTCTGAAATGGTGGTTGCCTACAGTTGAGGGTGAAGTTGATAGTTTAGGTGTGAAGATTTTTCAACTCTTCTTCAGAGCTCTCATCCAATCTATTGCTCATACCACTGCTGGCATAGTGATTTTTTTTTACAGTATATTATCTCTGATCTTGCCAATCTTGTGCATGGGAACATTAATTAACTATCTTTGTCAAAACTTAAAATTTTAAGACCCTCTACAATATGGCTTCAACTTACTTTTTCAATTATATTGGCCACTTGTACCCTATAAACAGGAGATGGGACTCTTGCTCCCACATACCTCCTGCACTGTGTTGCTTGCATAGAATGCTATAGTCTTAGCCTTGGGATTCCTGGTTCTGCCATTAACAATTGTGTGCAACCACCCTATGCTTGCAGTTCCTCATCTATGAAGTGGGGACTGTAGTAGTACCTCATTTTTTGGATTGTCATAAGGGTTGACCTAGACAACATGACAAGTGCTTAGCTTAGCACCTGGTACACTGTAAATACTAATGAAAATACTGATCATCATTGTTAGTATCAGTACCAGCAAAATGAGTCTTTGTAGGGAAACATCATTCAAAGATCCCCTTAAAGTGCCTATGACCTCAACTGTTCACCTCTTCCCTTGTCTGGGGCCAGAAAGGAGCTGCTAAAAGGTGGCTAGACCCAAACTTTACTCTGCTCAAAAACTGGGACTAGGGGAGAGAGAAAGAAAGAACTAGGAGACAGATACAGAGATAGAATCCTTAACAAAATGTTCATTATCATAATTTTGAAATAAAGGAGAAGGATGTATGTGTTTAGGAGGTGGGCGAGGAGGTATTGAAGTAAGGTGTAACAGGTATAGACAGGGCCATGACACATTGAAGGCTAAATAATAAAGTTGTGACTTTGATACCTCTGGTGGAAAAACTGATGATCAGCCGGATAAGCTAGATAACAAGCTCCTGAAAAATCATGAGATAATGGTACAGTTAATATCATCTAGAACCCTAGCTTGTTTGCTCAGTGGATAGAGCATTGGCCTGCTGACCAAAGGGTCCTGGGTTCAATTCTGTCCAAGGGCACGTACCTCAGTTGCAGGCTCCTCCCCAGCCTGATCCCTTGTCGGGGCTTGTGCAGGAGACAACCAATAGATGTGTTTCTCTCACAGCGATGTTCCCTCTCTCTTCCACTCTCTCTAAAACTCAATGGAAAATATCCTCAGGTGAGGATTAAAATAATAATAATAACAACAACAACAACATCCAGAGTCAAGAAAACTCTAAAAAGGGTATGTGTGTGTGTGTGTGTGTGTGTGTATATATATATATATATATATAGTGTGATTGTGTATATATATATATATATATATATATATATATATATATAGTGTGATTGCTGTCCTAAAGAGCTTAAAGTCTCTACACCAAGTAAGAGTCCTATGTAAAGTCCTATGTTAGCTCCATCCCAACTCTGATATGTTACGATGCCATGAGGACTGAATTCAGCCAGATAGGATGAATTTTGTTCATTAGATTCCACATATAAGTGAGATCATGTGATAATTTGTCTTTCTCTGACTGGCTTATTTCACTTATCATAATACTCTCCAGGTCCATCCATGCTGTTGCAAATGTTAGAAGTTCCTTACTTTTTACAGCAGCATAGTATTCCATTGTGTACCTGTACCACTGATTTTTAATCTGCTCATCTGCTGATGGGCACTTAGGCTGTATCCAAATCCCAGCCACTGTAAATTGTGCTGCTATGAACATAGGGGTGCATATATCCTTTCTGATTGGTGTTTCTAGTTTCTTGGGATATATTCCTAGAAGTGGGATCACTGGGTCAAATGGTATTTTTTAAACATTTGCAGTTTACTTTATGTCAAATACACTGAAGAAAGCTATTAAAGTGTTAGCATATGTGGCAATCAAGACCTATCTCAGGTGATTTCTATTTAAAAGAAATCAATAACGCAAACTGATGGCAAGCAAAATTAATCAGAAACAGGTGTATAATTTTCTATATCACCAATAAACAGTCACCTAATGAGTAATGGCCTGCTATCAGAAAAAGTCAGCAAGTTTGCATCTACCTTTGTATTCACTTTTTATCAAATGGCATGTATTATCAAAAGAAATATCAGAAATCCAACCAACAAAATAAAAAAAATAAACTATTAGCTCATAGCTGTAGGCCTATTTTAATTAAATTTGTGTGTTCATTTACTATGGTACTTAAAGTCTTGAAAAATTGTGGTTTATGTCTGAATAGTTTCTATTTAGTTTGTACAACATGATTTTACATAATAACTCTCTGACAAGAGGTAGCAAAATCAATATAGAAAGAAACTAATATCAAGTTCACAGATAAAAATGCAATGCAAAAGAAACCATCAACAAAACAAGAGAACAACATAAACTGATGAACAAAGACAGATCTAGAGGCAGAGAATCATCGATCAGAACGTCAAACCTCAGAGGGAAGGTAGGAGAGGGTGGGGGTAAGGAGGAGAGATCAACCAAAGGACTTGTATACATGCACATAAGCCTAACCAATGGACATAGACACCAGGGGGGTGAGGGCATGAGTGGGGGGGGGCGTAATTGGAGGATAAGGACACATATGTAATACCTTAATCAATAAAGAAATTTTAGGGGGATGGGAGCATGAGTTTGTGTGTGTGTGGGGGGGAGGTTGGGGGTTAATGGGGGGGATGAGGACACATTTGTAATACCTTAACTAATAATAAAAAAATAAAATAAAATAAAATAAAAAAAATAGTTCAACCACAGCACTAAATAAAAAAAAATAAAAAATAAAAAATAAATAAATAAATAAATTTTAAAAAAAGAAAAAAACAACAACAAGAAAGCCCACTGCATGGGAGAACATATTTGCCAATGTTATCACCGATAAGGGTTTAATCTCCAACGTTTATGGGGAACTCATACAACTTAACAAAAGGAAGATAAACAACCCAATCAAAAAAATGGGCAACGGACCTAAATAAATACTTATCAAAAGAGGACATACAGAAGGCCAGGAGACATGTGAAGAAATGCTCAGGGTCACTAATCATCTAAGAGATGCAGAATGAGGCGACGGTGCGGTACCATCTCACACCTGTCTGAGTGGCTATCATCAACAAATCAACAAATGATTTATTTTTAAAATTTATCTTTATTGTTAAAAATATTATAGATGTCCCCCTTTTCCCCCATTGACCCCCTACACCCTTCTTCCCCGAGGCCTTCACTGCACAATTGTCTGTGTCCATGGTTTATACATATATACATGTAAGTTCCCCAGTTAATCTCTCCCCCCCACACATACACCCTCTGAGATCCATCAGTCTGTTCTATGCTTCTATGTCTCTGGATCTATTTTGTTTGTCAGTTTATTTTGTTCATTAGATTCCACATATAAGTGAGATCATGCAATGTTTGTCTTTCCCTGACTGGCTTATTTCACTTAGCATATTTCACTCCATGCTGTCTCAAAGGGTATGAGATCCTTCTTTTCTATAGCTGCATAGTATTCCATTATGCAAATGTATCACACATTTTTATCCATTCATCTACTGATGGGCACTTGGGCTGTTTCCAGATCTTAGCTATGGTAAACAGTATTGCTATGAACATAGGGGTAAATATTTTCTTTCTTATTGGTGTTTCAGGATTCTCAGGATATATTCCTAGAAGTGGGATTAAATGCACTAATTTAAAAGAAGACAAGTCCACATGGACATGAAGATTATAAAGATGGTATGAAAACAACCAGGACGTCTGTGAAACACAGCTGCAGGCCATGGGCAGTAACCACAGTTTATAAATTGGAGAACAAAATGCTTCTTCGGGAAGTTTAGTCTAGCAGCAAGTGGAAATACAGATTGACATTAGGGAGATCAATTTAAAAGATTAGCTCTCAAGACCAATAGATGAGAGAGGTCAAGAGGGTCAGAACTGGGCTGATTAGAGGTGAAAATAGAAAGGAAGTGATGGGGGTAGAGGGAGTAAGGAGGAGCTCAATAGATTTCAAGAACAGGAATTGGCAACTCATTCTATGTGGTATTTTGTGCAGAAGAATCTTGTGACAGTGTTGGAAACAAGGCTCGAATGAGGTGGTAACTGAGCTAATATAAATGAGATGAGTGTGAAGAACATTTTAAGCAATCTACAGAACTTGGATTAAGCCAGGGCATGATTACATCATAAAATGCCAAGGATTCCAGCATTAACACACAGATAATGGTTTGGGCTAAGAATTAGGTATTTGGGGTCTTATCATCCTTCACTGGTTATGTTGCATTGCAAAGCACTAAGCAAAAGGATGCTGTGTGCTGCACAGATACCAAGGCATTTAATATATTTTTGCTACTCTTAATTCTGAGCAAGCTACCTATCCAATGCTGGTGTTCCCAACATGAAACACTTATCTTCCCCTCAGTTCCCAACCCCTTATAGCTCATGATAAAACTGGCAGTTGAGTGGATTTTATTTTATTGCTTGAGGGAAATTTAAACAAAAAACAACAACTTGGAAGGACTTTACTTATGAGCTCAAGTCCCCTCTAAAAATAGACACAGTTACACCATTCATTTGGTACATAAACTTATTACGTCTTGCAACTTGGAGGACTGGCAGAATGAATAGATTCATTATCTCTTCATTTATGCTTTCTTAAGAGCTGTCAAGCCTTTGCACTCTACATTTCCTCCAAGAACCCACTCTAAGAAAGTTTCTCCTCTGAGTGGCTCATATAGCACTTACACACATCCTGCCTTGTGCTGGAGTTATTTGCCTTTGCCTTATCTCCTCCTAAGGGAAGAGACTGGCTTTGATATTACTTAGAGGCCTCAGATACAGTGTAGAAGTTCCTTAACTATCCGTGAAATAAATCTGTTTGTTTTTAAGATAAGTACGGTTGCTCCCATTCGGTTTGAAGTATTGCCATTTCAAGGCCCCCAAAATGTCTTATCAGTAGTTATTCAAATAATTTCCCCTTCACCATTATTGTGCAAGAAGATATGGATAAAACAATTTACAAATTCAGGAAGATTTCAGGGTGTGCCAGGTTTTGGGACACACACACACTCAATCCTTCTGCCTAACCACCCACCCAAGGCGTGGTGACTACTAGCATGACAAATACTGCCTACACCTCATTCTGTAATTCTAAAATGTAAGTTTATGAGTAAGTCTTAATCGGAATTTAGGTCCAAGAGACAAGCTATATTGAGTCAAAGGTTAATCTTTTTTCTCTCAATGAGCTAGAGAATAAAAAAATGTTACACAATCTAGAGAACTGGATTCTAGCTTCAACCCTGTCGCTGACCTGATCTGAGTCTTTTAAAAAATATTTTCATTATTGATTTCAGAGAGGAAGGGAGAGAGAGAGAGAGAGAGAGAGAGAGAGAGAGAGAGAGAGAGAGAGAGAGAAGAGAGAAACATCAATGATGAGAGAGATTCATTGATTGGCTGCCTCCTACACACCCCACACTGGAGATTGAGCCCGCAACCGAGGCATGTGCCCTGACCAGGAATCGAACTGTGATCTCCTGGTTCACAGGTTGACATTCAACCACTGAGCCACGCCGGCCAGGTGCTAATTATCATTTTGAGCTTACCAATTTAAAACGTTCATTATCTTTTGCTTCCTCCTGCTATAACCCCATATTTAATTGGTTACCAAGTCCAAACCTCCTGGTTTACAGTGTTTCCGATTTGTTCATTTACTTTTTATCCCCACCTTTCCCACTGTGTGGTCTGGCCCCAACTGCTTTATACCTTTCAATATCTGTTATTCCTCTCCCCAAGACTCATCCCTACCATTGGCCACACTCAAATTTCATATCCCCCCCCCTACACAGTCCTTTTCCCCAGTCAAGACAATTTTCTCATGATCAGCTGCCCACCTACCCTAACCAGATTTGTGTTACTAAGCCAGACAGGATTGTCACCATTGCTTTCTACATATCCAAATGTTAACAGTCTTTAAAGGCCCAGCTCAGGTATCATGATACTTCTTTCATGATACTCTGCTTTTCCTAAACTCTCATTGGACAATGCTACTCATTTCTTGATTATATGCTCATTCTCTACCTCCTTCATTTTTCTTGAATAATAAACACAAGAGAAACTGGGTTTGGGGCATTTTTCTCTTGTATCCTCCTCCACAGTGTTGGATGCATAATGGGTATTCAAGAAATGCTTTTTGCACTGGGTATTTTAGCTTGGTGGTTAGAGGATTGGCCTTTGGACCAAAGGGTCATGGGTTCAATTCCCGGTCAAGGGCATGTACCCAGTTGAAGGTTCGGTCCCCGCCCAGTTAGGGTGGGTACCGGAGGCAACTAGTACATGTGTCTCTCTCACATTGATGTTTCCCTCTCTCTCCCCCTCCTCCCTCTCTTCCACTCTCTCTAAAAATCAAGTGGGGGGGGGAATATCCTTGGGTGAGGATTTAAACAAAAGAAATGCTTTTTGATCACATTGTGATTAATGTTCAAACTATAGTATTTAATTTGAAAATTCTGTTCTTATTTCTCTCCTCGGTGATCACATACTGTATTGAATCTAAAAGAACCCATTAAAATCATGACACTCTGGTCCTCCTCCCTGCTCCTCTCCCCCTTTTGGAATCTAACACATGAATAACACACATCATATGATACTAAAAATCTGCAATTTTAGAACTTTAGTAACAAAAGACCACAAAATCCAACTAGATACTTCCCTTTAATATGAAAAACCATTTTCCCCTAGCAACCAGGTTAAACAAAGCTCTTAAATTAAAAAGCAAGAACAACCGGAAATACTTCCTCTTCAGGTCCCTGGGGAAATGCTGCTCTGAGGCTGACCCTAGTGGTGGAGAAGGCGGGTGTGGAGAGTAAATCTTAAATGCCTAGAATCTAGGGCTCAAGCCAAAGGAGGAAGAAATCCAAATCCACTGGGGCCCAGCACATCTTTTTCTATGCCAGAAGTTCAAAGGGAGGGGGGGGGGGGTCTCACTTCCTAAATTGTCTTATGTATTCTTAAATCTGTTTAAACTATTGTATTACTTATCCCATCACCCACCAGCCACCAAGTAACGAGCCCTTCCTAGTTAGTTCAAGGAAACAACAGCACACCAAGTCTGCCCTATTGTCCTCTGCCTAAGAGTAACTACAACAATTAGGTTTTTGTGGGCCAGCAGAACTTAATTAACTACCTTATAAACCAAGGAAAACTTATGGCTCCACATATATGCATACCTTTATAATTTCAATATATCCTTTAATTAACTATAAGGGCAAGCAAATAACAACTTGGACTAAAAACAATCTAAAAGAATTGCTGGCTTGCCACAAAGTTAATATATCATTGAGTTAAGAAATTATTGCTGGGGGGAAAATGAAGAAAACAATGTGCAGAACACTCAATCTATTGTCCTGGCGAAGTGCTAGTTCTATTGCAATAGGCTTCAGCAGTGTGGCCAGTTTTCTCCTTGACAAAAGCCACAATATTTATTACTTCCCTTTGTTCCCTTTTATTCCTAAACAGAGGTCTTAGAGATTCTGCCAGTGGCACACCTGGACAGTCCCTGGGTATTTTCATGTGGGTACTAATTAAAATGCTAACCCTACAAACTACATAGAACCTTGAAGAAGAAAACAGGCAGGTTGCGCAGCACAGGTACTTTATGAGGTTTGTGTCTAATCCTACGTAAGATGCCTAAGACAGTATGTCAGACTTCATCCTTTGAAAGCCCAAAGAAAATAGTAATTTTGGGAAAATGAGGAGATGGGAACCTTTCTGTAATTTTTTCCAAGATGAAATTTCAGAAAGTTTTACTTTTTTTTTTCCAGAAAGTTTTACTTTTTAAGAACAGAGGGAATGGAGAGACTGACCCCAGACCCTTTTGCATATTCTATGGCACATCAAGAATGTAGTCAGCCAGCTCATAAATTTGCCACTAACCACAACTAAATTCAAAACACCTGGAAAACTTTTTTAAAAGAATAAACTGAAAGACCCTACAGATTTGGGCAGTTGTCAAAATTTGTGCTACCAGACAGATGGTGTCAATGCTCTCAGGACAATGTGACAAGTCAAAGTCTTAATTCATTCAACTAAGCACCTCTGCACATGGACTACAATTTACATTTCATAATGTACACTCCCAGTAATGCCATATGTTTAAGAAACCATCATTGGGGTTGTGAAAGAAAGTTCCCAGTCAAATTCTCACCACCCTTGGTTATATGGGTGTGTTCACTCTGTGATAAATTACTGAGCTGTAACTTTGGATTTGCATGCTATTTTATACGTGTGTTATATTTTAATAGAAAATTTTAAAATCTTCCCAGCATCCTTTGGCTACACTTGTAGCATCATTAAACACTTTGCTGCAGAAATGCTTAAATGGCACAGTGTTCCAGTCATTTGGAGTAAATTCACTGTTTGAGATGGCAGCATAATTGCTTCTGGTCTACTGGTGCATGGACAATAAGAACCAACCTTGCATCTAAATGCATATAAGGGAAAATCATTCATTGATTAAGGGGTGTGCAAACTGAGCCACTTAATCTGAAACAGGCTAATTCAGCAATTACCAAACTTGGGAAACTGTAATACTCTCAATTTAAAGTTTCCTTTAATCACTAAGGGTACAAAGCATTGCGTGGTGTGTGCATGTGTAACAGAAATTAATAGAAAGTGGATAAATATGAACCAATTTTCAGTGTTTCACACAATCTTAACATTGATACTGCATGGAATCATAAAATCAGGGCCCCAAAAAACTGGTCAGAATCAGCAGAAAATGCCTGAGAGGCAGGACACCTAACCAAAACCTGCACCATAGTCACAACCCTAGACAGTAGCCAAAAGGTTATGTGACAGGGCAATATTGAAAAGTGAGTACTCTCTATATGCACAGACTATAATCAATTTAATATTCTTTAAAAGTACATGCTTTAATCAAATGCCTAGCATGTATTGTGGAAGACAAATTGGGGGGGGGGATGTTATTTTTATTTGGATAGAAAAACATTCGTTTTTTATTTAACCAATGTGTACTGAGAGACTTACATGGCTGCATTCCAGGATACAATATTTTATTTGGAAGACATATTTTATACTCTTTAGGATTTCACGCTACTTGGGAAGGCAGCGAGTGGATGGTACTAACAGAGACGGAACAATTATAGAAACAAAATATGGTGTGTAAACAGTGTGGGCCTTCTAACATGGGCAGGTAAGATCAGTGATAAAGAGACAGGGCATTCCAAGCTACAGTAAGTAAGATCGAAGCAAAGGGCAAGGCAGAGTGAATCAGCAGGAGGTAGAGCAGTGCTACTCAAAGTATGGTTCAAAGGCCTAGTGCCAGTCCCCAACTTGTTCACTAAGACAAGTCCAGAAATTAATAAGCATTTAGAAACGTTTATAGCAATTTGACAGGGCAATTTTATGTCTCATAAATCTAATAATAAATATAAAGCTTATACTTTATATGTCTTGATAATTTCATTCTCCTAATGATCTTTGTTACATTACACAAAAGTTTCAATCCATGATGGACTAGAAGTTAGAAAAAAATAAATACACAATTAGCTTGTCTCTTGGCACAGGCTCCTTTGAGAAACACCAGTTGAGACTGATGATATGTCTGAGTCAAGGGGTGTGGAGGTGAGGTGGAGAATGAAGGATGGGTAAATGGGATAAGGCAAGATAATAAAGGCCTTGAAACACAAGCACATGTAGGAATTATCTGAACCAATTTTCAGTGTTTCACACATTCTTAACATTGATACTCCATGGAATAATAAAATCAGGGCCCCGAAAAACTGGTCAGAATCAGCAGAAAATGCCTATGAGAGGCAGGACACCCAACATGTAGGAGACAATAAGTATTGGAAAGTGGTACTAGGTTCATGAATAAGGAAGTGCCATGAAGAAAGAAGTAGTTTTGTAGGGCAGAGTCTGGCAGCAGTTGATTGGGTTTGATTGGAAGGAGATCAACCACTCAGAAATTAAGAACACAACATCTGAAAGGAAGAATACACTAGAAAGAATCAACAACAGTAATTTAGATGAAGGAGAGAATTGAATCAGCGATTTTGAAGACAAGGTAGCAGAAAACACTCAATCAGAGCATCAAAAAGAGAATTTTAAAAATGAGAATAGCCCTAGCTGATTTGGCTCAGTGGATAGAGCATCAGCCTTCAGACTGAAGGGTCCCAGGTTCAGTCCTCGTCAAGGGCATGTACTTTGGTTGCAGGCTCAATCTCCAGCCCTGGTCTGGGTATGTGCAGTAGGCAACCAATCAATGTGTCTCTCTCACATCGATGTTTCTCTCTCTCTGTCTCTCCCCCTTCCTTCCACTCTCTATGAAAAACAAATGGAAAAAATATCCTCGGGTGAGGATTAACAAAAAATAAAATTAAAAGAAGTGAGAGTAACAGAAGGGATCTTTGGGACCACATGAAGCATAACAACATCTGCATCATACAGGTGCCATAAGGAGAAGAGAGAGAGCAAGGAATTGTGAACTTATTTGAAGAAACAATGACTGAAAATTACCCTAACCTGCTGAAGGAAAAAGACACACAAGCCCAGGAAGTGCAGAGAGTCCCAAAAAAAGATGAACCCAAAGAGGCCCACACCAACACACATCATAATTAGAACGTCAAAGGTTAAAGACAAAAAGAGAATCTTAAAAGCAGCAAGATAGAAAGTTACCTACAAGGGAGCCCCTATAACAGTGATGGCGAACCTTTTGAGCTTGGCGTGTCAGCATTTTGAAAAACCCAAACTTAACTCTGGTGCCATGTCACATATAGAAATTTTTTGATATTTGCAACCATAGTAAATCAAAGACTTATATTTTTGATATTTATTTTATATATTTAAATGCCATTTAACAAAGAAAAATCAACCAAAAAAATGAGTTCGCGTGTCACCTCTAACACACGTGTCATAGGTTCGCCATCACTGCCCTATAAGGATTCCTGCTGATTTCTCAACAGAAACATTTCAGGATAGAAGGGATTGGTACAAAATATTCAAAGTGACAAAGACAAGGACCCTACAATTAAGACTACTCTATTCAGCAAGGCTATCATTTAAAACTGAAGGAGAAATAAAGAGCTTTGAAACAAGAAATCTAGAGGAGTTCATTACCACCAATCCAGCCAGTGTGGCATAGTAGTTGAGCATAGACCTATGAACCAGGCGGTCACGGTTCAATTCCTGGTCAGGGCATATGCCCAGGTTGCAGGCTCAATTCCCAGTGTGGAGCGTACAGGAGGCAGCTGATCAATGATTTTCTCTGATCATTGATGTTTCTATCTCCTCCCTTCCTCTTTGAAATCAATAAAAATATATTTTTAAAAAAGAGAGACAAAGAGAAATATTACATAATGATAAAGGGACCAATCCAACAAGAGGATATAATATTTATAAACATTTATGCACCCAACATAGGAGCAAATAAGTATATAAAGCAAATCTTAATAGACATAAAGAATGAGATCAACAGTAATGCAGCCACAGTGGGGGATTTTAACACCCCATTAACATCAATGGATAGATCTTCCAGACAGAAAATCAACAAGGAAACAGCAGCCTTCAATGACACACTAGACCAGATGTATTTAATTGATGTTTTCAAATCATTTAACCCCAAAGCAGCAGAATATGCATTCCTTTCAAGTGCACATGGAACATTTGCTAGGATAGACCACATATTAGGGCAAAAAAAACAAGTCTCGATAAATTTAAGAAGATTGAAATCATATCAAGCATCTTCTAAACACAATAGTATAAAACTAGAAATCAATAACAAGAAAAACACTGAAAAACACACAAATACATGAAAACTAAATAACATGTTACTAAACAATGAATGGGTTAATAATGAGATCAAGAAAAAAATCAAAAGATACCTCTAGACAAATGAAAATGAAAACACAACAACCCAAAATCTATGGGACTCAGCAAAAGCAGTCCTACATGGGAAATACAAGCCTACCCGAAGAAAGAATAAAAATGTGAAATAAACAATTTAACCTTACACCTAAAGGAACTAGTAATACAACAAACACAGCCCAAAGTGAGTAGAAGGAAGGAAATAATAAAGATCAGAGCGGAAATAAAAATAATAGCATCTGAAAAAAAACAATATGAAAGATCAATGAAACCAAGAGCTGGTTCTTTGAAAAGATAAACAACACTGATAAACCTTTAACCAGATTCATCAAGAAAAAAAGAGAGAAGGCTCAAATAAATAAAATCATAAATGAAAGAGAAGTTACAAGTGACACGACAGGAATACGAAGGATTATAAGAAAATATTACAGACAACTATATGCCAACAAATAGTACAACCTGGAAGAAATGGATAAATTTCTAGAAACATACAATCTTCCAAAACTGAACCAAGAAGAAACAGAAAATCTGAACAGACTGATTACAACTAATGAAATCAAAGCAGTAATAAAATTCCCAACAAGTCCTCAAACAGATGGTTTCACAGGAGAATTTTACCAAACATTCAAAGAACTAGCACTTATCCTTCTTAAATTATTCCAAAAAAAATTCAAGAGGAGGGAAGACTCTAAAGCTTATTTAACGAGGCAGCATTATCCTAATTCCAAAACCAGGTAAAGACACTACAAAGAAAGAAAATTATAGGCCAATATCCCTGGTGAACAGAGATGCCAAAATCTTCAAAAAATATTAGCAAACTGAATCCAGCAATACATTAAAAGACCATACACCATGATTGAGTGGGATTTATTCCTGAGATGCAAGGTTGGTACAATATGCACAGATCAAGTAACATGATACACCACATACACAAAATGGATAGAAATCACATGATCATATCAATTGATGCAGAAAACACTTGACAAAATCCAGCACCCATTTATGATAAAAACTCTAAGTGACATGGGAATAGAGAAAATATATCTTACATAATAAAGACTATAAATGGAAAACCTACAGCTAACATCATACTCAACGGGGAAAATCTAAGTGTTTCCCTTAAGATCAGCAACAAGACAGGGATGCCCACTTTCACCAACCTTTTCTAACACAGTACTGGACATCCTAGCCACAGCAATCAGACAAGAAATAAAAGGTATCCAGTTAGAAAGGAATAAGTAACACTGTCATTATTTGCAGATGACATGATACTCTATATAGAGAACCCTAAAGATTTCACAAAAAAACTACCAGAACTCATAAATGAACTGAGTAAAATACCAGGAAACAAAATCAATATTCAGAAATTGGTTGCATTTTTATACACCAATAATGAACTATCAAAAAGGAAAATTAAAAAAACAATTCAATTTACAATTGCATTGAAAAAAATACCTAAGAATAAATTTAACCAAGGAGGTAAAAGACCTGTATTCAGAATATTATAAGACACTGAAGAAAGAAACTGAAGATATAAATAAATGGAAGCATATATCCTGCTCATGGATAGGAATAATTAACATCATTAAAATGTCCATACTATCCAAAGAAATCTACAGATTCAATGCAATTCCTATGAAAATACCAATGGTGTATTTCACAGAACTAGAATAAACATTCTAAAAATTTATATGGACCCATAAAAGACCCCAAATAGCCACAGCAATCTTGAGAAAGAAAAACAAAGTTGGGAGTATCACACTACCTGACATCAAACTATACTACAAGGCTATAGTAATCAAAATAGCATGGTATTGGCATAAAGATAAGTATACAGCTTAGTGGAACAGAATAGAGATACCAGAAATAAACTCATGACTTTATCGTCATTTGATATTTGACAAAGTAGCCAAGAACATACAATGGAGTAAAGAGAGTCTGTTCATTAAATGGTGTTGGGAAAAGTGGGAAGATACATGCAAAAAAAAAAAATGAAACTAGACAAATTCTTACACCATATAAAAGAATAAACTCAAAATGAATTAAAGACTTAAATGTAAGTCTCAAAACCATTAAACTCCTAGAAGAAAAGATAGGCAGTAAAATCTGTGACATTTCTCTTAGCAATATTTTTTCTGATACATCTCCTCAAGCAAGAGAAACAAAAGAGAAAATAAATGAATGGGACTACATCACACTAAAAAGGTTTTGCACAGCAAAGGAAACCAAAGACAACCTATTGAATAAAAGAAGATATTTGTCAATAAGACATCTGATAAGAATTTAATATCACCCTAGCCGGTTTGGCTCAGTGTATAGAGCATTGGCCTGTGAACTGAAGGGTCCTGGGTTCGATTCTGGTCAAGGGCATGTACCTTGGTTGCAAGCTCCTCCCTGGCCCAGACCCTGATCAAGGCACATGCAGGAGGCAACAATCGATGTGTTTCTCTCAATCGATGTGTTTCCCTCTCTCTTCCACTCTCTCTAAAAATCAATGGAAAAATATCCTTGGGTGAGGATTAAAAAAAAAAAAAGAAGAATATCCAAAATTCATAAATACCTCATATAGCTAAACACACACACACACACACACACACACACACGCGCGCGCGCGTCAAAAACAATCCAATTAAAAAATGAGCAAAGGACCTGAATAGAGACTTCTCCAAAGAGGATATACAGATGGCCAATAGACATATGAAAAGATGCTCAGAGTCACTGATCACCAGAGTAATGCAAATAAAAACCACAATGAAATATCACCTCACACCTGACAGAACGGTATCACCAATAAGTGAATAAACAACAAGTTCTGGCAAGGATGTGAAGAAAAGGGAACCTTTGTGCACTGTTGGTGGGAATGCAGACTGGTGCAGCCACTATTGAAAGCAGTATGGCAGATCCTCAAAAAATCAAAATTGAATCTGCCTTATGACCCAGTAATTCCACTTCTGTATATATATCCAAAGAAACCCAAAATTACAATAGCCAAGATATGGAAGCAACCCAAGTGTCCAGTAGATGAGTGGATAAAAAAGTGGTTATGTATAATGAAATATTATTTGGCCATAAAAAAGAATGAAATCTTACAATTTGCTACAGCATGGATGAACCTAGAGATTATGCTAAGTGAAATAAATCAGTCAGAGAAGGACAAATACCATATCACTTCACTTATATGTTGAACTTAAAGAACAATATAAATAAACAAACAAAACAGAAACAGATTCATAGACGCAGAGAATACACTGATGGTTGCCAGAGGCGAGGTGTGGTTGGGGGACTGGGTGAAAGAGATGAAGGGATTAAAAATACAAATTGGTATTTACAAAGCAGTCACAGGGATATAAATTGCAGCAGAGAGAATATAGTCAACAGTATTGCAATAACTATGTATGGTGCCAAGTGGGTACTGGAAATATTGGGGGGAACACTTTATAAAGTATATGATTGTCTAACCACTAAGATGTACACCTAAAACTAATACAAAGTAATATTGAATGTAAAGTGTAATTGAAAAGGAAATAAAGAAATACATTAGAGACGTGGGGTGGGCTGGGGATGCCTATGCAGATACGAATATCTCATTCCAGAATAAATATAAGCTGGTTCTCTCATCAGCACTCAAGCTTTTGGCATGTAGTATGCCTGTGTAAACTGTTTCTGAATGTGCTTTCTGTTTTTCCTCATAATATAATCTTATGTTTTTAAAGATTATCAAGTCTAGCATCCTGTTCTGAATGAGTACAAACATATATTCCTTAGACCAGCATTTGCTAAACTGTGAATTATGGAATATTTGGTTCTACAAGATGTTACTATGTTCCTATTTTTTAACATATTTTTATTGATTTCAGAGAGGAAAGGAAAGGGAGAGAGATGTAGAATCAATGATCAGAGAGAATCATTGATCTGCCCTCCTTCATGCCCCCCACTGGGGATCGAGCCCACAACCTGGGCATGTGTCCTGACCAGGAATCGAACTATGACCTCCTTCCTGGTTCATAGGTTGACGCTCAACTACTGAGCCATGCCAGCCGGGCTGTTCTTTTTTTTTTTTTTTTAAGTATTATTGTCCTATATTCCAAAAATGTTTGGGAATGACACAAACATTTTTAAAGCTCTGAGAAGTCCTGCAGTAAAGAAACTTATTAAACTTTTTATTTACCTCATCATTTTGGAAATAACCAGAAACCCTGCTATCAGAATACTTATGAACCTCAAGGCAAACACTATGGTTTATGCAGTATTTTAAAATAAAAATTGACTGAAGTAGGTCACTAGAGGGAAAAAAAGAAGATTCATGTGAATTTTTTAGGAAAAAAATGTAATTACTATTACTGTATCTTTGTTAACTTTCCATTATGTTAACCAAAAATGAAATATTTTAGGTGCACTTGAATGAAGTAGAAAGTGTGTCAGGGATGATTTTATTTTAAAAGAACAGATAATTTAAAAGTCATTCATATGAATTATTTAAATTCATTTCATATTTTAAAGTACATTTACTTTACCAGCTGTACTTTCCACACTTTTCATTTTGATTCCTAACAGTGGGGGATTGCATTTCCCAAAACATCAGATAGGTGGGAGAAGGAAAGCAGATAGGATATAATCTTAGCCACAGACTGTACATTCATAGGTAGACTTGACTGAGGACATGTTTTTAAAGCTTATAAATATATATTTATGATATTAGCATTACATATATATTTATATAATTTTATTTTAAGTATTAGGTTACAGCCCTAGCCGGTTTGGCTGAATGGATAGAGTGCCAGCCTCCAGATTAAAGGGTCCCAGGTTCAATTTCGGTCAAGGGCACATGCCCTGGTTGTAGGTTCGATTCCCAGTAGGAGGCATGCAGGAGGCAGCCAATCAATGATTCTCTCTCATCATTGATGTTTCTATCTCTTCCTCTCCCTTCCTCTCTAAAATCAATAATATATTTTTTAAAATATTAGGTTACAGAGAAAGCAAATTGGAAGGCAATACAGTCATTTTGCTTTTAGGAAAAAACTGCTGTATTTTGCTAAATTTTAAGACAGTTTATTAGATACACTAGTGTAGAGAAGAAGGTAACTTTCCAAGTATTTTCTTCAATAACTGACTTATTTTTCTAAATTAAAAAATTAGAAAGGATGGAAAATTAAACTATAAATGCAAAGGAAAACTTTTTATCATTCTTAAAGGTTTACCACATATGAGTCACCTAAATATTACATCTGGTAACCTACAGAAGACCCAAAGGATTTTTAAAATTTAAACATATCCTTTCATACATTTGACTAATGGAAAATAATTTATTTTCGTGTTCTTAGAAAATAAATTCCAGGTAGGAGTTTTTAAAACATATGGTTAATTGTTAATAATAGAGAAAATGACTAAAGCTGTAGAAGAAGCCAAACATCTGGCCAGATGGCAAAACAACAGCTCCTTTGAAATTAAACATATCAACAATTTTAAATCTCAAATAACAAGTATCTATATATATAAAATTCTAAGCAACTGGCCAACCAGCCAACCACTCAACCGTCTGACCAGTAGCTATGACGTGCACTGACTACCAGAGGGCAGACGCCCAACACAGGCATGGAAACATGGAACAGACTCATGAATCATAGAGGGAAGGAGGGAGGGGTGAGGGCGGGAAGAGATTAAACAAAGATCTTATATGCATACTAGAGGCCCAGTGCATGGATTCATGCACTGGTGGGGTCCCTCAGCCTGGCCTGTGCCCTCTCGGAATCCAGGACCCATCGGGGGATGTCGGAGAGCCAGTTTCAGCCTGATCCCTGCAGGCCAGGCCGAGGGACCCATCGGCACACAAATCCATGTACCGGGCCTCTAGTTATTAATAAAAATAATCAAGATAGGACTTAATTACCATGATTTTTAAAAAGCAAACCAGGCCCGGCTGGAGTTGCTCAGTGGTTGAGCATCGACCCATGAACCAGGAGGTTATGGTTCAATTCCCGGTCAAGGCACATGCCTGGGTTTTGGGCTCCATCCCAGTAGGGGGCATGCAGGAGGCAGGAGGCAGCCAATCAATGATTCTCTCTCATCATTGATGTTCTATCTCTCTCTTCTCCCTTCCTCTCTGAAATCAATCTATACTAATAATAAAGGAATATGCAAATTGTACAGGACTCCATCACAGTAACAACTGAACAGCAGGCTGTGTGGGGCGACCAGGCCAGCAGGGGGTTTAGTGATGGACGACCAAATGACTGAACAGCAGGCTGCGTGGGGTGACCAGGCCAGCAGAGGGGCAGTTGGGGGCAACCAGGCCAGCAGGGGGGACAGTAAGGGGCAACCAGGACAGCAGAGGGGGCAGTTAGGGGTGATCAGGCTGGTTTAGGGTGCAGGCTGGGCTAAGGGGACCACCCCCCGTGCACAAATTTCGTGCACCAGGCCTCTAGTAAAAATATATTACAAATAGATAAGTAATGAAAGGGGTAACTTTCTTGAAAAGAAAAAAAAAAGTCCAAGTACCCAAAGTGAAATAAGAATCTAAATACACCAAGGGAATTAGCAATATTATCAACAAACGTCAAAATAAACAAAAATGGCACTTAAATGTTTAAATATTAAATGAATAATAATCCTGTTACACACATGGTTTTTAAAAGTGTTATAGAAAATTCATTTTCATGAGGTGAATGTCATCCTGACTGCTGAACCTGGCTTATATGGCTAAAATACCAAAAGGAAAATTATAGGTTGGTCTTATTTGTGAACACAGATGCAAAAGTCTAAATGAAATTTTAGCAAATCATATACCAGCACTTCAAAGAAATTGTCCTTTATGGTAAATCAGGTTTTAGCCTGAGGTTGCAAGGCTTATTTTAAGTAAGACCAATGATCCATAAGAAAACGTAAAAATAAAACTAAAAAAATAAATATGGTTTAAAAAACCTGAAAATACAACATTCATTTCTGATTTTGAAAGTAGAAAGATTTTCTTTTAATATTATAAATATGATTATATCTGAAGGGAGAACAATTCTATCTAATAAAAAGGTAATATGAAAATTAACTGTCACTCCATCACAAAGATGGTGGCGCCCATAGCAACAAGATGGCGGCACACAGTCCTCTCAGCCCCACCAGAGTCCCCCAGTCCTGGGGGGGCAGGTGCTGAGAGCAGGCAGCGTGAGTGGTCTGGCAGAATGCTTGCTTTGTCACTGTGGCGTTGAGGCAAGCATTCCGTGCCCGGCCACGGATGGGCCTCTGGCCAGGCCGGGGCACTGAACGCTTGCATAAGAAGAGAAGGAACCAGTGAGCTGAGCAGAGTCGAGTGGCCCCCAACTCCCAGGCAAGGTCAAGCCCAGGTGGCCAGAGGGTGTAGGGGGTAGAGGATAGTGTGACAGGAGGGGCTGGTAGCGGAGTCACAGGGGTGAATGCCAGACGAGAAAGAGGAAGGAAGCCCTTTATCGGAGTTCCTGAGAACAGGGAGGGAAGTCATTTGCATTTCCCAGCCACAGATGGGCCTCTGGCCAGGCCAGGGCGCAAAACGCTTGCGTCGTTGCCCAGCGACGAGGCAAGCATTCCGTGCCTGGCTGTGGCTGGGCCTCTGAGAGCCTCTGGGCAGTGGGCGTGGAGCGGCCAGGTTCCACAGAGAGCTACGATGCACAGATTCATGCACAGGGCTACTAGTAGTTTAATACAATGCCAAATCATTTAGGCCAAGACAACAACAGTTTAATACAACGCCAAATCATTTAGGCTTTCGTTTCCACCTGGACAGTTGACAAATCCTGTCAATTTTACTCTTGTAATGTGACAATATGAGGTACAAAAAGCTTGCCACCTAAGTATAAAATTAATGTCCAGTTTCCTCAGAACAAGAGGTTAGAGATGGATGGTTTCTATAACCAGAATGAATGACATGAACCACAAGTAAATGATTATTTAGGACCATAGTCACCCACTGTATTAGTAAAAATAAAGATAAAGATAAATAACTGTGGGCTATTGGGATAATGAAGACACTCAAGACACTGTTGACTATACTGCCACATAAACCCACTGTATGACTAAGTACTCTCAGTTCAGGAACAGCTCCCCCCCAAAATTAGACTGCCCTCTACCAAGTAAAAGGTTGCTTTGTACAAAAGACATTTGTCACAGCTGTATTCATATTTTTTAAATCCCAGAGGTGTGATTAAACCAAGTCTGATATAACATTTATTCCCCCTCATTCACTGATTGTTCATTTTGAGGTATATGCACATGAACAAAACATGCAGTCTCTGATCTCAAGGAACTTAGATGATATTATTCAATTTACCTATTAAATTATCAAGCTACTTGATACATGAAAATGAATGTACAAAATTGTTAGCTGAAAACGTTTATCAATAACAAAAAACCTGTAAAACCAATTATAAAAGTAATGTAAAATATTTTATCTATATACACACAAATAGAAACAGACAAAAATTTGTAAGAAATGGGCAATATAAATAGTTGGTATTTTAAATCTGTGGAATAGTTTTCCACATAGCATACAAATTTGCACTGCAACTTCTGTAATGCTTTCAATAGCAAAGCTTGGGATTATGTAGCTGCTTTTTTAAAAAATCTAGTTCCTGTATTTTTTAGAAGGGACCAGCCTTTATGTACATGTAACTCAGTGCATCCCTCCTTTTCCTTCTCCTCTGTTTCTTTTTTAATTGCCAATAACATAAAACCCAAGTACTTCTTATAAATTACTTGCTGCGATAAATTACAGTTGACAGGATTTGTCAACTGTCCAGGTGGAAATGAAAGCCTAAATGATTTGGCTTTGTATTAAACTGTTGTTGTCTTGGCCTAAATGATTTGGCATTGTATTAAACTACTAGTAGCCCTGTGCATGAATCTGTGCATCGTAGCTTATAAATTACTTTCCTGATTGCGGGGGGTGGGTATGTTCTCTTTTACTAATTTTAAAATCAAATGAATGGAACTTTTTATATTTCTTTAGTTTTTATAAGACTTTTAAAAGTTGTGACCCTTAATTGAATTCTTTCAGTTGGTCAGTGGCCCTAGCTAGAAAAAATTCCCCATCCTGCTTTATATGATGCTATTTGTTGGAATATAAAAAGACATCCTGAAAGTAAACATTTTAAGTTTCCCACCAAAGGCAGGGGGCTCCTATACATTTAGGTTACCCCTTGCCCTTTAAGACATTTAAAGGGATTTTTAAAATATATATTTTTGTTGATTTCAGAGAAGGAGAGATAGAAACATCAATGTGGAGAGAGAATCATTGATCCGCTGCCTCCTGCATGCTCCCTACTGGGGATCAAGCCCACAACCCAGGCATGTGTCCTGACCAGGAATCAAACCCAGGACCCTTCAGTCCGCAGGCTGATGCTCTATCCACTGAGCCAAACTGGCTAGGGATCAAAGGGTTTGCTAAATTTCTATTTTTACAACTTCCACCTGATTTTGGTCCTAAATGTGGCCTGCATTAAAAACAATGTTTTGTTTCTGTGCCCACTCTAAAATACAGCTGAAAATTAGGAGGCTAAAACCAAACAGAAATGAGCATGGTGATAACAGCAATCAAGGGAAGAGAGTAACTGCCACCAAAGCCAGGATGATTACCCCAGATTCCCTCACATGTATAACCCACTGGGTCACAAAGCCTTCAGACTCAGAGGCAAAGATCACTGCACCCAAGGACTTGGACTGATTTCCTTAATGATGCCATTGAGAGTTCGGTAAATTTAATCTGGAGGTTTATTATATTGGTTTAAGCATCATATGTAGCTTGGACACAATTAGTTGACTGTAGTCCAAATATATTCTTCTCAATATTCTTTTGCTAGTCTCTTAAAAATCCAACAGCTGCTGTTTTCTGGCTGCTAACAATAAAAAGGAATACATTTAGTAATATTTGGATTTACAATTGAATCTTAAAAGACTTGACTTTTACACATACAAACTTCACTTTAAAAATTAGTAAACAGAATAAAAACCTGCCAAGACTAAAACACAAAACCTGATGCATGGAAAGGACATAAAATACCCATAGTGTATGTCAATGCAATTTCAAGATGCAGGGGGAGGAGGGGGGTATTTGTTTGTTTCTTTGTTTCATCATTATTTTCTGGTTAGGGTGTAGTATAAGGGTTGAGTTTCCAGATTAAAAAGTAGAAAAAGATGTGTAATAGGCTCAGAGACAGAAGAATGCATTAACCATGAAATCTGAAATTAGAATAGGATTCAAGCAATTTCAACCATGTGGGAGTATGGATAGTGGAAAAAGAATTCACACAATGTCTTTGGATTATGGTGTGAGAAGTGATGGCTCATTGGGGAAAGGAACATTCAATAAATGCTTTTGGGGAAATGATTAAAATTTATTCCAGATGAGTCAAGTGTCCAAACTTTTTTTTTTAATTGTGAAAAACTATAAGAAAATGGAATGGTACACTTATACACAATGTGTAAAAGAGTTTTATTAATATCTTGAAGCAATTTTACTTTTATAAATACTAATTAGTAACATTAAAGGTCTACTACTGTCTAATGTATTTAGGATTTAAAATATAAAGATTCCTATGATTATTAGACTGTTGAATTAATTATATGTCTACATTTAATTTTTATTGAGATGCAATTGTACCCCAATAAAAATATAACATTTTGTAAGTTTTGTTGATTTAATACATTTGTATATTGCAATATGATTACCACTGTAGCATTAGCTAACACATCTTATCATAAAATAACATTTACAATATCATTAGTATTTATAAAAGTAAAGTTGCTCCAAGATTGCAGGCTCGATTCCCTGTCAGGGCACATGCACAGATTTTTGGGCTCAACCCCCAGTTGGGGTGCGTGTGGTAGTCCATCGATATTTCTCTCTTACATTTATTTTTCTTTCTCTCCCTCAATATTTCTCTAAAAAAATCAACAAAACCTATTTTTAAAAAAGAAATTCAAGATCAAGAAAGCAGAGAATTAAACCAAGCACAAGGCCTTTCTGAATACCCAGGCCTTGGGACTATACCAGTCGCATGACCATGAAGTTGACCCTGGGTGTACATTTAGTAAAAGTGGTAGAACTAGAAGCTTAAACCCACTTTCCTTGGATCTCAAAGTCCCAACACTTTTTTTATTGAATAAATTTGACATGTAACATTATATAAGTTTAAGGTATGAAGCATATTACTTTAATACATTTATGTTATAATATGATTGCTGATGTAATGATATTTATCACATTACATAATTATAGTACAACTAGAGACCCGGTGCACGAAAATTCATGCACTCGGGGGTGTACCTCAGCCCAGCCTGAGCCCTCTCGCAGTCTAGGACCCCTCAGGGGATATCCAACTGATAGTCGGACATCCTTAGCACTGCCCCAGAGCTGGCTTCTGGCTGAGCGGCACTCCCCCTGTGGAAGCACACTGACCCCAGGGGGTAGCTCCTGCATTGAGCGTCTGCCCCCTGGTGGTCAGTGTGCGTCATAGCAACCAGCCGTTCCCCCGTTAGGGTCAATTTTCATATTACCCTTTTATTATATAGGATATTATTGTCTATATTCATTACTACTTTAAAGTTTATACCTTTAAACACCATCACTCTTACCCACCCATCCCTTACCCCTGTAACCACTACTTTACTCTTTTGTTTACAGGTTTAACTTTTTTTAAATTCCACATTAAGTGGTATCATGTAGTACTTGTCTTTTTGTCTGACTTAACTTGCTTAGCATAATGTGCTCAAGGTCCATACATATTGTAGCAAATGAAAGAATATCATCCTTTCTGATGGCTGAATAATGTTCCATTGTTATATGTACCACATTTTTATTCATTCATCATCCATTGATAGGCATTTGGATCATTTTCATATCTTGGCTATTGTGAATAAGGCTGATATACATGAGAGTACATATATCTTGTCAAAATCCTGTTTTCATTTCCTTCAGGTCATAACCAGAAATGGAACTATTGGATCATATGGTAGATCTATTTTTAATTTTTTTAGGAACCTCCACATTGTTTTCCATAGTTTTTCAACCAATTTATATTTCCACCAATAATGTACAGCAATTTCTTGAGTAATGTCCTTTCGCTCAACATCATCTATATATATAAAAGCCTAAGTGACTTACGACCAGACAGCATGACACGCACTGACCACCAGGAGGCATACGCTCAAAGCAGGAGCTGCCCCCTGGTGGTCAGTGCACTCCCACAGCCAACCTCCCATAGCCAGCCAACCTCCCGCAGTCCCTCCCCCCGGCCAGCCTGCCCTGATTGGCCAATCGGGACTGGGCGAGATGGTCCTGATCTGCCCCAATCGCCGGCCAGGCCCAGGGGCCCCACCCATACACGAATTCATGCACCAGGCCTCTAGTATCATTATAATGTTAAGGAGATGCCATAGAAACTTAATCTTGTTTATATCAATTAGCCTATGGTAAAATTGGTTTCATTACAGGTCATTTTGCTTAAAGACAGGTGCTGTTGTCTTCTTGATAATAGCCATTTTAACAGGTGTGAGATGACATCTCGCTGTGGGTTTGATTTGCATTTCCATGATGATTAGTGACGTTATGCAAGGGAACCAAGAACACTCAATGGGGGAAGGATAGTCTTTTCAACAAATCGTACTGAGAAAACTGAGGAAACACATGCAGAACAATGAAATTGGACCTCTATCTCATACCGCTCACAAAATTAACTCAAAATGGATCAAAAACTAAAAATAAATACTGACACCATAAATCTCCTAGAAGAAAAGATAGGAAAGAAGCTCACAGACATTGGTCTTGGCAATGATTTCTTGAACATTATGCCAAAAGCACAAACAACAAAAGCAAAAATCAACAAATGGGACTACATCAAACAAAAGCTTCTGTATAGGAAAAGAAATAACAAAATGAAAAGACAACCTACAGAATGGGAGAAAATTTTTTGCAAACCATATGTCAGATAAAAGGGTTACTATCCAAAATATGTAAAGAACTCTGTCAGTTTAATAACAAAAACAAAGAAACAGTCTGAATTAAAAATGGGAATTTTTTCAAAAGGACATCAAAATGGCCAACAGACACATGAAAAAATATTCAAAGTCCCTACACTTAACCAGTGTTTTATTCTGCCTCCTGGGAAATTTAAAGGATCAGCTTACCCAAGATTACACCATTGGTTTGCAACAGAGATACAATTTGAGCCCAGAAAGCTTGACACCAGTTGCCTTTGGCCACAAAAGACCCTTCTGCTCCCTGTCCCTCTTCCAGGTGATTGAGATCAGCTAGTTATGGGAAACTGGAGAAGAGCAGCTGTCACCATCACAGCTGAATCAGCTTGGGGCTGGTTGGTCCAGCCCTGCCCACCACCTGCTCCACACACTAAAATCAGCCTTTTGTTCAGCCTGGCTTCTGGGAAAGAGGAGCTAAGAGGAAACGGGGGGAATGGTTCTTTTTTTTGTCACCCTTCATAGATCCTCTTTGGAGAGAGTCTGGACACACATATTTTTAGATATTTTGAAAACTTTCCTTGTGGTGCTTGTACAACCTTGGGTACTGACTTTAATCTAATAAAAAGAGGTATAAAGACATCTCAGATACCTCTAGGAAACTGACCACTATGGCAACAATGTTACTGTGGAACTAACAGTAGACTTTCAGAAAACCATACCAGGGTTTAGAATTGTAGACCTGCCACTTATTTGCTGTCTGACTCTGGCCATGTCATTTCACTTCTTTGAACCTCAATTTTCTCATCTATAAACTGGGGATACCAGCATTCATTTCCCTGACTTGTGCCCTACTAAGTTTGGCTCAATGAATAGAGAGTCGTCCTGGGGACTGAAGGGTCCCAGGTTTGATTCTGGTCAAGGGCATGTACCTCAGTTGCAGGCTCCTCCTCAGCCCCAATCGATGTGTTTCTCTCACATTGATATTTCTCTCTGTCTTTCCCTCTCTCTAAAAATCAATGGAAAAATATCCTTGGTTGAGGATTATTTTTTTTAAAAAAATTATTTTTAATGTCCCTGACTTGTGAAGTGTGCTTACGGAATCACTGTAGTGTGAATGACATACAGAGGTGAGAAAAAGTAGGTTAATAATAATATTACTAATAATAAATAATAATACAATAATAAACTCTGTTTTGTGTACTCAGAACTGTAAACCTATCTTTGCTCACTTCTGTATATTCATTTTTTTAAAAAAAGGTCCCAAAAAAAGAAAAGAAAAAAAGGTCCTCTATGCAAAATAACTGCTTTTTAAAAATATGTATATTCAGGAGAGAAACCAAGATGGCGGCATAGGTAAACACCGGAAATCCACTGCCTCCTACAACAAATTCAAAAATACAACTAAAAGACAAAACAGACATCATCCAGAACCACAGGAAGGCTGGTTGAGTGGAAATTCTACAACTAGAAGGAAAGAGAAAAGCACACTGAGACTCAGAGGAGGTGTGGAAGTAAAGTGCAGAGGTACGGAGGCTCACGCGGCAAGGGCTGGCGATTGAGGACGCGGCTGTCTTTTTGAATCGGGAGGGAGACACACACTCCCCACTGCTCTGAACTCCAGTTCCAGGTGAGTCTCTGGGGACCCAGACTCATAGGGGGAGAAACTGGACTGCCTGGCAGCGGGCAGAACTCGGAACTTGAGGGCGGCTTTCCCTCAGAGGTGCTTGCAGCAATTACCGGGACACTGAGACACGGGGCCTCTTACGGCAGGGCTGAGGATCAGCCATAGCTGCTTGCTCTACCCTGTTGATCCCCTGAGACCCCGCCCCACCCAGGCTGCTGCAGCAGAGGCTTTTGCATATGAAAGGCCTGGCCCTTTGCAATCTGAAAATTACCTAACAAACTGCAGCTGAGCCAGACAGACCCAGAACTTCCAAGACAAGGCCCAAGGCCCCACAGCAGCTTGCATTGCTTCACAGCTGGGCCTCATTTGGGCACCTCCAAACCCCAAACAAAGAAGGGGAATCTGCAGATCTCTTCGTAGCTCCTGCTGGGTAGCCTCAGCCAGAGGCTAAATTAGCACCTCCTTAGATCCAAGAGCCAGTGTACCCAGTGTTCAGAGTGGGACCATCCAGATTACAACTCCTCAGATCCATAAGGGGCACACTCAGGGGGCAGACTCAGTGAACACCAAAGCCCCACTGAAGCAAGTCTTGCCCCATAAGGGTGTCTTCAGCACAGAAGTTCTCCCACTGTAGACACAGCTGATGCTCACAGCCAATTGGCCTGGAGGTCAATTCCTCCCAGTGATACCTACAACAATCAAGGCTTAACTACAACAAGACTGTGCACAAAGCCCACAAGGGGGTGCACCAAGAGTGTCCACCTCAGGTAATTGGGGAGGCTGAGCCACTGGGCCCTATAGGCCACCTAGCACACAAAACCACTCTACCAACACAGGGAAGTATAAAAAATGCGGAGGCAAAGAAACAGGACACAAATGACAGAAATGGAGGAAAGCAAACGACTGGATATAGAGTTCAAAACCACACTTTTAAGGTTTTTCAAGAACTTTCTAGAAACCGCCGATAAATTTAGTAAGACCCTCCAAAAGACTGGTGAGACCGCCAATAAATGTAGTGAGACCCTCAAGAAATCTAGTGAGACCCTCGAGGTTATGAAAAAGGACCAACTAGAAATTAAGCATACACTGACTGAAATAAAGGATATTATGCAGAGTTCCAACAGCAGACTAGAGGATCACAAGAATCAAGTCAAAGATTTGAAAAGCGAAGAAGCAAAAAACACCCAACTGGAAAAGCAAAATGAAAAAAGAATCCAAAAATACGAAGATAGTGTAAGGAGCCTCTGGGACAGCTTCAAGCGCACCAACATCTGAATTATTGGGGTGCCAGAAGAAGAGAGAGAGCAAGATATTGAAAACCTATTTGAAGAAATAATGACAGAAAACTTCCCATACCAGGTGAAAGAAATAGACTTCCAAGTCCAGGAAGCATAGTCTACCCCAAACAAGAGGAATTCAAAGAGGACCACACCAAGACACATCATAATTAAAATGCCAAGAGCAAAAGACAAAGAGAGAATCTTAAAAGCAGCAAGAGAAAGACAGTCAGTTACTTACAAGGGAGTACCCATACGACTGTCAGCTGATTTCTCAACAGAAACCATGCAGGCAAGAAGGGAGTGGCAAGAAATATTCAAAGTGATAAATGCCAAGAACCTACAACCAAGATTACTTTATCCAGCAAAGTTATCATTCAGAATTGAAGGTTAGATAAAGAGCTTCACAGATAAGAAAAAGCTAAAGGAGTTAATCACCACCAAACCAGTATTATATGAAATGCTGAAAGGTATCCTTTAAGAAGAGGAAGAAGAAGAAAAAGGTAAAGATACCAATTATGAACAACAAATACACATCTATCAACAAGTGAATCTAAAAATCAAGTGAATAAAGAATCTGATGAACAGAATGAACTGCTGATTATAATAGAATCAGGGGCATAGAAAGGGAGTGGACTGACTATTCTTGGGGGGGGAAAGGGGTGTGGGGGATGCGGGAAGAGACTGGACAATAATCGTGCACCTATGGATGAGGACAGTGGGGGGGGGGGGCGGTGAGGGTGGAGGGTGGGGTGGGAACCAGGTGGAGGGGAGCTATGGGGGGAAAAAAGAGGAACAACTGTAATAATCTGAACAATAAAGATTTAATTTTTAAAAAATTTTTTTAAAAAATAAAAAATTCTCAAAAAAATAAATAAAATAAAAGTAACCTAAAAATAAAAATAAATAAAAATAAAAATATGTATATTCAATGTTAGGGAGCATTTCCCTAACATACTTCATTTGTTAGGGAAACAAATCCCTAACCCCAGCACCTATTTTAACTATTGTTCCTCCAAAATAGACAATGCTCTGAAATTCTTTTCTCCCTCTATCTCCACTAAATAAAACGCTTCTTTAGAAAACGGTCCAATCCAAATAAAATATGGGAAAGTCCTTCCCCTTAAAGGAATCCTTTTCTCTCGCATTGTCTTATCAATATCCTTGGCTTCCTTAATGAGGCTTAAGAAAAATTTCTGTCCTGAAGTTGCCATTTGTAGTGTTTTCTTCCCAGAAAACCAAAATGAACCTAAATACATTTCTGTAGCTTTTCCTAGGACCTCAAATTCCACCAAACAACCCTGCCCCCAGGAAGAACAAACTGACAATGGGATCAAGTTTACCTTTGTTTATTATGACAGCAGGACACTCCCCTATAAAAATAGTTATGTACATAGGCAAAGCCTGTTCTTCCTTCAAAAGAAGGAAGCACAAAAAGAATAAGGGCTGCTGTGTTAAAGGAATGACAGCACAGGCAAGTTACTTCCACGAGCCCAACATAAAATATAAATATAAAAAGCAGTTATTGTACATACATAACTGCAAACTAAAAGCATTCAGGTTTCCCCCACTCAAACCTCCCACTCCCCACCCCTTTTTTTGTTAATCCTCACCTGAGGATATTTTTCCATTGATTTTAACGGAGAATAGAAGAGAGAGGAAAAGACAGAGAGAAACACATTGATTGGTTGCCTCCTGCATGAGTCCTGACCAGGGACCGGGCAGGGGAGAAGCTTGCAATTGAGGTATGTGCCCTTGACTGGAATTAAACCCGGGACCCTTTGGTCCACGGCCGATGTTCTATCCACTGAGCAAAACCAGTTAGGGCAAACCTTCCCCTTCTTAACAACAATATGCTCACTTCACTTCAGGAGTCTTAACTTCTACTAGCAGTCTCACCTCCCTTGGTTGGTTCTCAAACTTAGTTACTCCTCAAGAATTTCTGATACTAGTAACCACTTCAACTCTGGAAATCATCACTACCTCTGGATTGTTCTGACATTATTCCTTGACCACTCCCACTCTGGCTTCTCTTGGGGTTCTGGTGCTGGCTCTGTTACCAACCGGCTTTTATTCTTTTTTTAGAGAGAGGGGGGAAGGGAGGGAGGGAGGGAGGAAAGGAGGAGAGAGGAAGGGGAGTGTAGAGAGAGAGAAAGTTGGATATGAGAGGGACATATCAGTTGGTTGCCTCCCACATGCATGAAGCATACCTGCAACCCAGGTATGTGCCCTTGACAGGGGATGCAACCCTTTGTGATGTCTACAATAGGCAAATCTATAGAGACAGAGAGTAGATTAGTGGTTTCCTGGAACTGGGGGTCAGGTAGTTTCTTAATGGTAGGACAGAAATGTTCTGAAATTCATTTGTACTAGTATATACTTAAAATCATTGAATTGTACACTTTAAATGGGTGAGTTGATGGTATGTGAAGTACCTATACTAATAAAAGAGTAACATGCTAATTAGACCAGGAGACCTTCTGGACGTCCTTCCGGACATCCTTCAGGACAAAGCCGGGGGCTTGGCTGGCCTGCAAACTGCCCCTAAATGGCCTTCAGCCCCTCACCCAGGCAGGCCATGTCCCCCATCGGGGACCTCCACCCCAATGGGGGCGAGGCCAACCTGCAAACCACCCCAGGCTCCTCGCCCATGCCAGCCCCGCCCCCCAAGGGGACCCCCACCCTGATTCGGGATCCCCTTCAGGGCAAACCAGCCAGCCTCTACCCATGCACCAAGCCTCTATCTATACTAATAAAAGAGTAATATGCTAATTAGACTGGGAGACCTTCCAGGAGACCTTCCGGGCGTCCTTCTGGACAAAGCCATGATGGCAGGGCTGAGGCAGAGGCAGTTAGGGGCGATCATGCCAGCAGTGGGGGGCAGTTGGGGGTGATCAGGCCAGCGGGGGGGGGGGTAGTTGGGGGTTAGCAGGCCAGCAGGGGGGAGGCAGTTGGGGGCGAGGCCAGTGGGGGTTCAGCTGGGGGCAAGCAGGCCGGCGGGGGGGCAGTTTGGGGCGAACAGGCTGGCCTGGGGGGGCAGTTGGGCGCAATCAGGCTGGCAAGGGGATACAGTTGGGGGTGAGCAGGCAAGCAGGCAGAGTGGTTAGGGGCGATCAAGCAGGTAGGCAGGTGAACGATTAGGAGCCAGGAGTCCTGAATTGTGAGAGGGATGTCCTAGATTGGAGAGGTTGCAGGCTGGGCTGAGGGATACTCCCCCTCTCCCCATGCATGAATTTCATGCACCGGGCCACTAGTATCTTAATAAAACTGTTAAAAAGGAAAAGAAGATACAGAGAATAAAAGATTACCTTGTATGTACCACCCTGAAGACTACTGCCTTTGAGTAAAGAGAAATTGCCTGGCTATAAAGAAAGTCTCTGGCAATGGCCATGACAAGAATTCATGGGCATTGCCACAGAGGTTCATAAAGGGATGATGACAGCCAGGTTTGAATAGAAGTGAAGGATTGACGCCCTAGAGTAGTGCTTCTCAGACTTGAAGGTACCTGTGCATCACCTTGGGGTCCTGTTTTCACAGGGTTGGTATGGCTCTAAAATAAAAGAATGTGTTTAAATGCTTTGTAATCAGTAAGTGTCATGTAAGTGTTGTTATGCAATCAAGTCAAACATTTTTGAGGATGTGGGGGGGTTATTTTGAGAGGAGTAAGGGAAATGGCCATAAGATTCATTTTGTCCTACTTTGCTTATAGGAGGGTTTAGGAAACATCAGCCACTTAACCTCACTGAGCCATGATGTCTTCAAATCTATATTATGGAAGCATCTGGCGTAGGTTTTAAGACCATATGATCACAAATTGCTTTAAAATTCAAAAAATATAAAAGTCACATGTAAACAGCTGGAAGCTTATTCAACAAGGTCACTTGGTGTGGAAAGAGTACTGACTCTGGGTCAAAAACCCTGGGGTTGAAACCCAGGTCTAACACTTGCTAGGCTTTATATCTTTAGTGAATTCCTCGGTGTTTCTTCATTTTTGATAGGGGTGGGAAAAATATATCTAGCCTGTTTCACAAGATAGAATTATATGAGCCAATATTTTCAAAGCACTTAGTCAAACCCTGGATTGATCACTTCGCAAATCTTTTTATTGCACATCTATCAGTAGAAAAACTTTGAGCATGTTCTCCCAGGTATGTACCACTGTATTATTAGTATGCACCACTGTATTAATATTATGCACAATATACAACACACACAAAAACAGAGGAAGCATGAGATAAAAATAGATCATTTCTCTGGTAGATTAGATAAATAATCAATATTAAATTTACTGAAATTGATAATTATACTATGGTTATCTAAGAAATTATACTATTTCTAAGAAATACTCAATGATTTGGGGTAAGGGGCCAAGTGTGTGTATATATTTTACCCTCAACTGGCTCAGAAAATATGTATACATACACACACGCATACCAGAATATGGAAATGGAATAAAATATTAACAATAGGTGAATCTGGGTAGAGAGTGTATGCATGTTCTTTGTACTGTTTTTTATAAATTTTCTGTAAGTTTGAAGTTATTTCCAAATAATTTTTTAACTGTAAGTTCTAATCAGTAAAGAGCTTAGCCCATTCTCTCCTCAGCAAAGCAACAATTTAACTAGTAAACATTATTTTTAAAAGCAATCACTTAAAGTCTCTGGAAATTGTCCTAAGGGCATGCAGGAAATGGAAAAACATACACTGAAGGAAATCTATTAAATCTCAGCAAGAACAGTGAGAGTAGATGGCATTTGAGCTAAAACCTGCTTCCTTACCACACTCCCCTCCCACCAGGTCTGTGTTACAGAGGCGCTACCTGGGGGCTCCTTCCCTTCTCAGCTCCCAATCTGAGGCTACAGTGTCACCCCAAGAAGGGCAGGTTGCTGTTGTTTCTCATCCCCCACCCTGTGTTGCAGAAATTGTATTCCAACAAGATGCAGCCAATAAGACCTTCCCTCACCCAGCTCCCACTTGTAGGACAGAAATTATACTCCAGGCTCAGCAGGATAAGAATAATGGACCCTGATCACCCTTACCCCAGGTCACTCCTAGGGCAGAGGCTGCAATACCCTTTTATGAAAATACCATCAATAAACTAGGAAAAGAAGAAAACCCCCTCGCTCTGATTAAAGATCAACTATGAAAAATCCAAAACTAACATCTTAACTAATGATGAAAGGCTGAATATTTTCCTCCTAAAATCAGGAAAAAGATGAGATGTACAGTCTCACACCTTCTATTCAGTACTGTACTGGAAGTTCTAGCCAGGGCAATTAGGCTGGAAAAAATAAATAAAAGGCATCCAAATTGGAAAGTAAGAAGTAAAACTATCTGTAAATACAGATGACACGATACTGTATATAGAAATCCTAAGGAATTCACTAAAAACAAACACAACTAGAACTAGTAAATGAGTTCAGTAAGGCTGCAAGAAATAAGGCTAATATATAAAAATCAATAGGATTTTATATATTAGCAACAAGCCATTTAAAATAAAATTAAGAAAAGTTGTATTTATAATACCATCAAAACAATAAAATACTTAGAATAAATTTAACAAACATACAAAATTTATACTTTAAATCTCTAAAACATTCTTAAAGCCAAGACCTAAATAAATTGAAAGACATACCATGACAGACAGTAACAAATGTTGGCAAGAATGTAAAGAAATTGAAACCCTCATACATTGCTGCTGGGAATGTAAAATGATGCAGCTGCTTTAGGGAAAAAACAGTTTGGCAGTTTCTCAAAATATTAAACACAGAGTTATGATATGACCCACTAATTTCACTCCTCAGTATATAGCCAAGAGAAATGAAAATATATAGCCACTCCAAAACTTATATATGAATGTTCATAGTAGCATTATTCATAATAGCCAAAAATGAAAGCAACCCAAAAGTCCATCATCTGCACAATGAAATGCTCTTCAGCCAAGAAATGAAGTAGTGTTACATACTACAACATAAATGAACTTTAAAAATATTAGGCTGAAAACAAAATATTATGCTGAAGAAGTCATTCAGAAAAGATCATATACTGTATTATTTCATTTAAAGGAAATTTCCAGAATAGGCAAATCTATAGACAGGAAGTAGATTAGTGGTGACCAAGGACTGGGGTGAGGGAGTGAGATTGATTGCTAATGGAAAAAGGGCTTCTTTCTGGGAGATTATTATTAAGTTTACTGAAATTGATACCTATACTATGGTTATGTAAGAGAGTATCTCTATTTCTAAGAAATACTTAATGATTTGGGGTAAAGGGCCATGATATATGTATTTTACACTCAACTGGCTCAGAAAATATGTATACATACACACATGCACAACAGAACGTGAAAATGGAGTAAAATCTACTCCGTCTCTATGGATTTGCCTATTGTAGACATCACCAAAGGGTCTCATTCCTTGTCAGGTTTTAAAATTAGATTGTGGTAACTGCTGCACAACTCTGAACATAATAAAAACCATTAAATTGTATACTTTAAGTAGGTGAATTATATAGTATGTAAACTATATCTAAATAAAACTGTTTTTAAATGTAAAGAGTCTAAACAAACCAATTAAAGGCAGAAATATATAGACTGCATTTAAAAGGCAAGAACCTATGTATTGGAGAAAGGAAGATGGTGGCATAGGTAAATGCCTATACTCACCGCCTCCCACAACAAACATCAAAATTACAACTAAAATACAAAACCACCATTATCCAGAACTGCATGAAAGTTGACTAAATAGAATTCCTACAACTAGAGCAGTAAAGAAGAAAGCACACTGGGACTGGTAGGAGGTGCAGAGGTGCAGAATGGGCTGGTCCAGCACCCACATGTGCTGCTTTTTTAATTGGGAGGGAGATAGTCTCTCTATGAAAGCTGCCAGAGGAGCAAGGGGTCCCAGGCCCACACCAGACCCCCAGCCCAGGGTCCCAGAGCTGGGGAAAGAAGTCCCTACAGGCAGTAAGAACTATGGCCTGTAAAAACCAGTGCGGATTGCGACTCAGTTACACAGAGGCTGCTGGAGACCCAGCTGTTCCTCTTAAAAGGCCAGCACTATGAACTGAACTTACAAGGTCCCACTTCCTCTGAGCTCTAGTGCTGAGTGAGGCTCTGGGGGACCCAGACACATATAGGGAGAAACTGGACTGTCTGGCATCAGGGAAGGAACTTGGGGACAGCTTTCTTCCAGACAGAAATGCTCACAACAGGCATTGTTCCTATGCTGGGACCTCCCTGGTCACAGGGCTGACTGGCAGCCATTTCTGTTTGCTCCACTCTGGTGATTCCCTAAGACTCCGCCTCATCCAATTTACAACCCCATCCAAGCTGTGTGCGGCCTCTTTTGCATATGAATGTCCTGTCCTTGCTCAGGCTAAAATCTGTCAAACAAGCTACAGTTGGGTCAGAGAGCCCTAAACCTATCCATAAAAGGCTCAAGACCTGGCACCAGCACCAGTCTGCCTTGCTTAATAGCTGGGCCTCATCTGGGCACTTCCAAACCTGATACAAAGAGGAGAAATCTGCAGAACTTTCTGTAGCTCGTGCTGGGTAGCCCCAGGCAATGGACAACTTTGCACCTCCCTGGAGACCCAAGAGTCAGTGTACCCAGTGGTCACTGTCAGAACATACCAGATTACAACTGTACACATCCATAAGTGACACACTCAAGGAGCAGACTCAGTGAGCACCAAAGCCACATTGAAGCAAGTCTTGCTCCATAAGGGTGTCTCCTGCACAGCAGCTCTCCCACTGTAGTCATAGCGGGTCCTCATAACCAATTTGCCTGGAGGTCAATTCCTCCCAGTGACACCAACAGCAATCAAGTCTCAACTACAACAAGACTGTACACACAGCCCACAAAGAGGGGCACCTAGAGTTCCCAGCTCAGGTGACTGGGGAGGCTGAGCCA
This sequence comes from Myotis myotis, assembly GCF_014108235.1. Taxonomy (NCBI): domain Eukaryota; kingdom Metazoa; phylum Chordata; class Mammalia; order Chiroptera; family Vespertilionidae; genus Myotis; species Myotis myotis. The sequence continues at coordinate 7,015,144 of NW_023416346.1, read as the reverse complement.
CTGGGCCCTATAGAAAATCTACTACACAAGTCCACTCTACCAACTCAAGGAGACATAGCAGCTCTACCCAATACATAGAAACAAACAGGGAAGCAGCCAAAACGCAGAGACAAAGAAACATGTCACAAAAGGAAGAAAGCAAACTACTGGATATAGAGTTCAAAACTACGGTTATAAGATTGCTCAAGAATCTTCTAGAAACCTCCCCCCAAAAATGGAAAAATACCAGTCAGAAATTAAGCATACACTGACTGAAATAAAGAATAATATACAGGGATTCAAGAGTAGAGTATAGGATTCTGAGAATCAAATCAACAATTTGAAATATGAGGAAGCAAAACACACTTAATCAGAAGAGCAAAAAGCAAAAGGAATCCAAAAATGTGAGGATGGTGTAAGGAGCCTCTGGGACAACTTCAAATGTACAAACATTTGCACTGTGGGGGTACCAGAGGAGGAGAGAAAGCAAGATATTGAGGACCTGTTTGAAAAAATAATGACAGAAAACTTCCCTTACCTGGTGAAAGAAACAGACTTACAAGTCCAGGAAGCACAGAGAACCCCAAACAAGAGGAACCCAAAGAGGACCACACCAAGACACATCATAATTAAAATGCAAGGACTAAAGACAAAGAGAATATTAAAAGCAGCAAGAGAAAAGCAGTTAGTTACCTACAAGGGAATGCCCATACGACTGTCAGCTGATTTCTCAACAGAAACTATGCAGGCCAAAAGGAGTGACAAGAAATATTCAAAGTGATGAATAGCAAGGACCTACAACCAGGATTACTCTACCCAGCAAACCTATCATTTAGAACGAAGGTCAGATAAAGAGCTGCACAGACAAGAAAAAGCTAAAGGAGTTCATCATCACCAAACCAATATTATATGAAATGTCGAAGGGTATTCTTTAAGAAGAGGAAGAAGAAGAAAAAGATAAAAAATATGGACAACAAAATGACAACAAATACATACCTATCAACAATTGAATCTAAAAATCTAAAGGAATAAGAAATCTAATGAACAGAATAAACTGGTGAATAAAATAGAATCAGAGGCATGGAAATGGAACAAACTGATGATTCTCAGAGCGGGGTGGGGGTGGGAAGAGAGTAAACAAAGATCTTATATGCATATATGCATTACCAATGGACAAAGACACTTGGGTGGTGAAGGCCTGGGGTGGGGCAGGAACCGGGTGGAGGGGGGCAATAGGGGGAAAAAGAGGGACATGTGTAATAATTTCAACAATAAAGATAAAAAAGAACTATATGCTGCTTAAAGAAACCCACTTTAAATATGACACAAATAGGTAAAAAATAAGAGGCAACCTAAAACTACAATAAGATATACCTACATACCAATTAGAATGGCTAAAATTAAATACACTGACCATATCAACTATTGGCAAGGACAGGATCTGCCGGGGTCCAATCCCAGCAGGTCCAGGGGTCCCCAAAGGTGTAGATGGAGTCGGCGAAGAAGGAATGACACAGAGACAGTGTTCAGTTGATCAGCAGCCTAGCCAGGATCTCCAGCCAGGATCTCCAGCCAAGTTCTGGTCTGGATCTCCAGCGAAGTTCTGCTGTTTATTGTCTTGTTACATCCGTATTTATACCAGTTGATTTTAATCCTGTCAATTTCTATTACAAAGGTTAGGGCGTTTCTTATCTCCATTCCAGGGAGTAAAGATTATGTAGCTTAAGCATGATTGTTTGTAGTGATTAATTACCCGCCTGGCACTTAGTTAAGGAGTTTCATCCCCTCCCTGACTTCAGGGAAAAATTCCTACCTGGGAAAACAACCTTTCTTGGAGAGGTGACCTTGGTTAAAACACACAGCGCTAAGGGGAGCAAACATATTAAGAACAGTATGCTATATATGCCAGGTCCCTTGAAACATATGCTGTGCAGATGTTTCTTTCCTGCAGCGACTGTGTCAAGCAGCAAGGATGGACCGGCTTCCGGCAAGGATCAAGTGAAACTCGTTGACTCTACCATTTTATATTCCCATCAGGAACCACTTTGGATAATAGGTTGGAATGTTCTTAAAAAGTTAAATATAAATATACTGTATGATTCAGTCATTCCTATCATCATCAAAAGCTAGTGAGATGGGCCCTGGATGGTTTGGCTTAGTAGACAGAGTGTCCGCCTACGGACTGAAGGGTCCCAGGTTCGATTCCAGTCAAGGGCACATGCCAGGGGTTGTGGACTCAATCCCCAGTAGGGGGCATGCAGGAGGCAGCCAATGGATGATTCTCTCTCATCATTGTTTTTCTATCTCTCTCTCCCTCTCCCTTCCTCTTTGAAATCAATAAAAATATATTTTTAAAAAAGCTAGTGAGATGGCATCTGGCACTAGATCATAGAAAGCAGTAGAGTGCAGTCGTTGAAGAGAGGTTGAAAGCCAGGCTGACCAGGGTTCAACTACATGTGCTACCTCTTGTCATGTGATCTTGGTTAGGATACTGACCTCTGAACCTTCACTGTTCCATCTGTAAAATGGGTATTAAAGTACTTCATTAAGCTGTTATGAAGATTAAAGTTTATAATGCATGTAAAGATCTATCACAGTGTATGGCACAGAGTAAGTAGCCAAAAGGTGGTCCACTATCATCATCATCATCATCGTTTGTTGCTGGGGTCCAACCCCAGCAGGTCCAGGGGTTCCCCATAGGTGTGGACGGAGTCGGCGAAGAAGGAAGGACACGGAGACAGCGTTCAGTTGATCAGCAGCCTAGCCAGGATCTCTAGCCAGGATCTCCAGCCAAGTTCTGGTCTGGATCTCCAGCGAAGTTCTGCTTTGGATCTCCAGCCAGGTTCTGTAGCCATGTTCTCTTGCTAGGTTCTCCAGGCAGGTTCAGTAGCCATGTTCCCTCGCTAGGTTCTCCAGCCAGGTTCTGTCCAGGTTCTCCAGCCAGGTTCAGTCACCAGGTTCTAGTCAGGTTCTCTTGCCAATTTCTGTAGTCAGGTTCAGTCCAGGATCTTTTGCCATGTTCTCTCGCTAGGTTCTGTCTCTAGGTTCTGAGGCCAGTTTCTGTCCAGGATCTTTTGCCATGTTCTCTCCAGCGAAGTTCTTCTGTCTCTAGAGAACGTTCTGTGTAGGTTCTGTGCCCAGGTTCTGTCTCTCTTGGTTCTGTATTCTAAGTTCTGTGTCCTAAGTTCTGTGTTCTAAATTCTGTGTTCTAAGTTCTGTCTCTTGCTGTCTTGTTACAACTGTATTTATACCAGTTGATTCAATCCTATCAATCTCTATTACAAAGGTTAGGGCATTTTTTATCTCCATTCCAGGGAGTAAAGATTATGTAGCTTAAGCATGATTGTTTGTAGTTAAAGTGATTAACTACCCACCTGGCACTTAGTTAAGGAGTTTTATCCCCTCCCTGACTTCAGGGGAAAATCCCTACCTGGGGAAACAACCTTTCTCAGAGACCTTGGTTAAAACACATAGTGCCAAGAAGGTGAGCAAACATATTAAGAACAGTATGCCATATATGCCAGGTCCTTTGAAACAGCAAGGATGGACCGGCTCCCGGCAGTTTGTAGTAAAAAAAATAGTTTTCTTTTTAATCCTCACCCAAGAACTTTTTTCCCATTGATTTCTAGAAAGAGTGGGAGGGAGAGAAGAGGGAGAGAGAGAGAGAAAAAAAAATCGATGTGAAAGAGACACATTGATTGGTTGCCTCCCACATGCGCCCCTACCAAGGCTGGGGAACCTGCAACAGAAGTACGTGCCCTTGCCTGGGAATTGAATCTGCAACCCTTTGGTCAGCTGGCCAATACTTAAACCACTGAGCCAAACCAGCCAGGGCAAAAGGTGATATTTTCTTACAGAATTCAACAAATGAGATGGTGGAAACATGGTGGATAATGGTTGAGAGTAAAAGCAAAGAGAAAGAAGTATTTCTGTTATATTATGCAATGAACTTCCCTGAAACAGAAGAAAGGCATAGTATTGAATTCCATACCCCCTCCACCATATTTCTTTTCTCCACTAAACAAGCATGGGTAATCCTGTGCGCGCACACACACACACACACACACACACACACACACACACACACCCTTCTCTGTTTTCTGTATCTCAAGAAATCCAATATACCCAATCTGAATTTTGAAATCAATGCTGACCTATGATAAGTCAGTTTTTAGTAGAGGGAAGGGTTCACAAGCCAGAGTTCATGAATTGAAGACAAAGATGAGGAAGTATAGATGGTTTTCTCAAGAAATTTTCAGATAAAATGAAGGAAAAAGATGCCCCATTAATAGGTGGTAATGATAGGATTAAAAGATAATTTGGGGGAAGTAGGTGAAAGAGAAATTCTTGGATATCTGCAGGCAGAATAACAAGAACCCTTTTGAAAAAAAAAATACTAAAGATACAAGCGAGAAAAAGGAGAGATTAATATAACAAATTTTAAAGGAGGCATGGATAATACTTAAAAAGAAAGACATGTTAGCTTTGGAAAAGTTGATATAAAAAGAATGAAGATAAAAGTACCCATGGAAATAAATATTTTGAGGGAAATAGAGAGTTTGTGAGCAATGGAATCTATCTTTTCAGGAAAGTATGTAACTAGATTATCTCCTGAAGGGAATTGGGAATAAGGAAGGCTAAATAAATTAGGGAACCAAAGGGGTATGCTAAGAAAATGGAACAGATGCTGTGGGAAATTGGAAAAGGAACCAACCAAGAATGTGTAAAAAAGGATTAGTGAGCAGCCGTTGAGGATTCAGCTGTGGTCAGAAATCACAGTCTGGTCATGGATATAATCTCTACGGTGATATTATTTTCCCAAGTACTACTTGGAAGCCTGGGAACGTGACAGGAGAAAACAGATGCTAAAGTCCATCTAGGTTTGGGGATTGGCAGGGCAGCTGCAGGGGAATAAGAGGGAATTAAGGATACTGGTGGCAATATAAAATGGCTGGCAGGATTCACTGGGGGTGGGAAATGGATGATTGAGTGGGAAAGACCATAGAAGCAGCACAGGGCTAAAATCAGGAAGAAAAGAGAAGGGACTGAAAGTGTTGATGAGGTCAACAAGGTTCTGTGGGAGTAAGGGAATAGGGAATGTGGAAGGCTAGAGGTATTAGTTAAAAAGCTGAATTTCAGAGTTTGAAATAGAAGTAGAACAGTTCCAGCTGGTGAGAAGGCCCAGAGTGTGGCCCATATAAAGAAGTGGCTGAAAGAGAGCAAAAACAAAGTTCATATTGTTGGAGGCCCAGGAAGTATTTTGCTGGAGCATTTGATGACAAGGTCTAGGATGATGCCAGGAGTTAGGATAACATAGAATACTAAGCTGAGTACTAGAGGCCTCAAAGAATGTAAGTAGCCCAGAGATGGGTCTATGCCAATAAAGAGAGTGGGTACACCACCCCACAGCATGCATATTAAAGAGTAAGGAAAAAGGAAAGTTTTTGAACAAGCTGGCACCAGCAGCTAGCTTTAAGATTGAGGAGTTACGGGGAAATGATCAGCTTCCTTTTAAGAGGGCAGTGAAGAAAATTGTGTCATCAAGCAGAGAGTTCCGGAGGAATTGTTGAGAATATGTGGACATTTCTTGACCAAAGAACAGGTGTTCTGGAGGGCACAGGATATCTGAGAAGGAAATGTTAGCCAGGAAACAATATTTATATCAAAAGGGAAGAACTGTGCTGAAATTTCATCCTTTAGAATGCTGAGGAAGCAGTGAGAGGAACTATAATTCTATGTATGTTTGACCAAGAAAGAAGAACTGATTGGTAAAAGTAGAAGTGAAAGAAAATTTAGGAAATATGGCCATGTCATCTTAAATACTACTGGGTAATGACCAAGGACAAAAAAGTGATAGGTACAAAGATATTTCCCAGATATTAGGAATGAAAATTTCCATAAGAGACCACATTGACTCTTAAGTGAACTACTCTAAGAGGAATTTTTTTTAAAGATTTTTTTTGGGGGGGGGATTCTTTTAATATCATCCATCCCCCATGATTTTGAAGGAAAAAAGGAGAAATTACTAAAGAACACAATGTAGCTACACAGAGAACACACTGGTAGGCTACATGAACTAATGAAGCTATAGCAAGTTCAGATTTTTCAAGGTAAGATTGTCAACCCTAAATAGAAGATATATGTGAACAGGTAACAAAGAGAGTAAGTGACAAGCAATAACACCAGTGGGATGACTCAGATCCTATTTCTATTCCCTCTTAAATGATAAGGGTACTTTTCAAATTGGAAATGGTAGCACAAATGTGAATAATAGTTGGTCAGAACCCAATAGATGCTGAAATATTGAGAATGACAAGGAGTTTAAAATGAATTTGGGTCTGTGGATGCACATAAATGATATCCTATGGTATTGAGGTAACCAATATTCCTTATTGAGAAGCCACGGCTGGTATACTCGGAAAAAATCAACACTGACTACAAAAATGAAGGAAGACTGTAGTTTGATAACTACAGCCCAATTTCTGAAACCCAAACATTTCTAAAACAGTTCAGAAATCAAGACTGCTGGTCTAAAAGAAAAAAAAACAAAACACAGACTACAATGGAGTATTAAACTGATGGTTATAAGCAATGATCTAGTAGTAAGACTGGTAGACTGAGGTAATGCCACTAACTACGTATCATTGAGTTTCAGTAAGTCATTGAACATATTTTCCCTATAGAATACATTCACATGAGACAGTGAGATACAGGTAGGTTGATTTATGATTGATTCAATAGCCATAATGAAAAATTATGCTGCCATTACCAGTGTGGCTCAGTTGGTTGACTGTCATCCTGTGCACCAAAAGGTCATGGTTCAACTCCCGGTCATGGCACATAGCCAGGTTCAGTCCCGAGCTGGGATGTGTACAGGAGGCAACCAAGCAATTATTTTCTCTCACATTGATATTTCTCTCTCTCTCCCTCTCCCTCTCGCTTCCTCTGTGCTAGTAGACATAATAAGTACTATACATTTATTATCTGATTTTAACATCACAACTATCATGTCAGGTGGTTACCATTATCCCCATTTTACAGACAAGAGAACTAATACACAGAGGGGTTAAATAATCTGCCCAAGGCTATAACTACAGTTAGTCAAGTGTCAGATTCAGACAATCCCACTCCAGAACCACTACTTGTGGTATAACTGGAATCTGGAATGATCACCCACTTAAGGCCACTGCAGGGAGAGTGAACTGCCAGGCTGAGTCAGAGACTGGACTAGATTAAATGTAAGATAACAGGATTCTAGGAATCTTAGACGACAGGCTAGTTTGGACTGAAGACACTTCTCTTCTAGAACAGCGGTTCTCAACCTGTGGTTCGCGACCCCTTTGGCGGTCGAACGACCCTTTCACAGGGGTCGCCTAAGATCATCCTGCATATCAGATATTTACATTACGATTCATAACAGTAGCAACATTACAGTTATGAAGTAGCAACGAAAATAATTTTATGGTTGGGTCACAACATGAGGAACTGTATTTAAAGGGCCAGAAGGTTGAGAACCACTGTTCTAGAACAAGTATGGCTCTAGTCCCCCCACCAAAAAAAAGTAACATTTTAAAAAAATGTATAGTTTACTAGGAAAGTAGGGACATTGATGTCAAAATCTTTCTTACACATATTTTTCAGTCTTATAATGGCTGTTTATGTTATTCCCTTATATCTCTGCTCTCCTTTGTTTTTTGCAGAGTATTTTAACCATATTTCTAAAATTTCAGTCTTATCTTAGATTTATAAGGAAAAAAAGCATAATGCAATGCATACAGTAACTAAAAACTATGCTTTGTCTTCTGTGTTAATATCACACCTAATTTAAAGATAAGCAAATAAAACAAAGCAAAACAAACAAAATACTAACTCTAAGGCACTAGAGCAGGTAGAGAGTGAAGACAACAGCGTAAGGCCCAAAGAGCTCAGACTGACCTTGAAGATAGTGGTAGAGTTCTCTAGACATACAGATCAGTTTTAGCTTCACCAAAATTTGCGATTTGAAAAATCGCGAAACCGGTTTGGCTCAGTGGATAGAGCGTCGGCCTGCGGACTGAAAGGTCCCAGGTTCGATTCCGGTCAAGAGCATGTACCTGGGTTGCGGGCATATCCCCAGTAGGAGATGTGCAGGAGGCAGCTGATCGATGTTTCTCTCTCATCGATGTTTCTAACTCTCTATCTCTCTCCCTTCCTCTGTAAAAAATCAATAAAATATATTTTTAAAAAATTGCGATTTGAGTATTTAACAGAAGATAACTGAATCACAAAAGTACCTATGAGGCCCTGGCCAGTGTGGCGCAGTTGGTTGAGCATGTCCAATGCACCCAGAGGTCAATGTTTCCATTCCCAGTCAGGGCACTTGCCTGGGTTGTGAGCTTGATCCCTAGTAGGGGGCTTCAAAGAGGCAGCCAATCAATGTTTCTCTCATTGATATTTCTCTCTCCCTCTCCCTTCCTCTTTCTAAAATCAATAAAAATATTTATCTTAAAAAAATACCTGTGGACAATTTCCTCCATCAACTGATGCAACATATATTAAAATCGTAAAGCTTACTATTCTTTGACAGTTTTATTTAACAGGTTTTTCCTGCTTAAACGACATAAGTTGCGATTTCTAACTTGGGGGAAATAGAGTAGGACTTTCCTTCATTAAAGATTTAAAAGAGAAAGAAACCTGCCATCACAAAGGTTAATGTAATAGTTTCTAGGTTGAATTGTCTTTGAAGTATGCAGTACACGATTAAAAGTAGAAACAAAATAAAATATTGAGTCAAATCTAGATGAATTTCTGGGGGAAAAAGAGAAAAATAAACCAAGGTCAACAGAATAAGCAACTTGTGTTCAGAAGCAGCCAAATTATCTCAGACTTTTAACAATGACTATGCTTATGGTATCTCCAGGGAGTTGGGGATGGAGTGACTGAACAGCTGGTCAGAAGCCTTAAGAAAAAATACACCAACTCTGTAAAATAAAAGTGCTTTGTTGGGTTTCTACAGATATTTGTGTTCCCCTCTGCTGGGTTCTGGCTGAAGCTTGAGGAGCAACGGTTGTGACAAAGAGCTATAGAGCTTTGATTTTTATAAACAGAGGCAACAGTCAGCCTACAGCAGAGGATGAAGTCTAAACTGACCACAAGATGTCAAGGTGCAAAACCTGGAAAGTGCTGCTAGCTGGCTGAAGAGTGGGGTACAGGGTTGGGGAATGGGTAGGATTCCCTTATTTAATCAGAGACCTGTCCTATATAACATGTTATCCCTAGTTGGTTTGGCTCAGTGGATAGAGAGTCAGCCTGCAGACTGAAGGGTCCTGGGTTCAATTCTGGTCAAGGGCACATGCCCAGGTTCAGGTTCGATCCCCAGTGGGGGACATGCAGGAGGCAGCCGATCAATGATTCTCTCTCATCATTGATGTTTCTATCTCTCTCTCCCTCTCCCTTCCTCTCTGAAATCAATTTTTAAAAGGCCAGTTAGTACCAGATCCAAGAGTCAAGCCTAGGTCTATCTGCCTAAAGGAATGAACACTATTCTGTCAGTCCTAAGAGATAGTGCTCACACTAGCTAGCCTGTGACTCTGGATAAATTATAACCTAAGGTTCAGTTTTCCCATCTACAAAATCAGAGAAGAGGAAGCTGGTTTTGACCTCATAGCTCTTCCCAAAGGAAATGCCAGATGTACTCAAATTTTAAATGTAATTAAAATAATACATATTACTATGAGAAAGAGGTCCATCCCTGACATTTGCAAGGCAAGAATATAAATGTAAACTCACAATCCCCTTTTATTCCTCCTCCCTCCTCTCACCCCACTCCTTCCAAAGCAACTAGGGGCCTTGGTTATATACATGTAGACTACTCAATCCACACACTCAAGCTCTATCCACACATTTCTCCCACCAAACAACCACCCCTTAGACCTAGGAGAGTTCAACCTGTGGCATAGTCCACTCCCACTTAGGAGAACAGACCCAGGGAAGATGCCCTTGCAAGCCCTGGAGGCAGATTGAGCAGGGAATTCTCAGCTCCCAAGTACCTGGAGTATGGTCTAGATCAGTGGTTCTCAACCTTCCTAATGCCACGACCCTTTAATACAGTTCCTCATGTTGTGGTGACCCCCAATTTCATTGTTACAAATTGAACATAATTAAAGCATAGTGATTCATCACAAAAACAATATGTAATTATATATGTGTTTTCCGATGGTCTTAGGCGACCCCCGTGAAAGGGTCACTCGACCCCCAAAGGGGTCGCGACCCACAGGTTGAGAACCGCTGGTCTAGATTCTAGAAGGAACATGCAGGAATTCTGGGCACATCTCCTTGGCTCTTAGAACTCCCTGCCTTATGGTGAGGTGTGTAAAGTATAAACTACTGCCCTGGATGGTTTGGCTCAGTGAACAGTGTCGGCCTGTGGTCCAGAGGGTCCCAGTCAAGGGCACAGATGTTGGTTGAAGGCCCAGGCCTTGGTCCAGGCTTGTGAAGGAGGCAGCCAATCGATGTGTTTCTCTCACATCGATGTTTCTCTCTGTCTTTCCCTCTCTTCTACTCTCCCTAAAAATCAATGGAAAAATACCCTCAGGTGAGGATTAACAAAAATAAATAAATAAATAAAAATAAAGGGAAGGCTGGTTGGTACATTTGACCATACAAAAATGGAAAACTTGTGGACATTAAAAATAAATAAATTATAAAACAAATATCAAAACTGAGAAGAAATATGTGCACCATTATGATAGAGTTACTATCCTTAATAATTAACTCAAATTAGTTAAAAAGTGACTAACCAATAAGGAATATCAATAATATAAGCATATGAAGAAAACACAACCTTATTTGGGATTAAAGGAATACTTTACAACAAAAAGCTCTTTTTGACTTAACAAATTGACAAATATTTTCCAAATGATAATACACAGTATTGGCAAGAGTTTTTATCATTCATACTGAAGAAACTGTTAAGGATGTGACAAAGAGGATGTTCACTGCAACACTGGAAACAAATGTCTCAAAATAGGATATTGGTTAAATAAATCATTGTACAGCATTACAATGGAGTAGTAGAAAGTGTTATTGAGGAAGAGCTGATGATATAGAAATATGTCCATGATGTAAAGGTGAAAAAAAATGTAGTTTATAAAATGGTATAGTTCATTTTATTGTTAAAGTTACATATAATCTAGAAGGTTATATACCATAGATTTTTTTCCTTTTTCTTTCTTTAGATTCTTTATTGTTTAAAGTATTACATACGAATCATTTTCCCCCATTAATGTCTCCCCGCTCGTTCCCACCTCCCCTCTCCCCTACACATGCTCTCACCACCCCCTACAGACTGTGTCCATGGGTTATGCTTATATGCATGCATACAAAAGACCATGGGTGTTTTAAATGTGCTTTTTTAAACTGGGGGTGTTAAAATTCTTTGTTCCTTATTTGTATTTTCTAACATATTAATTTTTTTAATATATTTTATTGATTCCCCACAGAGAGGAAGGGAGAGAGATAGAGAGTTAGAAACATCGATGAGAGAGAAACATGGATCAGCCGCATCCTGCACATCTCCTACTGGGGATATGCCCGCAACCCAGGTACATGCCCCTGACCGGAATCGAACCTGGGACCTTTCAGTCCGCAGGCCGACGCTCTATCCACTGAGCCAAACCAGTTTCGGCTAATTTTTAATAGAAAAGATAATCATCTTTAAAAGAATTAGTTACTACAAGAGTATCCCATTGTAGCTTTGACATTTTAGGATTCTATGTAAGAAAAAACCAATGAACTGTATAGTATCCTTTCCAGAGAAGAGGAAGGAGACGTTATAGCATCTTCTACATTAATAGGGCAAAACTCTATTCAAATAAAACAATCAAACAACAAAACAACAACAAAACCCACCTGGAAGACAAAGGCCCTGCAAGTACAGAATGGAGAGTCTTCACTACTTACGGCTATAAACTTCTATTCCAGCGGTTCTCAACCTGTGGGTCGCGAACAATGAAAATACATCCTGCATATCAGATATTTACATTGCGATTCATAACAGTAGCAAAATTACAGTTATGAAGTAGCAACGAAAATAATTTTATGGTTGGGGGTCACCACAACATGAGGAACTGTATTAAAGGGTCGCAGCATTAGGAAGGTTGAGAAGCACTGTTGGATTTTATCTAGAAAGCAATATTCTTTTTTTTTCAGTCTTTTCTTTTTATTAGTGCCAAATGACTTCCACACAAAACCAAACCAATCAATTTGATGAACAAATTGGTAGGTGGAAAGAAAGGATAAAATTGAACACGGTGGTATTAATGGGGGCTGAGTATTTTTTTTTTCCACTTCTTCCTTTCAAGGTAGAGAAGCTACTGTGAGACTAATATTTCTGGCCTCTTTCTGCCCCCTTACTCCTCTCAGTGAAGGGAGCTACAATTATTTGCTTCAGTGATTAGACAATTCATAATGTTTGTTAAATCAAAAGTTCAAGGTTGGACCACTGTAACTACAGTTTAAAAATAATTTATCTGCCTACCCATCCACCTGTACATACCTAAAAACATATGCACAGGCACAAGCTATGTGCTTAAGCAACACTTGCTGCCTGGCTGCACCAGGAGATCAGAAATCAAAAGACTTAGATAAGTAGTCTATTCCCTGAGGTGAGTGAAAGTTTCTATGCATATGCAAGAAGGGGTCTACAGAGGAAGGCATAGAAACACCCATGGGTCCTTAAAATTTCCCCATTTGGATGTATCAAACCTCTCTCCATTTTGTGCTATACAAAGCTTCCATTTGGTGAGCAAAAATCTATTCCAGCTCAATGACCTGTACAGAAAGGACCTCTGTTAAAATCCTATCTTTCTCTAACCAGCTCAACTGTCACCTCCTTCCTAAACTTTCCCTCCTCCTTACCATAGCTGCAAATTACCTTTTGTGCTGTTAAGATTCTAAGTCCTTTTGTTTCTACCACTCATTACATATGGTTTTATGTAAAGTAGTGTGTACACATATTCTTTTACTAGATTATAAGCTCCTTGATGGCAAAGTCCAAGTCCCTGACTTTTATCTGAGTCACAGTATCAACACAGTGTCTTACACAGTTATTCAGTAGATGTCTACAGGACTAAAACTTTAGAACTTAAGTTTAAAGCATCCTCTCTCCTCATCCCTTAATGCAAACATTAGAGAACAGACCTAATATCCACCTCAGGGACTTCCTGGCAACAGCAACAAACTTTAGCCCAATGAATTTGATATATTTGCCTTCCTCAGCTTTTAGTCTCATGTACATGATAACAGGGTGAGAATCACCCACCCCCGGAGGAACTAGGTTGATAAAACTCTCCATTCAACACTGCCATCTAACAGAAATTTAAAAATGCTAGCTACATACTATATATAACATTAAATTTCCTAGACGCTGTGTTAAGAAAAGCAAAAATTAATTTTAATAATAGATTTTATTTGGCCAAATATATCCCACACAGTATCACTTCAACATGTAATCAATGTTTTTAAAATTATTGAAATACTTTATATTATTTTTATCATAAAAATTATTTAAAATCTGATATGTATTTTCCATCTATAGCATGCCTCAATTTATACCAGACACTACTTGTTAACTATAAAAACTAATTACCTAACCTCTCTTTGCCTCAGTGTCCTCAATTTTAAAATGGAAATAAACAGTTATTTACCTTAGAGTTTTACTGAAGTTTAATAGTATAATATGTGTAAAGGGCTTAGAGCAGTACCTGGCAAATTGCAAAGGCTCAATAAATATTAACTGTCATTATCATTATCATCCTCCATTTACTATATACAGAAACTGAGCATATGAAGAAACCAAGTGTATTTCCCTAGTTCATAAAGGAAATCAATGCTGGTTCTATTCTCTTTTAATTGTCTATTAACTGTGCAGGGCAGCTGGGAGCAATGGAAAATCATATTTTTTACCCATCTAAAATTCCAAAGTGCTAGCCAAATGGAGTTTGGGAGTTGGTCTAAAAGGCAACATTCTTCAAAATGGTAGTTTAGAGAAATGCCACCCAGTTTGGTTATTTTAAGGATCATTTAGCCCTACCACTTCCTTTAAGCTCTGTACCCCATTTCCTATAATATTGTATCCATGTTAATAGGTGAAAAAGTAGAACTTAAGTTTTATTCTGCGTTATTTTGGGTTATTTTTGTTTTGTTTTTTTTATAGATGACTGATGAGGTTGGATATTCTTGCAAAATTTGCAAAATGCCCAGCACCCAAGACCATTCAATCTTTGACATACTTAATTGTGCATTTCAGAATACTCAAAGCAGAGAAGAAGCAACACAGAAGTGATGGCGGAATCAAGAAATCTAATTTCTATTGGTAGTTACAGAATATTTCCGGGGATGTAAAGTACAGCATAGGGAATACAGTCAATAACTATGCAATAACTATGTATGCTGCCAGGTGGGTACTAGATCACTTCATAAGATATAAATGTCTAGCCACTATGCTGTACACCTGAAACTAATATAGTAATACTGAATGTCAACTGTAATTGAACAGTTAAATTTTTTTTTAATCAAAAGAAAAAAATAAAGCCGATTTCTGTCCCCGGATCTATGATTAAATCACTATGTGCCTCTGGGCAACCCACTTAAACTCCTGAGCTATATCTCAGTTTAAGATAAGGTTGCCTGCAGTATTTAGGACTAAGAATTAAAATGCAGTACACCAGAGCAATAATAAGTCAAGATTATAAAATTGCATCAGGTCTTAGCATTCTTATTTATCTCTCTTTAAGTGTTCTGGCAATAAGTTTCCCTTAAAAAATGAGCATTGGCAAAGTTTGACGATCATTTCCCTTCATACCCAGATAATTAGAATACTTAGAAAAGCAAATAAGATTCGCCTGATATTTATACTGAATAAATATCACTGAAATCCAGACAATTATCATATCCTCCAAGGTTAAAAATTACAGGACATCAGCATAAATACAAAGGGGCCTTAATGACCACCTCCACAGATCTCCACCTAACCCCAAATTCCCTGGAGCAGGGTTACTCAGCACAGGTGATATCTTGGGTCAGATAATTCATTGTTATAGGGGGCTGTCCTGGGCAATATAGGATATTTAGCAGTTTCCCTGACTTCTACCCACTAGAAACCAGGAACAACCTCCACAGTTGTGACAACCAAAAGTGACTCCAAAGAAGCAATGCCCCCCCAGAAAAGCAAAATGGCCCCCCGTTGAGAACCACAACTATGGATCCTCAATTATAGCTACCTTAAATTCCTTTGGAATTAAGCTTACAGAGAGAAGCACAATTTTCAGTGTGTCATTGCTTATGACACAGCCTTATCAATACAATATGGAGTGATCAACTTCCATTGGCAGTCTGGATTCTCAAAAGGCATAACCTTCCCAATTAATTTGCAATTAATACTCATACAGTGGAAAATACTTTTGTAAAATGACTCAGTACATTGCAGAGTTTATCCATAACTTCTTTCAAAGCCAAAACAATGTTTTCACATAATAGCGATTTCAGTAGCTAATATTTTAGATTAAGATGTTGAAGTTTTGCCCTAACTGGTTTCGCTCAGTGGATAGAGCGTCGGCCTGCAGACGGAAGGGTCCCGGGTTTGATTCCAGTCAAGGCCATGCACCTTGGTTATGGGCACATCCCCGGCGGGGGGTGTGCAGGAGGCAGCTGATGGATGTTTCTTTCTCATCGATGTTTCTAACTCTCTATCCTTCTCCCTTCCTCTCTGTAAAAAAATCAATAAAATATATTTTTTAAAAAGATGTTGAGCCCTAACTGGTGTGGCTCAGTGGATGGAGCACTGGCCTGTAGACTGAAGGGTCCCAGGTTCGATTCCAGTCAAGGGCATGTACCTTGGTTGTGGGCACATCCCCAGTGCAGGGTGTGCAGGAGGCAGCTGATCGATGTTTATCTCTCATCGATGTTTCTGACTCTCTATCCCTCTCCCTTCCTCTCTGTAAAAGATCAAAAAAATATATTTAAAAAAAAAGATGTTGAAGTTTTAGCCTGGCTGGCATGGCTCAATGGTTGAGTGCTGACCTATGAACCAGGAAGTCATGGTTCAATGCCCAGGTTGCCAGCTCAATCCCCAGTGTGGGGCATGCAGGAGGCAGCCAATCAATGATTCTCTCTCATCATTGATGTTTCTATCTTTCTCTCCCTCTCCCTTCTTCTCGATTCTAAAAAAAAAGACGAAGTTTTAGAGCCTATGATACATTTCTTTAATATTGGTACCTTGGCTTTAATTTACTGATCAAAGTTTCCAATATACTACCCATCTACCACCTTATTCTCCTCTATCAAATCCCCAGGATTCTCTTACTCACCTACCTGCTTACATGTCCAGTTCCCAATGACTGGGTCCTACACAGGTTTGACAGAGGGATATTCTATTTCCTTGGGTCTGTGCACATAAGCAAATTGGAAAGGAGTACTAACGAAAGCTTATTGGCCATAAAATAATAGGATCAACCAAACATACAGGGACTATCTACTCTTTAATGCTATGGGGGACACAAAAAGAAATGCCAAACATGAAGGAATAACAGAATAGAAACAACCACAGAAACAATCACATCAACTCCATGCCCAAAGTCATTAAGTTAGTGAATTTGACATGCTGATAGTGGAGCATTTGAGTAAGGGTATTCCAATTGCAGCTATCATTGAAAAACTAGAGTTTAGAACTAAATTTATAGGCTTGGGACTCAACACATGGATGACAGGACACCAACATGATAATAGTGGTTACCTATGAGGAGGAAGTTGAAATGGCACTTTCACCTTTTAGTCAAGATGCTTCTATATTTTTTAAGATGAACATGTAATCATGTGTTACTTCTATAATTAAAAGCCAACATAGGTAAAGCCAGGAGAGAAGGTGAAATCTCAGAAGGAGAGAGTATAAAGGGAGAAAAGGCAAAGAACTTGACACTCCCAAATATGGACATAATTAAGGGGCAGAAGGAAGCAAAAACAAAGAAGCAGCAGTGGAGAGGCAGACAAAAGGAGAACTAGGACAGTACAAGAACGTTGTGGCCAAGGGAAAGAAGTTTCAAAAAGGAACTAAACTTTCAACAGAACCAAAAAGGGAAAGGGGGAGAGGAATAAGACCCCAGAACAGAATTTAGGTCTGAAAGAGGCTTCTTAAAAATCATAACCTTTTCCCTACATCATGCCCTTCAATCTTTGAGAAAATTGAGGCCTAGAAAGCTTAAGTGGCTGTCTAGATATGTATTGGTAGCTAGAGAGCACAGCAAAGGGAGACCACATGTTTATGGACAGTCTAGTGAATGGGTCCAATGGAAAGGAAGAAAAGATACCAGAAGAAAATGGGGGGGGGGGGTTGGATAAGTAGTACCTGGAATAGACAGGAAGAGATAGGACTGAAGGCGGAAGCAAACAAAAATAATCTGACTTTTCCTCTGAAGCTGGATATTGTGTTTCCTTCTTCATTTGGGTTATTAGATGAGGAGGTTAGGGGAACCACTTAGAGAGATTATCTGGGTTTCCCCAGGACTCCATCCTTGGCAGCTTTCTCCTCTCAAATTATACACACAAACTAGGCTCCACTTACCATTTATACATGAGGCAGGCAGAAGGAGATTCCCAAAGAGTTCCCAAATCTCTATTCCAGCCCAAACCCTCTCCTAAGCCCCAAACCAAGGGGAGACAAATATCCATTTAGATATCTATAATCATCCAAACTGAAATCTCCATCTCCACAATTCTAGCCCTGGTCCAATGCTCTGTCTCAGTGAAAGGCACATGACAAATGATTTTAGGCTAATTATTGAACACCATTTCTCATTACATCTTTGTAAGCAAAGTGAAAAAAAATGACAGTAAATTTAGTCACAGCTGTTAGAGCAACCTTACCCAATGGATTAATGTTAAGTTGCAAAATCTTCATTTAGCTCTATGCCAAGTGTAACAGACACATGTAGGTGATCCCCAATAACAACTACCTCCTGATGTTCATGCCCTTTTATATCCTCTTGCATTGAGTGTGGGTGGGAACTGTCACTAATTTCTGGCCAATAGAATACAGCGAAGGTGCCCTAACCAGTTTGGCTTGGTGGATAGAGTGTTGGCCTTCGGACTAAAGGGTCCCGGGTTCGATTCTGGTCAAGGGCATGTACCTTGGTTGCAGGCACATTCCCAGTAGGAGGTGTGCAGGAGGCAGCTGATCGATGTTTCTCTCTCATCAATGTTTCTAACTCTATCCTTCTCCCTTCCTCTCTGTAAAATAGCAATAAAATATATTTTTTTAAAAAGAATGCAGCAAAGGTGATGGGAGGTTGCTTTGATAAGATATATATACTAGAGGCCCGGTGCACAAAAATTTGTGCACTGGGGGGGGGGTGTCCCTCAGCCCAGCCTGTGCCCTCTCGCAGTCTGGGACCCCTCGGGAGTTAACGACCTGCTGGCTTAGGCCTGCTCCCGGGTGGCAGAGGGCAGGCCCAATCCCTAGGTGCAGACCCTGGTCGGGCTCAGAGCAGGGCCGATTGGGGAGTTGGGGCGCCGCCACCCGTCATGCACAGAGCAGGGCGATCGGGAGGTTGTGATGCCACCCTCAGTCACGCTCTGGGTAGGGCCGATTGGGGGGTTGGGGCACCGTCCCCTGTCACACTCAAGTCAGGGTCGATGGGGGGGTTGGGGCGCCACCCCCTGTCACGCACAGAGCAGGGCCAATCAGGGGGTTGGGGCACTTCTCCCTGTCACTCACAGAGCAGGGCCCATCAGGGGGGTTGGGGCTCTGTACCCTGTCACGCACAGAGCAGGGTCAATCAGGGGGTTGGGGCACTTCCCCCTGTCACTCACAGAGCAGGGCCCATCAGGGGGGTTGGGGCTCTGTACCCTGTCACGCACAGAGCAGGGTCAATCAGGGGGTTGGGGCACTTCCCCCTGTCACTCACAGAGCAGGGCCCATCAGGGGGGTTGGGGCTCTGTACCCTGTCACGCACAGAGCAGGGCCCATCAGGGGGTTGGGGCGCCACCCTCTATCACCCACAGAGCAGGGCCGATCAGTGGGTTGGGGCGCCGCCACTCTCACACTCAGGGCAGGGCCGATGGAGAGGTTATCGCTCTACCCCGTCACACACAGAGCAGGGCCCGTGGGGGGGGGGAGAGGGGGTTGGGGCGCTGCCCTCTATCACCCACAGAGCAGGGCCAATCAGGGGGTTGGGGCGCTGCACCCTGTCACACACAGAGCAGGGCCGATCAGGGGGTTATGGCGCTGCACCTTGTCACACACAGAGCAGGGCCGATCAAGGGGTTAGGGTGCTGCCCCCGTCATGCTGATCCCGGTGCTGGGAGGCATATTACCCTTTTACTATATAGAATAGAGGCCTGGTGCACGGGTGGGGGCTGGCTGGTTTGCCCTGAAGGGTGTCCTGGATCAGGGTGGGAGTCCCCACTGGGGTGCCTGGCCCGTCTGGCTGAGGGGCTGAGGGCCATTTTCAGGCTGACGGGTGACTGAAGCTCCCAAACGCTCCTTTTTTTCTTTTCTTTTTTTATATTCTGGGCCAGCTTTAGCTCTGAGGCCTCGGCTGCTGAAAACAGGTTTCTGGCCTTTGTTTACCGTCTGTATTTGATCCAATGTTGCAGTCCGGCTGGCTGAAGCCCGGCTGAGTAAAGCAGGTTTTTGGGGTTTTGTTTAGCTTCTATATTTGCAACACAGTTGCTTAGAGTTGCAGCTGAGAGGCCGGCAAGTCAGGCAGGGAACGTTGGAGTCCTCCGTCACTGAAGCAAGCAAGCCTCCCTGTTCGCATCAGCTGCCTGGCTGCCGGCCGCCATCTTGGCTGGCAGTTAATTTGCATATCTCCCTGATTAGCCAATGGGAAGGGTAGCGGAGTGACACCAATTTGCATGTTTCTCTTTTATTAGTGTAGACTAGAGGCCTGGTGCACAAAAATTTGTGCACTCGGGGGAGAGGGAAGATCCCTCAGCCTGGCCTGTGCCCTCTCGCAGTCTGGGACCCCTCGGGAGATAACGACCTGCTGGCTTAGGCCTGCTCCCGGGGGGCAGAGGGCAGGCCCAATCCCTAGGTGCAGCCCCTGGTCGGGCTCAGAGCAGGGCCGATTGGGGAGTTGGGGCACCACCCCCTGTCACACACAGAGCAGGGCGGATCAGGCGGTTGGGGCGCCGCCCTCTATCACCCACAGAGCAGGGCCGATCAGAGGGTTGGGGAGCTCCCCCCTTGTCATGCACAGAGCAGAGCCCATCAGGGGGTTGAGGAGCTCCCCCCTGTCACTCACAGAGTAGGGCCGATAGGGGAGTTGGGGCACCACTCCCTGTCACACACAGAGCAGGGCGGATCAGGGGGTTGGGGCACCGCCCTCTATCACCCACAGAGCAGGGCCGATCAGGGGGTTGGGGCACCACCACTGTCACACTCAGGGCAGGGCCGATGGGGAGGTTATGGCTCTACCCCGTCATACACAGAGCAGGGTCCATGGGGTGGGGGGGTTGGGTCGCCACACCCTGTCACACACAGAGCCACAGGACGATCAGGGGGTTGGGGAGCTCCCCCCTATCAGGCACAGAGCAGGGCCGATCAGGGGGTTGGGGCACCTTCCCCTGTCAGGAACAGAGCAGGGCAGATAGGGAGGTTGTGGTCCCTCCCCCTGTCACACACAGAGCTGCAGGGCGATCAGGGGGTTTGGGCGCTGCCCCCTGTCATGCTGATCCCGGTGCCGGGAGGCCTCTCAGCTCTGCTGATCCCAGTGCTGGGAGGCATATTACCCTTTTACTATATAGGATAGATGCCTGGTGCATGTGTGGGGGCCGGCTCGTTTGCCCTGAAGCGTGTTCTGGATCAGGGTGGGGGTCCCCACCGGGGTGCCTGGCCAGCCTGGATGAGGGGATGATGGCTGTTTGCAGCTGGTCACACACCCTTCAGGGTGGGGATCCCCACTGGGGTGCCTGGCCAGTCTGGGTGAGGGGTTGAGGGCTGTTTTCAGGCTGGGACTGAAGCTCCCAACTGCTCCTGTTTTTCTTTTTTTTCTTTTTTATTCTGGGCCAGCTTTAGCTCTGAGGCTCCAGCTCTTAGTCATCCGCTGCTGAAAGTAGGTATCTGGTTTGTTTAGGTTCTATAATCGAAACTCTGTATCAACTCCAGCTCTGAGATCCCGGCTGGCTGAAAGCAGGTTTCTGGGGTTTTGTTTAGCTTCTATATTTGTAACAATGTTTCAAACTGCAGGCTCAGAGGCCAGCAAGGCAGGCGGGGAACGTTGGTTTCTTCTGTCACCGAAGCAAGCAAGTCTCACGTTAGTTTCAAGCTGCCTGGCTGCCGGCCGCCATCTTGGCTGGCAGTTAATTTGCATATCTCGCTGATTAGCCAATGGGAAGGGTAGCGGTCATATGCCAATTACCATGTTTCTCTTTTATTAGATAGGATATTCATCTTACATAGCCCTAACCATGACATTCTCTGCTCAAAGCCCTTCAATTGCCCCCCATTGCTTATAGAATTAAGTACTGATCTCTTAGTTTGGAAACTAGAGTTGGCTTTAAGTCCTCTCTCTACCAGTTCCTTGCTATGTGACTTAGAGCCTCATTTTTCTCATTTGTGAAATAAGGATAATACCAACTGTTTCACATGTCCTGGTTTTCCTAGGTCAGTACTCCATCTGACTAGCACACCGCTTCACTCTCACAAGTTCCATGGTTTTGACAATAAATAATTTGGTCAATAAAGGGTTGTTATGAGGATTTAATGAGACAATGCACATAAATATAATAGGCCTAGCATAATACTTTTATCATTCCCTTCGAATGTACCTTGTACAAGTATCTGCTTCTGATTCCTTGTAGTCCCACAAGTGGCACCTGGTAGTGTCTTCCACACAGAAGATACTAAATTACGTTCTTCAGTTTAGAAAGAATACAGAATTTTGGCCACAGAATTGCATTTCACTTATCCATCAGCTGTTTATTCAAGTATTCTGCTTCCTTACTCCCTTGAGATTACTTCACTTGCTCATTAGTACCACAGCAAGAGTATTCTAATACAGCAGTCACCAACGGGTGGTCCATGAAGTCTGAAAGGTCGGCAACCACTGCTCTAATAGGAAGTTTCCTTCTTTCACAACTGGCTACCACCCTGATTGCTTTGGGG
This sequence comes from Myotis myotis, assembly GCF_014108235.1. Lineage (NCBI taxonomy): Eukaryota > Metazoa > Chordata > Mammalia > Chiroptera > Vespertilionidae > Myotis > Myotis myotis. Next base: position 6,993,024 of record NW_023416346.1, on the reverse strand, counting down.
TAATGATAGAGGAGGAATTCTTGGAGTGATGGTTCTAGGAATACAGAGTAACCAAGAGCACAGGACTTAAAGATAGACTGTCTTGGATCCAGGCTCTATTAGTTACAAGCTCAAAATTCATGTAAAACACATGGGGAAAGCACACAGTAATTATCCAATAAATAATAGCTATTATTATTTATCCTCATCTCTTTCTCTACCTCAGTCAAATCAGAATGATTTACAATGGAGTGGGGCCTCTCAGCAATATCCTCTTCACAGACAACCAAGTACCAGCTCTCAGCAGATACAAACTCCAGTCCACTTGAGGCTCGGGTCTTCTCTGTCTATCTTTCTATGATATCTGGTTTCTTCTTTTACTCCTAGTTCAGGCTGGGACTACTTCTTTTTTTTAATACATTTTATTGATTTTTCACAGAGAGGAAGGGAGAGGGATAGAGAGTTAGAAACATCGATGAGAGAGAAACATTGATCAGCTGCCTCCTGCACACCTCCCACTGGGGATGTGCCCGCAACTAAGGTACATGCCCTTGACCGGAATCGAACCTGGGACCTTTCAGTCCACAGGCTGACACTCTATCCACTGAGCCAAACCGGTCAGGGCACTCAGGCTACTTCTAAAAGCTGCTTGAATCACCAGCAAAGATGAGAATCCTCCTTCTGATTCTGTAAGCATAACTTCCAGGTCCAGGCTCATGTTCAACTTCAAACCACACTCTAGGTAGCCCCTCATGCTCTATGATTTCCACAACCAGAAAAATCTCTCAAAAGTTGCATTCTTTATTATTTCAGTCTTTCTACGCCTATCAACAGTCTGAAATTATTTAGCCTTTCTCCTTTCTCATAATTGTTCCCATCACTCCAGTCTCTGCTACCTGCCCAATTATACATCTCATGCATATAATTATATATCCTAGAGCTATCTTGTTTCTTGATTTATTGTTAAGTTTTCTCCCACCCATCTCCTGCCTAAAATTTCAAATATTAGAGAAACAGGGCCAGTTAATGCAGGCTAGTAACTCTTTGTCTCTAAACACACAACTGAGTGAAAGAACTATTCATTAGACCAAAGCAAGAGGACATTCAGCTGGACATTCCTTTTAGTACTTCTTATACCTCAGAAAGCCTCCTTTTGGGGGGAGGGAGGGGGACTAAAATGATTTTGAAGATTTGAGGATTTAATTTAATCAAGACATTATTACATAAATATCAGGAAATTTATATCTTCTTCACTTCAACATAAGACCATACCTGCAGTCCTCCTCAGGTCCTTAAGCAAAAAGCTCAAGAAATTGTAGCCTAGAATTCACTTACAATATTTAAAAAAGTTAAGCAATAACAACTATTTATCCAGACAAAGACACTGAATTGTTTAATTGTGGCCTACAATACAATCACTATGCTACTTGGGTATTAACATACCCACAGATCAAAACCAATGACATAATTAAAGTTGCTTCATTTAAAAAAACACAATAAAATCAAGCTTTTAACCTAATTTTATCTCACTTTATTAGCATGAAGACACAGCTTAACAAAGCCACATGCTCCTTCCCTAAAGCCCCTGGCCACTATGATTCCCTGGTAGCTTTCAGAGGCCCTTTCCCAGACTCTGCCTCCAGTGCTTCAGATCTGACCTCTCACCTCAATCACTATTACAGCTTTTATTTCTTAGTATAATAGTATCAAGAAAAGATTCAAGTGGGGTATGGGTGTTATTTAAATTTTATTCTCTAAAGGTATTATAGCTTATTGTAAATAAGTCAAGCAGTATAGAAAGGTGTCAAGTGGAAATGAAAAACCCCTTGTCCTGACAACCTTAATTTCCCAGGTAACAATAACTGTTTCTTGTGCATCATTCCAGAAGATGTCTATACATATGTAAATATACATATATACAAACTCATATCTATCTATCCTCTGCTCTCCCCTTCTTTCTGTTGTACAAATGGCATCATACAATACCACTATGCGCCTTTTTCCTCACTTAAAATGTATACTGGACAGCATTCCCTATCATCTTATATACATCTACTTCACTCTTTTAATGAAACGCATGACATTCCATTGTGTGTATACACCATTGTTAATATAACCAGTCTCTCATAATAGACATCAATTCTTGAGAGTGAAAAAAATGGCAACAACAAGTCAACTAACATCCTCTACCAAGTGCAGTTCCTTTTAGACTAGATTCACTGGGACAAAAGATATACACATCCTACATTTTGATAAGGACATCAAGCTGCCTTCTAAATGTGCTCCAACAATTTATATTGCCACCAACACTGCACAGAGGTGAACTTTTATATCAATCACCTAAAGTTCCTGCACCTCAAATAGGGAACTAGATATTTAACACAAAAATAGCTGCTTACCGAAGATTTTGTTACATCTTTTATTTTAACACAGTCTGAAAACCCAAGTGCCACAGCTAGTGGCAGCCACACCTTGCTGTGATTAGCCCTGCCCCCATCCAAATGCAAATTCAGAGGGTACAATATATTCCTCAAAATTAATCCAGCTCTTTTAAATATATATATATATGAATTTATTTTTTATCAATTATAGTTGACATTCAATGTTATTTTATGTAGGTTTCAGGTTACAGCATAGTCCAACTCTTGAATAATTAATTCCTTACGTTTGGAGATTTTATTGAGTGAATTCAGCACAGAAGAGAAACCTATACTCCTCCTGGCAACATACCCACAATTACCTCTAACACCAAGAGTGCTACATAGTGGTGTGATATAAGGTGTTTTGCACTCACCCATCCAATATAATAAAACCCTAATATACAAATCGACCGAACATTGGAACAACAGGTCACTATGATGCGCACTGACCACCAGAGGCAGATGCTTAACACAGGACAGTGTACTCCCACAGCGGGAGTGCTGCTCAGCCAGAAGCCAGGCTTACGGCTGGTGAGCACAGCCAGGAGCTTCTTCTGCTTCTGCAGCAGTGCTAAGGGCCCTCCGCAGTCTGACATCCCTCGAGGGGTCCCAGACTGCAAGAGGATGCAGGCCCGGCTGAGGGACTCCCCCCACCACCATGCATGAATGGTGTGCAATGGGCCTCTAGTAAGTAGTTAAAGGCATTGGCAATGAAGACACACTTTAAATATGTAAGAATGCAATACATCTGCATATTCATGGCATGAGATGATCTGATTGATTTTGCTAATTAAATGAAGAATCTGCTTTATTTTTTCCACTGATAATGAATGTCTGTAAGCATCACTGTATAGAATCTAGTGAGCCCTGGACAGGTGGCTCAGATGGTTAAAGTGTTGTCCTATACACCAAAAGGTTGTTGACTCGATTCCCAGTCAGGGGACATATTCAGGTTGTGGGTTTGATCCCCAGTCAGGGCACATGCAGGAGGCAACCAATCGATGTTTCTCTCTCTCTCTCTCCCTCCCTTCCTCAATCTCTAAAATCAATAAAAGCATGTCCTCGGGTGAGAATTTTTTAAAAAGGAATATAGTGAATCACATCTAGAATAACATTTGCTTAACATCTGATATTTTGCAAAGCACTTTAGCATACCGTACCTCATTTAAACCCCATGGCAATTCTAGTACGAATGTAAGGCAATTACTACTCATTAAACAGAGGATCAATAGGATGTGCTGGACATTCTCCGTGGTATGCAAAGATGGACGAGACACTTGCCTCTCATTCACTGTCACTCTGCCCTATCCAATCTATCTGCAAAGCCTGCACATTGCACTCAGGGTATTTGGTAACATGACCTACACAACCCTGTGTGACCAGAGCCCTGCCCACCTGTCCAATTTCATCCCGTGCGCCTGTATACCTCATTCACTATGGCCCAGCCATTTTTCAGTCTCAACTGAATTTGTCGTTTCCTCCCAGAACCCTCCTTCCAGTAAATTGTCTCATGTATTCTCTTTCATAGGACTTTACTTCATAGCACTCACAACACTTCATAATGAAATGCTTGTGTATTTATCTATTTGCATTCCAACTCCATCACACAACAGCAAGACTTAAGAGGCAAGAATCATGACTTTCTTTAATTTATCTTTATTGTTGAAAGTATTACAGACGTCCCCCCCAATGATCCCCTCCACCTTGTTCCCTTCCCCTCCCCAGGCATTATTGTCAGTCTTTGGGCTATGCTTATATGCATGTAAGTTCATTGGTTAATCTCTCCCCGCTCCCTGCCCCCTTCCCTCTGAGATTTATTAGTCTATTGCATGCTTCAATGTCTCTGGATCTTTTTTTTTTTTTTCATCAGTTTATTTTGTTCATTAGAAGAATCAGACTTTTGAGGTCACTGTTAAAACCCCAGCACTTAACCAATACAGTGTCCGGCACACAGCCAGCATAAAAACAGAAGTATTAAACAAATACAGCCAATGCCTTCAATGGGTATACAATATAGTGGGGAAACACAAAAAAGATTAAGGCAAATTTTACCAGAGGATGGCCAAGCTTTCAAGAAATACTACAGAGAAGAGACAACTCTTCAGCTGATTGCTGAAAGGAAGTAGGCACTTGCCAGAATGCAACAAAGGGAAATTATCTAGGTCACCAGGGATGGGCTACACATGGGGAAGAACAAGGACTGTATGGTGCATCACAAAGTTTTGACTTTGATATCTGGGTGAATCGCGGTACAATTATTTGCTATAAAGAACATAAGTGGAAGAGGCTCTATTATTATTATCTATTACCAATAGAGCCCAAGGAAAAGAAGGCCTTGGCAGATGGAAATTTGGGTAGCAGCAATTCCTCTGCCCACCTTCCTCTCATCATTCTCCAAGCTCAATAGGCAAGATCATGATTGCAACCAGGAAATATTCAGTGCTGAGTCATGTGAAGACTTAGTACAGACAGGGCCATGGGGGGTTTCTCTACTTATGAACATTATTTTTTTGGCCAGAAGATGTTAATGATATAATTCAGTGTGCTTATCTTTTGGGGGGGGGGAGAGGGGCAGGACAGAAGAAGAAAAGAAAAATTCAGTGCCCAGAGTATCCCACATACTTGGTAATATCTAGTTCATCTCCATTGGATAGTCCTGGATTTATTTCTAACTGCTCTGTGTTGCAATTTCTGAGTTGCTCTTCATGGAAGTAGTCAGGGCAGAAATCCTAAATAAATATAATAAAATGCTACCTAGTACCTGAGTGGCATTGGGTTGAAAAATACTAAAATAGGCCACTACTAAGGGGGTTACCTCATCCTATTAACTCCTCAACAGCTTCTTTGGTCTGACCACAGGTCTGTAAATGCCTGGTGTTAACAGAAGGTAGGAATAAGAAGAATCTGGCATGTGTTGCCACCTGTACTGAAACTTTCTAGTCCATCCTCCCCTCCTGCCCCACCACACATAGAACAGCCTTACATGAAACAGGAAACTTCGAATCATAATTTTGGTTAAAACATAAGAACCTATACTTAATTTTAAAAATGCTAACAGAGTGATGGGAAGAAAAAACACACCCTGGAAGCCTCAATGACAAAACAACTATTTGGCAGGTGAGGGGGGCGGGGGACTGAACTTGTAGCAATAAAGTGGAGTAGGGAAGGATTAACATCTAGCGGAAAATTACAAAATAGTCAAGCCCAGAGGAGGCAGTGTAATGCAACAGAGCGAAATAGGCAGTGACTGGCCTTGATTTCACGCTTTCCAAGATGAGACATTTGCAGTAGATTACCCTTAAAGACCCTTTCCAGTTTGAAAATATCCATTTAAGAGCATATCAATGTTTTCCTGCTGTTATTAGGCATTTTGGTGATTCTCATTCTCATGCACCGCAGTGTTTAACAAGTGCCAGGCAATGTTCAAAAGCCGTATATGTACATATTAACTTACTTTATCTCCCAATAATTCTAAGAGTAGGTATGATTATTATTAACCCCATTTTCTAGATGAAGAGGATGAGGCAAAAAGTCATGAAATAACTTGCCCACAACTAGCGGTGACCAAGCCAGGATACAAACCTAGGGAGACAGTCTCCAGATACCATGCTTCACAGATGAGACAATTGAGGCTTTTGGAGTTTAGGTCACTTTGGCTACCAACTGGCTGAGCTGGATTCAAATACACGTGTGTCTGATTCCAAGGCCCATGTTCTTTCCACAACCGTTTGCTTGGGAAGGAAAGGCTGGCTCTTAGAGAAAAATTGTCTAAAAAATTGTTTTGTTTTGGGGTTTTTTTGAAACATATTTTTACTGATTTCAGAGAGGAAGGGAGAGGGAGACAGATAGAAACATCAATGATGAGAGAGAATCACTGATCGGCTCCCTCCTGAATGTCCACCACTGGGGATTAAGCCCGCAAGCTGGGCATGTGCCCTGACTGGGAATCGAACCATGACTTCCTAATTCATAGGTTGATGCTCAACCACTGAGCCATGCTGGCTGGGCTGTTTTGTTCTGTTTTTAATCCTCACTCAAATGTTTTTACTGATTTGAGAGAGAGAGAGAGAGAGAAATATCAATGTGAGAGAGAAATTGATCAGTTGCCTCCTGCATAGGCCCCAACCAGGGATCAAACCCACAACCTTTAGGTGTACAGGAGGATGCTCCAACCAACTGAGCCACCCAGACAGGGCTGGAAAATTAATTTGGTTTATCCCCTACCCAATGCTTTTTATCATAATCGATTCCCCACCTATCCTGCCCCACTGAGGAGTTGTAGAAGGGCAACAGTGCAGAAAAACAGCTAGTTTCTGTATCTGCTATAGGTGAGACACTGGGCCAGAGAGACAAAAAAGGGGGGAGAGGGGCTTTGTTTCTTTACTCCTGCTCTAACAGGATAACTTTCATTTGAGAGTCACACAGATACTAACATTTTGGTCAACAGGCAGGAACAGATGGCTTTTCCTAGGTGATAGTAGTCCAACTATCAAGCCACACAGCTGTCCAGATTTCACACTGAAGTTCTGTCATCAATTCACTGAACACTGTGATGCTCCCCTGGCCCCCATGTGTTAGCTAAATCACCAGTGTTTACAAATACACTGTGATGTGCTAAAAAAAATAAATAAATAAAAAATCGCTCACACACACACACACAAAAAAAAACTGCAAGGGGGAAACATGCTTCCTTTGGATCTGAAGCCAACAGAACCGTTTCTCATCGCAACTATTTTATTACAATTTTCCTCTGCCTTATTCATGCTTACCCTGATATATTTTACCACCTTGCCTTGTTATTTCATTCCCACACTGTCATCTCCATTTTTGTACAATCTCCCTGCCCCCACTCTCATTCCCCAAGAGTTTTTGGAGTCAAGAGGAGAGGCAGTCAAAAATTACAAGAGTACTTGAGAAAGTACTAATAGCAAAAAAAAAAAACTGCTCTAACCAAACCCTCCGGGGCCTGGTTTCTTTTTTTAATTATTATTTTGGAGATAGGACACAGAATGACTGAAGCAGCTGTCCAGAAGCCCATACAATTCACTCCTTGCAGGAGGCACTATTATTTCATATCACATTTTCAAATACTTGTTTTTGTCTGATTATAAAAGTAATACATATTCATTGCATAAAATTTGGAAAGTATTATAAACGAAAAATAGTAAGTTTATCTTACTACCTGGAGATAGCCACTTTAACAACTTTGTTTCATTTCCTTCCATTCTCTATTGATTGTTACATTCATAGGTGTGTATATAACATGAAACACAGAGATACACAAAAACCCATCTATAATAATAAAAGCATAATATGCAAATCAACCGAAAGACCAAACAGCAGAACGACCATCCGGACGGCCTTCCGGACGACCACGCTATGACACGCACTGGCACCAGGCCAGCCAAGGCGGGTGCGATGTGATTGGTCAGGGGGGCCCGCCATCGCCCCAGGATCACCCCACAGAGGGAGGCCCAGCCACCTTCTGCAGGGTGATCCAAGAGGGGGCTCTGCGATTGATCACCCCAAAGAGGGAGGCCCAGGCCACCAGCCAGTGGGGCGATCAATCAGGGGAGGGGGCTCCGCAATTGTCCCAAAGAGGAGGCCCAAGCTACTAGGCCAGTGGCGCTGCAGCGGGTGGGCGGGGCCTCCCTCTGCTGGGCAATGAATTGCCCCACAGAGGAAGGCTCAGGCCACAGGCCAGCGATGCTGTGGCAGATGTGCAGGTCGGCCAGCATTCGCCCTGCAGAGGGAGGCCCAGGCCAGCCAAGCAATGGCACCCCACACCTGTTGCCTGCAGAGGGAGGCAACTGGTGGCAGGGGAGGGGGACAGTGCTGCACATATGGCAAGCAGTGGCAGTGGTGGGGGCGGGGACAGCTGCCAGCAGCCGGGGGAAGGAAAGCCCCAATAGGCCCTGATCGCTGGCCAGGCCTAGGGACCCTACCCGAGAGGTCCCAGATTGCGGGAGGGTGCGGGCCAGGCTGAGGGACACCCCCTCACACCTACCCCCTTGCACAAATTTCATGCACTGGGCCTCTAGTATTTAAATTAAAAATCCAGTAATGGAATAATCCCATAATTCTCCAGTATATCATGAAAATTTTCCTCTGCCTTACTTTTGATTTTTAATGGCCAGATAATTTACTCTGTAGACCTACTATAATTTACTTACATTCCCCTTACTGTGGAAACTGTGTCTTCAGTTTTTCACTATTATAAATACCTTAGTATATAAAGCTGTATGGCACACATATATCTGATATTTCCTTCAGAAATTATCCTTTTTTAAATTAACAAGGAAACCATGTTACTTACAGAAAAACTGGAAGATACAAATAAGCAAAACTAAAGTTAACTGTAATTTCTTTTTAAATACTTTTGTGTATAGCCCAGACTTTTCTTTATATTAGACATACATGGACACAAGCACATATGTTAAAATGGATCATATTATAAAAAATAAGTTACTGCCCCAGCCTGTATAGCTAAGTGGTTAGAGCATCGGCCTGTATACCTAAACAAAGGATTATAGGTTCGATCCCTGGCCCTGATCAGGGAGCATGTGGGAAGCAAACAATTGACATGACTCACTCACATTGATGTTTCTCTCTCCCCCCTCCCCCACCTCTCTCTTCCACTCTCTAAAAATAATCAATGGAAAAAATATTCTCTAGTGAGGATTAACCAAAAATAAGTAAGTCAATAAATAAAATAACAGTTACTAACAACAGTCAACATGAATTGAGTACTTACCACATGCCAGACACTGTGATTTTTCATTCAATCCTCCCAGCTACCCTATGCATTACTCAGCAGTTCCCAAACTTGTCTACACATTGGAGTCACCTGGGGGGACTTCCAAAATCCTGTCCCCACAGATTCTGATTTAATTGGACTGGGTAAGGCCTGAGTGTGGGTGGGTTTAAGAGATACCCAGAGGATCCTAATGTGTGTGTACAAATTGGGAATTATTAGGTTCTCTGCTGTTTTGCTGCTATTTTATCCACCTTGAACTGATGTGGAAGTTGAAGAACACTAAAGTCAGTAACTTCCCAACATCATGCAGTTAATAAAGCTGAAATTTCAATCCAGCTATAAGCTCAGAGCCCAGACTTTTAACTATTGATAATTTGAGATCAGCCTCCCTTTACCCCACCCTTTAACATCATACATATCATGAACCTAGTTCTATTTTAGTAAATAGTACTATACATTATCATTTTAGCAACTATAGTATTCCACTGTATCAAAGCATCAGAATCCAAGTGCCATCAATTTTCCCACTATAGAAAATGTTGCAATCAATATCCTTATTGATACAGTTTTGTACACATCTTTCATTATTTCCTTAGGATAAATTCCAAGAAAAGGAAGTACTGGGTCAAAAGGTTTTGATAAATATTGCCAAATTGACATTCCCATCAGAAGTGTGTGAGAATGTCTTCAACAACACTGAGTTTTCTCATGCATTCCTTTTTAATCTTTGCAAATTTCATTGGAGAAAATGGTATACCAATTTATATTTTTTATTAAATGTATTAGGGTGACATTGTTCACAAGATCATACTGCATCATGCACCCATCGCCCCAAGCAAAGTCTCTATCCATCCCCATTTCCCCCACCCTTTGCCCATCTCCACCTATCCCACCCCCCTTTCCCTCTATCACTACACTGTTGTCTGTGTCTATGTAGCTTAATCCTTCACCTTATTTCATCCAGCCCTTAAACTCCCTCCCCTCTGACAGCTGTCAGTCTATTCCATGTATCCATGCCTCTGTTTCTATTTTGTTCATCAGTTTATTTTGTTCATCAGACTCAACATACAAGTGAGATCAGATGGTACTTTCTCTGACTGATGATACGCCATTTTAATTCCCCTTTACTCCTAAGAATATTTTTCATGTTTACTATCGACTTAAATTTCTTCTTTTATGTATTTTCTTATTCCCATCATTTGCACATTTTCTAGTAAAATACTTATATTTTTTTCTTACTGCTCTGTAAATCTTTATATATTAAGAATAATGAGTCTTGCCCAGCCAGCATGGTTCAATGGTTGAGCCTCAACCTATGAACCAGGAGGTCATGGTTCGATTCCCAGTCAGGGCACATGCCTGGGTTGCAGGCTCGATCCCTAGAGTGGGGCATGCAGGAGGCAGCCAATCAATGATTCTCTCTCATCACTGATTCTCTCTCTCCTTCTCCCTTCCTCTCTGAAATCAATAAAAATATATTTTTTAAAAAGAATAATGAGTCTTGTTGCAATTGTTTCTAGTTTCTTCATTAACTTTATTTATGATTTTGTGCAGAAATTTAAATTTTTCATATACTTAATTATGTTAATATTTTCTTTATTATTCTACCTTTGATATAATACATATAAATATCTTCCCTACCCCAAGATTATATATTCTCCTATATTTTTTAGTTCCTTTATCATTTCTCTCTCTTTTTAAAAAATTTTAGATTCTTTAATGAAGCAGTTCCCAAACAGGATTACACATCAGAATTGCTTACAGAGCTTCTTTAAATGCTCATGTCTTAAGACTGAATTACAATTTGGGAGGGGGGGTGAAAGCTGAACAGAAATATTGTTAAAGGCACCATAGGCAATTCTGATGCACCCCCTCCTTTATTAAGAAACTATTTTTTTAAATATATTTTATTGATTTTTTACGGAGAGGAAGGGAGAAGGATAGAGAATCAGAAACATCGATGAGAGAGAAACATTGATCAGCTGCCTCCTGAACACTCCCTACTGGGGATGTGCCCGCAACGAAGATACATGCCCTTGACCAGAATCGAACCTGGGACCCTTGAGTCCGTATGCCGATGCTCTATCCACTGAGCCAAACCAGTCAGGGCAAGAAACTATTTTAATCCTTCTAAATTTATATTGGTATCATTTTTCCAAATCATTTCAGTACATTTCAAGAATTTGAAATGCTACTTTGATAAACTCCATGACAGCAGAGACCATACCTGTTTTTACTGACCATTATGTCATAGTGCCTGGTGCACAACTGGTGCTTCCTAAATGTATTTATTTGATTGATTGATTGATTGATTGATTTGAGAGAGACAGAGAGAGAAAGAGAGAGAGAGAGAGAGAGAGAGAGAGAGAGAGAGAGAGATTAATTTGTTGTTCCACTTATTTATACATTCATTGTTTGATTCTTGCATGTGCCCTGACCAGGAATCAAACCCACAACCTTGGCATATGGGGACAATGCTCTAGTCCAGCGGTTCTCAACCTCTGGGTCGCGACCCCTTTGGCGGTCGAACGACCCTTTCACAGGGGTCGCCTAAGACCATCCTGCATATCAGATATTTACATGATGATTCATAACAGTAGCAACATGACAGTTATGAAGTAGCAACAAAAATAATTTTATGGTTGGGTCACACCATGAGGAACTGTATTTAAAGGGCCAGAAGGTTGAGAACCACTGCATCTAATCTAACCAATTGAGTTACCTGGCCAGGGCCATAAATGTTAACTGAATAAATAAACAAGAACTGACAACACAAGTCTTCAACCTTATCTCACCTCAAACTGGCTAGTCTTCTCTTTAACATTTCCTTGACTATTAGGCCAAAAAAATTGATGTTATTAATATTGATCCTGAGTTAGCAAAAAATATTAAATTATGCCCAATACACTCTGTTTAAAGTGGCCAGGAAATGTATTAGAGGGCTCCATCAAGAAGTCAAAATAATTACATTGGCCATGTTTAAGAGGTATGGGAATTCTGATCCAGTTCTCCACGGAGGAACTGAACAGAGGTGACTTGAGAAACTAAGGAAACTTGGCTTCCTCTAGCACTTAGAGTTCCTCAGCTAGCTTCAGAGACTGACTCAGAGCTTCCATGAGCTGAAAGGCCCACCCATACCCTCTTCCATGAGCCCATGGAAAGAAAATCAGAATAAGGGATCAGGAGACCTGAGTCACTACTATCAACCTGTTTGACCATGGGGGTTGGGCTAGAGGTTTTCTAAGGCTCTCTTCAGTTCTAAACCTCTAACTAGAGACCCAAACAGACTACCACAGTGTGGGGCTTCCAAGAACAACATGAAATTGCCTGCAGGGAATAGTAGTAGTAGAAGTGTAGTAGTAGAAACAACAGCTATTGGTAAATTTTACTGAGCACTTATTATATGATACACAATATTCTAGACGTCTCACTACTAGTAATAATGGCACACACCTCATAGGACACTTACTGTGTTCCAAGTGGTTTGCATATATTAATTCAATCTTCACAACAACCCTATAAAGTGAGTCCTATTATTATCCCCATTTTACAAAGGTGAAAACTGAGACACAGAGAGATTAAGGGACTTGCCCAAGGTCTCACAACTATCAAAGGATGGAACCAATGAGTTGAACCCAGACCCATACTTTTAACTACTATACTATACTGCCACCCAAACTATTACTGTATAATGCTTTCACTTCAGAGGTTGCACAAAACAAGAAATGTGTTATAGTTACTTATGTATCAAACTCCCCTCTTCACTAATGCTAGAAAAATTAGTTTTTACTCCAATGTGATTTTAGACAGATCAGATTCCAGGGCCTGAGATAGCAAAATATATCATTTATTAAGAAAATAATTACCTTTTTATTAAAAATTGTGATCCATTAAAATATATGTATTATAAAATAAATAAATCATTAACTACTGATGACATTTCCATTGAACACAGACAAAACACATGTGCTTTTTATGCATCATTTAAAACACTACTTCAGAGCCTCACCTGCTCAAACTCGTCCCATATTTTCATAATTGGCTTTTAAACAGTGACCTGACAGCCCACAGGTGTCTCAAACAAAACAAGCCAAACGAAACGAAGTACAGTAACTTCCTACCATCCATCCCCATGCACTTCTCATCACCTCCCACATTCCCCATCTGAGTGAATAACACCAATGGCCCCAGGCTCACTTCCTCCCACATCTGGTCACTGAATATTTCTAGAACTCATTCCATTCTATCTTTGTTGCTCCTGTTTCTGCCCAGACATTTACCATCTCTTCCCTAAAGCAGAAACTCTCCAAATGGCTCTTGGCTTTCATTCTATCCAGCTCCAACCCCACTTCAACACTGCTGCCAAAGTCATCTTCCTAAAACAAAATCTGACCATGTTACTGACATGTTTAGAATCTTTGTCTTCAGGATAAAGTGTAAAGTCCTCCATAGAACATACAAGGCTCTTTTTTATCTGGCCCCCCAACTACCTTCCCAGCTTCATCTGAGGTCATGCCCCACACATCTCACACGAGGCACACAGAGCAACTTGGAAGTTCCCAAACAGTGCTTCTCTGTCTGCCCAGAATGCAATTCTCTCATTTGCCCATCTGGCAAATTCCCACTCACTTATTTAGACCAGCTCAAAACTCAAAGTTCATTATGCTTTCCTCTGGGCATCTATTGCATTTTGTACCTCTCCCTATTATAACACTTATTCAGCCTGACACAATTTTTGTTTATTTGTCTGTCTTTTCCATAAGACAAGGAACTGTCTAGTGTCCCGTGTATTATTCAACTCTGTATTTTGTTTATTGAATGAATGAATATCTCAGGATTTAACAAGAATATTCAAACTGCTCCAGATAAATGCCTATTGTGTGAGTCAAAGCAGGCATACAGGCCGAATCCCATTTCAACAAATGTCTTTAACTTGACAATCCTCATATCAAAAATAGTTGTTACATTTGTGTGACTCCATACTTGAAGCCATAACCAACAGGATAGTTTTTAAAAGCTTCATTAGACCACCAACAAACCTACCTGTTGAGTATTTATAGACATCTGAACTCTTCATTCTACCCCATCCTTATCCTTTTGTGGGTCATAGGCCAATTTGAGTAGTTTCTCTATCATGTCTTAAACCTACACTCCCTTTTGATAACATAAAAATCCCACGCACCCCTGAAGATTCTGATACTATCCCAAAGGATAGTATCAACCCCACTAAAAATAAGAAATCACTTTGTGCCAGCAGCAATTCACAGCTTCACAAGAGATATAATCCAGCAGGCAAGATACCAGTGAGCTTTGCTCTTGACTAATTCATAATATTAAACAGGCATTTTCCTTCTATCACCAAACATAAACATTGTGACATTAAATATGCTTTAAAGTTTTTACTGGGAAGAGGATGCTAGGAAGGTGTTGACATCTGTCTCCTTCACCTTTGGGAACCTTATGATAGAAAATTGCCAGAAACAAATGAAAAACACAAATATGAAAAAATATGCTGTTTCTTCATATATAACCCCCACGAGCACATGTTCAAACAAAGGAAGTTTTTTGGAAATGCTTCTGGCACGACATTTTCTTTCTACTTCCCCCACCACCCCTCCATCCCCACTTTAAAATATTTTTAACTTCTAGCTAGCAGAAACTTCTTCTAAACACAAATGCTTTGTCCTTGTGAAGACAAAGGGTTAAATTAAAGAAACAGCTGGCTGCCTGCCACTAGCTGAGGTTGAGGGAACTAGGGATGGAAGATAGAGAAGGAGGAAAAACCAGTTAGAGGAATGAGTGCTAATTTTCTTACCCTGCCACATGGCCATGTTGATCCTATCCACTCCCACGTTGGGGTCACAGCCTGAGTTTCCCAGAGCACCCCAGTTTTGTAGGGAGGCCTTAACGGGATATAGATGGAACAGCAGCAGTATGGTCTTACTTTATGACAGATGTTCAAGCCCCAACCCTGAAAATGTAAATAAAAAATGGAAACTTGAATTTAAAAAAAATATTTCAAATCCTTGAAAATGATCTCCTGTCCCTCCCTAAATCTCTATTTCAATGATATGCAGACAGACAGTATCAAGTTCCCCCTAAGCAGCAAGGGATCGCTACAGAAACATAAAATGGGGAGATCAAGAGTCAGTTCACATTGCCACTGAGTGCTGTCCAATTCTGCGTGAATCACGGGACCTTCAACAAATGGGATTTGGAATCTCAAGAGTGGGTGCTTGGATAAGATAATTGTTAAGCATCTTTCCTATCTTGATGTTCCATGCTTTGGGAAATAAAGAGCAGCATAATATCCAATGCTCTCCCCAAACCCCCGACTTCACATTAAAAGAAACTGTAGAAAGGACAGCAAATTTTGTGACTACTTAAAGTTTAAAATAGATATTATATAGGAAAAGAAAAGGAAGGAAGCATAATAAAAAAAAGAGTGATGGCCTCTGTGTGGTTCTTCCTCTCTGCTTCATTATACTTTCCACACTTTGCCAATGTCCTATCGGGAGCATATGTTGCTTTTATAATGGGGGAGGGGGTGGAGAAAGACCAAAGAAAAAATAAAATACTAATTTAAGTAAAGTCAAATTAATCCAGCTCATTCCTATTTTGAAAATGTCAAATTCCACCTTAGGACAATACTATTTGCAAGGATATAAAAGATGCTAGGGCCCAGCCAGTGTTGCTCAGTAGTTGAGTGTCAACCCATGAACCAAGAGGTCACTGGTTTGAATCCCAGTCAGGGCACATGCCTGGGTCCCTGGGTTTTGGGCTTGATCCCCAGTAGGGAGCATACAGGAGGTAGTTGATCGGTGTTTCTCTCACATTGATATTTTTATCTTTCTATCCCTCTCTCTCTCTAAAAAAAACTCAATGAAAACATTTTTTAAAAGGCGCTAGGAATGGGGGGGAAATGAAAGATTTGACTACTTTGATTTCGAGTGTAATATATTGAACACTTTGCTTGTCCATTTAAACAAGTTCTTAATAAATTGGTTTTCCTTGACTGAGCATATCAGCCAACTTGCTTTTTTTAAAGAAAAAGTTCTCACCTTTCTGACCTGATCAACATCAAAGCACATTGCTATTTCCATAGCTTTTATTTTTTTTAAAAAAAATTTGATCGGCCCTAGTGGGTTTGGCTTAGTGGATAGAGCGTGGGCCTGGGGACTGAAGTGTCCCAGGTTCGATCCCCAGTAGGGGGCGGAAACCATAAAAATCTAACCTCCCCCATTCAAAATATATTTTTTAAATATATTTTTATTTATTTCAGAGAGGAAGAGAGGGAGAGAGTGAGATACAAACATCAATGATGAGAGAGAATCAATGGTCAGTTGCCTCCTGCACATCCCACACAGGGGATGGAGTCCGCAACCCGGGCACCTGCCCAGACAGGGAATCAAACCCTTCCTGGTTCATAGGTGAACGCTCAACCACTGAGCCACGCTGGCTGGGCTCCATAGCTTTTATACATGCAACACCTCCACCGTGAAATGAAAGCACTAGCACACATGTACTGAAGACTAACCGAAACTTCAGAGTGATCATTTTGGCCTTCTTAATGGATGTTTTAAGGACAAAGTGCGAATGGTGTACACTAGTTTCAAAAACACCAACAGAGAAAAGACAATGTTTTGCATAAAGAAAGATCCACAAAGTCCTAGGATGGATTCGCCAGGGGGGAAAAAGGCGCTCCGAGAACTTACTTATCCGGAACCTGGAACAGTGTTTGGGTTTGCCTTATTCCCGCCCCCCCCCAACCCCCGCCCTTATTTCGGGTGCAGTTACATAGTATCGATCCACACTTAGTGGAAACATGCAAAATTTAACATCTCTGAAGTCCATCCCAGGTAATTGCTAATAAACGTATGGAGTTTATGTAAAGCAGATTCTTACTGGCTTTTATGCTCCACACTTCTGGATTTCCTTCACTTAGTCGAGGTAGCTTACACTGACGTTATCAGGCGCACATGTACAGCTTCACTTGGCAGTCCAGGAAACTGATTTGCTCTGAAATGTAAGGTAAAGGCGCATCCATGTGAAGGAAAAGCCCTCCGTGGTGAAGGCACTCAGGCGCAAGCCTGGACAATCTGGAAAGAACCGCCTTTCCGCTAAGTGGGAAAAGAAAAACTAGCAGCAACTAGTTTTCTGAGAGTTTGGACTCCACTTTTAGTAAGACCCACACCACCCAGTGAGTCCCGAGCAGGAGGCAGAAGAACGGGGCCTTGACAGCTTTCCAGCCAAAGCCACCCTGCTCCAGCTCTGGAAAAGGGACGCCTTGCAGCTAACCTCCCCCTTTCAAAAGCGGGCGGGCTTGGCGCCGCTCCGCAAGAAAACTTTGCTGGGACGGCGCAGGGACCATAGCTCGGAGACTAGGGCTGGGCTCCCGAGAAGATGCCACCCTTCGCTGGCTAGAACTAGCCGGTCTAACTCCTTCGAGTGCCAGGCGGCGGCCAGGCTTGGGGAACCCCCATCTCCAGGGGGCCGAGCCAGCGGGGAAGCGCTTCTCCCTGTCGCTGAACGCAGGGGGTGCTGGGGGGTGGGCCAGGAGCCAGCGGGCCGCGAAGGACCTGTTGGGGAAGGGACAGCTCGTATGTCTTTACCTGTCGCCGAGATCTGGAGCGGTGGAGCCCGTGTCCGCGGCTGGCGGGCCGGGCGCTCAGTTGGCTCTGGCGCCCAGAACACCAAGTTGAGCTAGCGCCCCACGTAGCCGGCTGAGCTTCATTCACAGCCCTGCTGGGAGGAGAGGGAGCAGAGCGGGCGCGCGGCTCACGTGACGGGCGCCTTGCCAAGTATCGGCCAAGCACAGTTGACGTCTGCGCCTGCGCGCCCTGGCGGGGGCCCTCTCCCCACACCTTGGGCAAGCGGGGAGGGGGCGATGCCAGCTCTGGTGGCGGCGGGACCTAAGCTGCAACTGAGATCGAGGAGCTGGGAGGGGTTTACGCTTGCGCAGCCGCAATAGGTAGCCCCCCCCCTTCGCTGCCATATTTAATGAGGACTGGGCAGGCCCTAAACCCACTGCTGGGCGTGTCCATTGCTTTTAGTACTGCATTGTGTTTCACTGTTTCGAGCCTGCGGAATGATTTTTGGTTTTGTCCTTAGCATGAAACTGTTTATCCGGAGCTCCTAGCCCACAGAGTAGTTAGTAGTAGAAATCGAATACTGATTCTATTAGCTCACGAATTTTAAGCCTCTAATAATATGTGAGACACTTTTCAAGACCTTTATTATTTTCATATCATTTAATGCCCACAATAACCCCATTGTTTAGGGACTATTATTTCTCCACTTTTATTTATAAGAAAACAGGGATACAGAAAGGTTAACTTGTCCTAACTCACATAGTGGAAGTTAAGAATAGTGATCAAATATAGTGATGCTTATAACAGCCAACTTGATTCTCATTGCACTGGGAAATCTACATGGCAGTTTTTAGTATTTTATCCATTTTAATAATTAAAATAGAAAGGGAGGTTCAGAAAAGCAAAAATCACATGTCTTAGTAAGTGATAGTAAGTGCGTCTACCAGTCGCCAAAACCCTTGCCCTAGTATTATAAGTCACAGCTCCTCCTTTTACAGAAGAAAAAACGTCAATTGCATTGACTTTTATGTAAGACTAGAGGCTGGGAGCACAAAATTTGTGCACTGGGGGGGGGGTTGTCCCTCAGCCTGGCCTGCACCCTCTCACAATCCGGGACCCCTTGGGTAGGGTCCCTAGGCCTGGCCGATGATCAAGGCATATCTGGGCTTTCCTTCCCCTGGCTGCCAGCATCTGGCTCCACACATGCCACTGCCACTGCTTGCCATCTGTACAACACTGCCCCCCCTTTCTCCTGTCACTGGTCCCTTCCCTCTGCAGGTGACAGGCGTGGGGTGCGATCCCTTGGCTGGCCTGGGCCTCCTCTGCGGGGTGATCACTGCCCCGCACACCCGCCACAGCGTCACCAGCCCGTGGCCTGGGCCTCCCTCTGCAAGGCAATCATGGGGTGATGGAAAGGCCTCCCGACCAATCACATCACACCTGCCTTGGCTGGCCTGGCGCCAGTGTGTATCATAGCGTAGTCATCTGGAAGGTCGTCCAGAAGGTCATCTGGACAGTCGTTCTGCTGTTCCGTCATTATGTCAGTTTGCATATTATGCTTTTATTATTATAGATGATCCTGCTAACCAGCTAGTGGTGGAACTGAGATTAGAATCCATATAATCAATCCAGGTAATCTAACTAGAACCCCAGGGCTCTAATTACGAGCCTACTGTAGTGAGCAACTTTCAATGCCTACTTTGGGCAAGCTAAGGGGCCAGGGATACAAAACATCCAGTCAGTGCAAAGCCACCAAGGACAAATCTGTAATCTAAAAAGTCAGGCTTGCCCTGGCTGGGTAGCTCAGTTGGTTAGAGCATTGTCTGGATATGCCAAGGTTGTGGTTCAATCCCCAGGTTCAGTCCCGTTCAGGACACATACAGGAATCAGTTAATGAATGCATGAATGAGTTGAACAACGAATGATGGCTGTCTCTCTCTCTCTCTCTCCCTCTCCCTCCCTCGCTCTCTCTCTCTCATCAATCAATAAAATTGTTTAAGTCAGGCTTTTTGACCCATTGCAATGAGGGAGACCCCACACCAGAAAAACCATGGGACATCTCAACAAACAAAGAAAAAAAGTCATTATAGGATTCAGGGGGAAGGGTGGAGTTTAGGTAGATTTTAAACGAAGCATTGTTTTGGTGAGGTCAAAACCCGGCTGTGTGAAGAGGTCAACATCAGGTCCGGGCTGTGAATCCAGAGTCCTGTTTCCTTGGGAACCACAAAGCAAAGATAGATGTGGAATGTTATGTCCAGATACCTCTTATCTGAAGCTCTGCACCTGGACAAATGTGGGATGTTTTATTCTCACTACTACGATTTCAAGCAATCTGGTTATAAGCAGATTTGTCGTGAAGCTACCTCTATAGAGTGAGCATATTGGCTCTACTTGGAATAAAGTCATTATTTGGGAGAGTTTGGGCAGGAGTGATTTATGGTGAATATAAGATGGATGCAGTACACCCATGTTACCACTTGGAGTCACCGCTGACAGCTTGGTATAAACTCCTGTGTGTACAAGGCTATTCACTGTAACACTGTTTGCAATAACAAAACATGAGAAACAATCAGATGTCCATCAATAGGGACCTGATCTAATAAATAATGGTACATCTATTGAGTGAGAAAACTCTTTATGTAAAATTCTCTATGGTATATAGTATGTGAGAAAAGCAGGATGTGGAGTTGTGCACTTTCTCCATTTTTTGCTATTGAAGCATATTATCCATTCAATTATATATCTTAAAAAGTTATATGGAAAATTTTTTGAATAGCCTGTCAAGGATAGTGTTCAGATTGAAGAGCCAGTTAGTTAGCTTACTACCAGCTGAAGAAAAACCCCATCGGCCCCGTTAGTGAGCATATACTAGAAAGTCTATGGTATGCAAATCCCAGTCTTTATAGTTCTTTCATTGGGCCCAGCATACTTTTTGACAGATAGTTATGAGAAATTTTACTTTTTAAAAATGCCATATCAGATTGTCCAATATTTGAGAGAAGTCCAATTCTATCTACATTGGTGCTACCGGTATGCTAACGGGGCAAATATAAGAGTTTGTTTAGGGAGTGCTTTGGAGGATTTGCAGGTCTCTAATCTGTTGAGTCCATCCAGATCTGTATAGCCTTCTGTTCTGTGAAGGACTGAAGCACATGGAACAATGTTAGTGGTTTCTCGGAACCAGGTGGAACCTGTTCATCCCCTAGTGTGAGAGGTCCCTGAGAGCACAGTCCATGGCCTATACTTCCTTTATATTCATCACAGCAGTGCTTTTCAAACCATTTGTGAAGAACGACAATTTCCCCACAAATCCATCATGTTCCAATACTTTTACAAATTACAATAAAAATGAATTACTAGAAAAATGAAGTCAATACAGAAACATTCAAAATACATGCCCAATTTTTTAATGATTATATTCAACAAACAAAATTATTCTGTCAAATTGTTGTCAAGGTTTTGAAACATTTATTTTCAATTTCTTGTCTCAGACCAGTAGTAAACAGTTTGTGGACTGGCACTGGCCCATGGACCACACTTTGAGTAGTATTACCTTGCACCACTACCACAGTGCCCAGTTTATGGTAGGCGTTCAATAAATGCTGGGTTTAATACATTCCTTTATAGTGTTTTCTACTTTGCAGAGTGTTTCACATCTCTTTCTTCATTCTATCCTCATACCACCTACAGAATTAAGTGAAGAAGATTTAGTCATTCCCATTTGACAGAAGAGGAAGTTGAGGCACGCAGATTAAATGATTTTCCTGATCTAAAACAGCTCCTTAAGTGTCAGGGCCAAAATTAGTCTCTGACTCCAACTGCATTTTGTGGCAGCAGCACTAAGAAAACCCTCCACTCAGCGAGAACGTCCCAAGAATTCCACCAATTAGAAATAAGAAGACCTGTCTTAGGCTTTCCAAATGACAGCGGGTTGACAACGTGGTGTAAAAATCGGCGATCTAATTTGGAATCCAGGCTTATGCAAGAGATTTTACTTCTGAACCTGTCTTCTTATCACTAAAGTAGGGATATTAACAGCTTCTCCACAAATCTGTACTAGTACTAAATGGTGAAGGTAAATAGCCAGGTATGTAATTCAGAAAGAATGTTTATTACAGTTTAGGACTGCATTGAGGGGCTTGCTCTGTAATCTAATAACGTGGAAATGCACGCCACCTAGTGGTAGAGTGAAGAACTGGATTGCTCTTGGAAGGCTGAGATAATAAGTGAATCATGCCGTTCTTGCCTTTGTTTTCGCATTAGCTACTAGAAAGCTCAGAGCCAAATGTTTGATCTACCCCTAGCAAGCGAACAGGACTTTACATACTGTATTCTATGATAATATCACCTCTTATTTCACTTTATTTTTTCCTATCTGTACTTCCCCTTGGCTTAATTATCACATTTTTAATATATTTTGTAGGTCATTTTAAATACCCTTTAGAATATACAGAATGGTGATTTATTAAACTGGATAACAATATGACAAGGATACACTCTATTTTGGGTTACTGTTGTTCCATCCTGGCAAAGTTCAGAACCTAACAATACAAGAACAGATAAGTTGACTCTAAGATGTAATGGAGATTAAAAATAATTCAAATTAAAAACAAGACTTTAAGACTCCAAGCTTATGAAAATGGAAATAGCCACCACCAATTAATTAGTACTGGGATGCTACAACCTGCATTAGGTGGCTTGTTAATTTATTTATACACTGGGTACTTACCATGTGCCATATACTGTTTCAGGTACAGAAAATACAGAAGTGAAGAAACAGACAAAAGTCCATGCCCTCACTGAGCTTACACTTTGTGTGTGCTTGGGGGGGGGGGGTGAAGACAGATGATGAACAAGATAAATAAGAATATTATATGGTATATGTAGGAGGTAAGTGCTATGAAAAAATAATTAAGCTGCAAAGGAATATAGCATGATCTGGAGGGTGACAATTTAAAATAGAGTGATCAGATATGGCTTTGGGAAAAGGTGACATTTAAGAAGGGACACAAGAAAGAACTTGAAGGAATGAGAGAATATGCCATGCTGGTACCTAGAGGAAGAGCATTTCCCACAGAGAGAAAGCAATTGTTGTGAAGGCTCTTAGATGGGAGCATGCCTGGTGTGACTGGGAACAGTGAGGAGGCTGCTGTGGTAGAAACAGTGTGAACAAGGAACAGAGTAGTTGGTGATAAGGTCACAGAATTCACGTGGGCCAGATCTGTGTTGGATAATGTAAGGATTTTTTACTCTTGCTCAAGTCATGGCTTAGTAACCATGGGAGGGTTTCAGAAAGTGAGTGGTCTGATTGACTTTTCTTCAAAGGATTTCTCTGGTTACTGTGTTAAGTAGAAGAGACAAGCATAAGTTAGGAGGCTATATCAGCAATCTATACAAGGAATAATGGTAGTTTGGACCAGTTTATAGTAGTGGGGTGATAAGAAGAGGTCAGATTATGCATTTATTTTCAAGTTAGCACCATCAAGATTTGCTGATGGATTGGCTGTGAGGTGTTACAGAAAGCGGGAAGTCAAGAATGATCCCAAGGTTTGTGGCCTGAGCAATTGCAAATAATGAAGGATGAATGGGCTTGGAAAAGGTAGAGAGCAAAAAGTCAGTTTTTAACATTTTAAATTTTGAAATATATATTAGATATCCAAGTGGAGATATTAAATAGGCAGCTAGATGTACAAGTTGTAGTTTAGGTTTGGACTGAAGATACAAATTTGAGGGTTGACAGTAGATGGCGTTTAAAGCCAAGAGACCAGATGAGATGACCAAGAGAAGAGAAGGGAAGCGAACAGGATAGACAGAACAGAACAGAACAAGACTGAGACACAGAGCACTCCCATAAGAAATCAGGAAGCCAAGGAAGAACTGAAAACTAAGAAAGAGTAGCCATGTGACAGGAGAAAACCCAGAGCAGTGTGCTGTCCTAGAAACAAGTGAAGAAAGTGTTTTAAGAAGGAGGAAGTGTTTGGCTGACGTGGCTCAGTGGTTGAGCGGAGACCTATGAACCAGGAGGTCACAGTTCAATTCTCAGTCAGGGCACATGTCCAGGCTGCGGACTCAATCCTCAGTGTGGGGTGTACAGGAGGGAGCCAATCCATGATTCTCTCTCATCACTGATGTTTCTATCACTCTCTCCTTCTCCCTTCCTCTCTGAAATATATATATATAGGAGAAGTAAGTAATCAGTTGAGTTTAATGTTACCAGTGGGTCAAGTAAAATAAGGACAACATTGGGTTTGGCAATGTGGAAATCACTGGCAACTTTGACAAGTTCAGTTTAGATAGAACCATGGAAGATGGAAGCTTGATAAGAATGGGTTTAGGAGAAAATGGAAGAGGAGGAACTTCCAGTTCACCAGATGAAGCGAATGTACTTATCCCTATTCCTCCTGCTAAGTACATTATGTATAAAACAAATATAAGAATATTTTGAAAGATGAAGAGAAGAAGGAAACCTGACTAGGGATCTTGGAACCTGAGGAATGACATAGTACTTGAGTGATGTAAGTGGAGGCCTACCAGGAAGCCTGAATTTTGGCCACTTCCAATAGTACAAGGTGTCTCCTCTACCCCTCTTCCCCTGTGAAAACTAGGTCTTCTACATCCAACTGGCAATAACAAGGTGGCACCCCCTCCCCGACATGTTATCAGAGGCCAGCTAAATAGAAGATTTAAATAAAATTCAGAGCCTCATTACATAACATCCAAAATGTCCCGTATACAAATGAAACAGAAAAATCTCAACTTAAGAAAAATCAATCAACAGACACCAAGACCTATGAAACACAGATATTAGAATTACAAGGATTTTAAAGCATTGAACATACTAGTACAAGTGCTTCAAAGAACAGTTCTAAACAGGTTTCAAATTAATGAAAAAACATCGTCTCGGCATATAAATAAATGATATAAAGGAGAACCAAATGGAAATTTTAGAACTGAAAAATACGATGACTAAAAATGTCCAAGATTTGAGAAAAGACATAAACCTACAGATTCAATAGCTCAGAAAGTCACAAACAATAAACCCAAAGAAATCCATGCCAAGATACAGCATAATTAAACTTTTGAAAACTAAAGACAAAGTCTTGAAAGCACCAAGTGAGAAATGACATCTTACTTGGTTGGGGGGCTGGGGGGCACTACTTGAATGAAGGCATATTTTTCATCTGAAACCATGGAGGCCAGAAGGAAGTGGCACAACATTTTTCAAGCGCTAAAAGTATGGAATATATAAAGAACACACAAAATTGAACAGTAAAAGAAAACAACCAATCCAATTAGAAAAGGAGCAAAAGACATGAAGAAGTATTTTATTGAAGAGGATATGTAGAAGATAAACATAAAAAGATGCTCAACATGACTAACCTTTAGGGAAACGCAAATTAAGGCTGTGATATCACTACACACCTACTAGAACTGCTAAAACTAAAAATGAATGTGATAATACCAAATGCTGGCAAGGATATAGAAAAACTATGCTTCCTGCATTTCTGGTGGGAATGCAAAATGGTAAGCCATTCTGGAAAATAGTTGAGCAGTTTCTTAAACTACCGATATACTTACCATATGTCTAAGAATAAGTTCAAGGTCCTGTATGAGAAGGAACAGAAGGGGCCCTTAACCACCCTCTGTCACTGCAACTGCTAGCTGGTGTAGGTCCTGTGGAACCTAGGGCCAGTGAGCTGAGGGACATGGCCTTCCTTGACACCCAGTTATAGTTCCAACAGATGATGGCCATGAAGCACTTCATCCTCATCACAGCCATCATGAACAGCATCTCCCTGCTACACTACCAAGAGGACAGCAAAATGCTGAGTCTCAGATACCGGGACACCAAGCCCCTCAAAGGTGTACTGCATGGACTTCACAGTGAACAACGTCCAACTGGCCTTCAAGATGTCTCCCCGAGACCAAAATGTCATGACGTAAACCAAGGACAGTTTCTTGGATATGTGCTTACTGTGATGGGCAGATTTCCACATGGGTGCCCACGTGAACATGTTCTGCAAGGCACTGTGTGGTGGGCCACCTAGGTTCCCAGCAAAAATCAGTGATGTGGGAGAAAAAGCACATCACATGGTTCATCACACTGGACCACTGGCATCTGACTCCTGCTGCCCAAGCAGGAGAAGGCCTACCTTTGGCTGCTGATGATGCAGAACCCACCAACCAGTGTGCTGTGGGCCCAACACACCCTGGCAGATGTGCCATGTAGACCTTTACCACCCTGGCTTCTCAACCTCTGCTTTCACCTCAGCAACCATGGAGTGTCATGAGCTGGATAAGAAGATCAGCACCAAGCCCAACATTGTCTTGGACACTGAAGGCATCACCACCCATTTGTAGCCAGCCCTTTGGATGCCACTGCTGCCCCTCCCCTGGTGCAGTGCCCCCACACTGTTTTTGTATAAAACATGGCGGGGAGGGGGGGAAGGGAAAAAGTTATTGATGCATGCAGTAACTTAAATGGATCTCCAAGACATTATAGTGAGTGTAAAAAACAATCTCAAAAGGTCACATATTACAGGATTCCATTTACTTAACATTTTCTAAATGAGAAAATTATAGAGATGGAGAACAGATTAGTGATTGCCAGGAGTTAGGGATGGTGGAGGGTGGGGGAGGGTGTGACTATCAGGAGGGTGATGGAACAGTTCATATCTTGATTGCAGTGGTGGTCACACAAATCTACACATGTGATAAAATGGCATTGAGTTATTAACACACTTTGTACCAATGTCAATATCCTGGGTTAGAAATTATACTATAGTTTGTAACATGTAACTATGTGGGGGGTGGTATCTACAAAGGACCTCTCTGTAGTACTTTCACAACTTCCTGTGAATCTATAATTATTTCAAAATAAAAAGTTTTTTTTAAAGGATGAGAAAAGAGGAATTGTAGATAGACATCGATAAAAATAATTCTAGTGAGGATTTTGCTGTAAAGAGGAACAAAAAAATGGGATGGGTGCCTATCTGGTGTTTCTCAGGGGTTGAGGATGGACCTAGGAAGCAGGAGGTCAAGCTTCAATTCCCAGTCAGGGCACATGCCCCCCATGGGGGCTTGATCCCCAGTGTGGAATGTGCAGGAGACAACTGATCAATGATTCTCTCTCATCATTGATGTTTCTATCTCTCCCTCTTCCTTCCTCTCTGAAATCAATAAAATATATATTTTTTAAAGAAATAGGGCCCTAGCCGGTTTTACTCAGTGGATATAGCGTCGGTCTGTGGACCTAAGGGCCCTGGGTTCAATTCCACCTAGGCCCTGGTCAGGGCCCATGCAGGAGGCAACCAATCCATGTCTTTCTCTCACATCAAAGTTTCTCTTACATTGTCTTTCCCTCTCTCTTCCACTCTCTCTAAAATCAGTGGAAAAATATCCTCGGGTGAGGATAAAAAAAAAAAGAAATAGGGTGCCTGGTGGGCTAGGGAAGGTGGCTCGGAAGAAGACCTTTTAAATTTTTTAGTGGGAGCAATAATACAATGGTTGAAGGTGATGCGAAAGAACCTGTAGAGGCAAAAAGAAGAATTTATAATTGACTAGAGGCCTGGTGCACAGATTTGTGCACTGGTGGGGTCCCTCAGCCTGGCCTGTGCCCTCTCACAATCCGGGACCCTTCAGGGGATGTCAGAGAGCTGATTTCAGCCCGATCCCCGCAGGCCAAGCAGAGGGATCCTACCGGTGCACCATCGGGGCCAGGGAGAGACCATGGGAGGGCTCCAGGGCATGTCCAGCCTGTCTCGCCCAGTCCCAATCAGCTGGACCCCAGCAGCAAGCTAACTTTACTGGTCTTCCCCCTGGTGGTCAGTGCATGTCATAGCAACTGGTTGAATGGTCAAACAAAGGGTCAGACATATAAAGGCTTTAATATATATATATATATATTTGATTTTTTACAGAGAGGAAGGGAGAGGGATAGAGAGCCAGAAACATCGATGAGAGAAAAACATCGATCAGCTGCCTCCTGCCCACCCCCAACTGGGAATGTGCCTGCAACCAAGGTACATGCCCTTGATCGGAATTGAGCCTGGGAACCTTCAGTTCGCAGGCCGACACTATCCACTGAGCCAAACCGGTCAGGGCTATAAAGGCTTTTATTATATAGGATGGGCAAGAGAGGAAAGAGTTGCCAGAGAAGATGGAATCTAGTAAACAAGTATGTGGTGGGGCATGGCCTTAGCTAGGAGCAGAGATAGTTCGGCCATAGTCATAGCAGAAACGGTTAATTATATACATAGATTTAGGTAGGTGCATAGATGCAGTGGTAGAAATTTGTCAGCTTTGTCTTCTGATTGCCTCTTTTCTAAGTGAAATCAGAAGCAAGGTCATGAACTGAGAGAGAGGACCAGTGCAGAGGTGTTAAGGCAGTGGTTCTCAACCTTCTGGCCCTTTAAATACAGTTCCTCATGTTGTGGTGACCCCCAACCATAAAATTATTTTCGTTGCTACTTCATAACTGTAATGCTGCTACTGTTATGAATCGTCATGTAAATATCTGATATGCAGGATGGTCTTAGGAGACCCCTGTGAAAGGGTCGTTCAACTGCCAAAGGAGTCTCGGCCCACAGGTTGAGAACCGCTGTGTTAAAGGCTTGAAGGGAGAGGAAAAGATATGAAATAGTTGTCTAGGAAACCGGGAGAGTAAATGGACTGGGATAATATTATGTTATTTCCTGATGACATTAAGTGCCCACTTCAGGTTCATGGTCTTGAATTTAAAGCAAAGAGTGTCATTTGTGTTTTTCTCCAGCTATGTTCAGCTACATGGATATAGGAGTGGGTAGGAGTTATTAGTAATGATGAGATAGAGGGAAGGGACTGCAGTTAGGTGGAGAACAAAAGTGGAAGAGAGGATTTCAAGGACCTAACAGGCTAGGCTAGGGTGTTGGAAGGATCAGGTATTGAGATATTGAAATCATGAAGAATTAAAACATGAATAATTGGAGATAGTGACAGTGAGACAAGATAAAATCTTTGAGAAACGGCATGGGCACCTGTTGGTCTATAGATAACTACCACAAGGTAGGCTACAAATATATATAATTTTGTATATTATATGTAATTAATTATATTATATATAATATATCCTGTGACAGGGAATTCAAAGATAGGGATTTTTAGGGAGGTGAAAGGGAGGGTGATTTGGAAGTGGCATTGAGGGCCTCAAGCTGTGGAAGAAAAAATAACCACCGCTTAAGAAGGCTGTAAGGCCCTTGGATAGATCCAGATTTCAGTCAGATCAAGAAAATGGGGGAAGCAGTCAGTAAACAGGGAAAAGACATAGGGGATTTTTAAAAAATAAAATAAAACTTTAAAAAATATATAGGGATAAAAAAATAAAATAAAAATAAAAAATATATAGGGGATTTTGCTGGAGATTTTGCATTCTGAATAGGGTCACTATATACATTTATCATCTAATCTGGGACACTTTTGAGAATGACAAATGTTAAACTGGCCAGGACAGTAGCACACCATGCATAAACTGGAATTGTCTTGGGCAAACCAGGATTATGGTTCCAGAGGACATAGTAGAAGGATTTCAGGATCTGGAGAGGTCTAAGAGGTGGGGATAGGTTAGGTAAATACACAAAATTGTATGGGATTAGAACATGAGATGTGTAGGCAGTGACCAAGGAGTTCCAGGGTTCTTGTGATTACTAACATAAACAAAGTTGAAGGGCATAAGGAGCTTAGTTCTGGTGAATTTAAGGCAGATAGTGGTGAAAAGTCTGTGAGTGTTAATAGGGAGAAATGGGTAGGTGTTCAGGGCTTGTCCTTTCCTCCTGGCAATGGCATGCAGAGTCCTGGAGAAGGGAATTCTATTCTGAGTCAACAAGGACAGCAACTCCATCCTAAGCTCCACTGAGGAAGATCTTAATATTTCTGAAACTCTTCATGCTTCCAGTATGAATTGTTTTGGGAACTGGGACTGGTCTGACTGCAGATGAGCATATTAATCAACATACCTATGAGAGGCTGAGGGTGGCAGAGACAAGGGGCATAGTGGTGTGTCCAACAAAAACTACAGGAAAACACACTGACATTAACAAAAGGAGAAAATACCAAACTGAACAGGGAAAAAATACAGTCCACCACTTATATCCAAAAAACTTAATTGCACAAGAACAAAATGGACAAGATGATACTTAAGTACTCAAGGGCTCTTATACCTCTTTTCTTTTCTTTTCTATATTCATTCCCCCCATGAGTTCATCTAGTATCGTGATTTTAATTATCACTAATAATGCTGATGACTTCTAAACTTATCACTCTAGACCTAATATCTCCCCTATATTCCAGATCATATACCAAACTGCCTTCTTGACATCTCAACTTAGATGTCTAATAGATGTCTCGGACTTAATATGTTCAATGCTGAACCCCTGATTTTTCCTTAGAAATTTGTTCCACCCCAGCATGCCCCATTTTAGTTGATGGAAAACTGTCCTTCCAGTTACTCAAGCCAAAATACATCAGCCATGACTTTAACCCTAATTCTGCTTCTGATTCTCTTTGGTTTATCTCTTTTCCTCACATCCCACATCTAATCTATTAGCAAAATCCTTTTGGCTTTCTCTTCAAAATATACTCATAATTGTACCCCTTCTTACCTTCTCCACCACCATCCTAAACACTATGATCTCTCACCTGGATTAATGTAATATTCTCCTAACTCAGTGGTTCTCAACATGTGGGTCACCAACCTGTGGGTCGCGACCCTTTTGGGGGTTGAACGACCCTTTCCCAGGGGTTGCCGAAGACCATCAGAAAACACATATATAATTACATATTGTTTTTGTGATTAATCACTACGCTTTAATTATGTTTAATTTGTAACAATGAAAATACATCCTGCATATCAGATATTTACATTACGATTCATAACAGTAGCAACATTACAGTTATGAAGTAGCAACGAAAATAATTTTATGGTTGGGGGTCACCACAACATGAGAAACTGTATTAAAGGGTCGTGGCATTAGGAAGGTTGAGAACCACTGTCCTAACTCATCTCCCTGGTTCTACCCTTGCCAGCCTATATTCTATTCACAACACAGAAGTCAAAGTGATCCTTTTATAACACAAATCAAATTATGTCACTCCTATGTTCAAAACCCAATGGCCTCCCCATCTTACTAAAAAAATCTATACATCTTACGATGGCTTACAAGATCTGTTCCCTGAGTAACTCTCCTCTAGACACACTAACTTTGTGTTGTTCTTGTAGACCAACCATGCTCTTCCCAGCTTGGGGACTTTGCACTTGCTGCCCTCTCTGCCTCGAAAGCTCTCCTTTCCCTATATCCATGCTCCCTGCCTGATATCTCCTTGGCAAGCTCCCCACTTCATTTGGGTCTTGATTGATATGTCTTATCCTTTCTACCACTACTTCTAAAATACCACCTCCTTTGTCATCCATTCCCTTGATTTATTTTTCTATAAGTACTTTTTACAAGGCTATATATTTTACTTGTTTTATTTGTTGCCACTCCTCCCACTACAATGTAAGTTCCATGAAGCCTAGAACTTTGTCTCATTCATCACTACTTCTCTGGCCCTAACAACAGTACCTGGCACATAGTATGCATTCAAAATTTCAATTGAATGCAGACAAAAGCATAAATAATTAAGTAGATAGAAATTTTAAATGGGATACTATACACGGTGGGGCAGTTGCTCATATAGAAAATAATACAATGGTTAATAAATAATAATCCTATCTAATAAAAGAGAAACATGGTAATTGGCATACGACCACTACCCTTCCCATTGGCTAATCAGCAATATATGCAAATTAACTGCCAGCCAAGATGGTGGCCGGCAGCCAGGCAGCTTGAAACTAACATGAGGCTTGCTTGCTTCAGTAGCAGAGGAAACCAACGCTCCCCACCTGCTTTGCCGGCCTCTGAGCCTGCAGTTTAAGAAACATTGTAACGGAGAAGGGAAGATGGCGGCGATATAGGCAGACGTGTCCCAGGTCGTGTCCCGGAGCAAATGGAGTGAGCAGCTGAAACTAATAGCATCCACCCCGAATTGGCGAAATTGCTCAGCTGCAGATCGAAGCTACAGCAACCTCCAGAGCACCACACCCTCTGCTGAGGAACAGCAGCTGTACATGAAACCTCGCCCCACCAGCCAGAAGAGCCACTTCAGCTGGGAACAGCACCCACCAGAGGAGCTGCTGCCAACTGAAGAGCAGCTGCTACTGCAACCACCCGAAGAGCAACCACAGACCAAGGAGTCACTGCCACCAAGGGAGCAACCACTGAACGACTCAACATCTAGATATGTCAGTGAGATCAAACATGGGTAGACAAAGAAACCCCCAAAGGAAAGAGAAGGAGGACTCTCCAGAAAAGCAGCTAAGTAATACAGAGGCATGCAACATGACAGAAAAAGAATTCAGAATTAGGGTCCTAGAGTGCATAAACCGGATGGAAGAAAAAATCGACAACCTCTGCAAGAAGCAAGAAGAAACAGATGAAAAAATCGATAACATATGGAAGAAGCTAGAAGAAACAGATGAAAAAATCAACAACTTAAGTAAGACCCAAGAAGAAATGAAGAGTGATATAGCTGCAATGAAAAACTCCATTGAAAGTATCAACAGTAGACTAGGAGAAGCGGAGGACCGAATTAGTGATTTAGAAGACAAGGAAGCAAAACACACCCAAAATGTACTGCAATTGGAGAAAAAAATTAAAAGATAGGAGGAGAGCCTAAGGGAGCTTTGGAACAACATGAAACAAAACAACATACGAATAATAGGGGTACCAGAACAACAGAAGGATGAACAAGGATTAGAAAACTTATTAGAAGAAATAATATCAGAAAACTTCCCTGAGGTGGGGAAGAAAAAAGTCACACAAGCCCAGAGAGTCCCAAACAAGGTGAACCCGAAAAGACCCACACCAAGACACATCATAATTACCATGGCAAATGTTCAGGACAAAGAGAGAATCTTACAGGCTGCAAGAAAGAGACGGAAAGTTACATACAAGGGATCTCCCATTAGATTGTCAAATGATTTCTCAACAGAAACACATCAGGCCAGAAAAGAATGGACAGAAATTTACAAAGTGATGCAAAGCAAAGGACTGAATACAAGAATACTCTATCCAGCAAGGCTATCATTCAAACTTGAAGGGGAAATAAGAAGCTTCACAGACAAAAAAAGGCTAAGGGAGTTTATCACCACCAAGTCAGCAATGCAAGGAATGCTAAAGGGACTGGTATAAAAATAATAAAAAGCTCAGAAAGAAAACAGCCACACAAAAAAAGAAATGGCTACAAACAAGTACCTTTCAATAATAACTTTAAACGTAAACGGACTAAATGCTCCAAACAAAAGACATCGAGTGGCTGAATGGATAAAAAAACATGACCCATATATTTGCTGTCTACAAGAAACCCACCTCATTAGAAGGGACTCACACAGACTGAAAGTGAAAGGATGGAAAAATATCTTTCAGGCAAATGGAAAGGAAAAGAAAGCTGGGGTAGCAATACTTATATCGGACAAAATAGACCTCAAAGTGAAGGCCATAACAAGAGATAAGGAAGGCCACTTCATAATACTAAAGGGATCAAGTCAACAAGAAGATATAACCCTGGTAAACATATGTGCACCCAATGCAGGAGCACCCAAATTCATAAAAAAAACTCCTGGAAGATATCAAAGGAGAGATCAACAACAATACAATCATAGTAGGGGACTTTAATACACCACTGACAGCACTGGATAAGTCCTCTAGACAAACAATCAGCAAAGATACAGCAATCCTAAATGACTCACTAGATCAGATGGACTTAATAGACATCTTCAGAACACTTCACCCCAGTGCCACGGAATATACATTCTACTCAAGTGCTCATGACACATATTCAAAAATAGACCATATATTGGGTCACAAGCAAAGTATCCCCAAATTCAAGAAGATGGAAATCATAAAAAGCATCTTCGCAGACCACGATGGCATAATATTAGAAATAAACTACAATAAAAACAACCCAAAATACTCAAACACCTGGAAGCTAAATAGCATGCTATTAAATATTGATTGGGTTACCAATGAAATCAAAGAAGAAATTCAAAACATCCTGGAAACTAATGACAATGAAAACACAACAATCCAAAACCTATGGGACACAATGAAAGCAGTCCTGAGAGGGAAGTTTATAGCTCTACAGGCCTATCTCAAAAAAACAAGAAAAAATGGTAGTAAATCAGCTAACTCTACAACTCAAAGAATTAGAAAGAGAGCAACAGGAAAACCCCAGAGTGAGCAGAAGGAAGGAGATAATAAAGATTAGAGCAGAAATAAATGACATAGAGACCAAAAAAACAATACAGAAAATCAATGAAACCAAGAGCTGGTTCTTTGAAAGGATAAACAAGATTGACAAACCTCTAGCCAGACTCACCAAGAAGCAAAGAGAGAGGACCCAAATAAACAAAATCAGAAACGATAGAGGCGAAATAACAACAGACCCCACAGAAATACAAATGATTGTTAAAAAATACTATGGACAGCTCTACTCCAACAAACTAGACAACCTGGAGGAAATGGACAAATTCCTAGAAAACTACAACATTCCAAAACTCAATCAGGAAGAATCTAAAAATCTCAACAGGCCAATAACTATGGAAGAAATTGAAGCAGTCATCAAAAAGCTTCCAGCAAACAAAAGCCCAGGACCAGACGGCTTCACAGGGGAGTTTTACCAAACATTCAAGGAAGAACTAAAACCTATCCTCCTCAGACTACTACAAAAAATTCAAGAGGAAGGAACACTTCCAAGCTCATTCTATGAAGCCAGCATCACCCTAATACCAAAACCAGGTAAAGACAACACAATGAAAGAGAATTACAGGCCAATATCCCTCATGAACATAGATGCCAAAATCCTCAACAAAATCTTAGCAAATCGGATCCAGCAGTACATCAGAAAAATCATACACCACGACCAAGTAGGATTTATCCCAGGGATGCAAGGATGGTACAATATCCGCAAATCAATAAACGTGATACATCACATAAACAAACTGAAAGAAAAAAACCACATGGTCATATCAATTGATGCAGAAAAAGCATTTGACAAAATTCAACACCCATTTTTGATAAAAACTCTCAGCAAGGTGGGAGTAGAAGGATCATACCTCAAAATAATAAAAGCCATATATGACAGGCCCACAGCCAACATCATACTCAATGGACAAAAACTAACACCATTTCCCCTAAGAACAGGAACAAGACAGGGATGCCCCCTCTCACCACTCCTGTTCAACATAGTACTGGAAGTGTTAGCCATTGCAATTCGGCAAGAAGAAGAAATAAAAGGCATCCAAATTGGAAAAGAGGAAGTAAAACTGTCCTTATTTGCAGACGACATGATATTATACATACAAAACCCTAGAGACTCCATCCAAAAGCTACTAGAATAATACATGAATTTGACAATGTAGCAGGATACAAAATTAACCCCAAGAAATCTGAGGCATTTCTATACACCAATAGTGAACTTTCAGAAAGAGAGATTATAAAAACAATCCCGTTTACCATCGCACCAAAAAAATTAAGCTACCTAGGAATAAACTTAACTAAAGAGGTAAAAGACCTCTACTCAGAAAACTACAGGACATTGAAAAAAGAGATAGAGGAAGACACAAACAGATGGAAGAACATACCGTGTTCATGGATTGGTAGAATCAACATCATTAAAATGTCCATACTACCCAAAGCAATCTATAAATTCAACGCACTTCCCATTAAAATACCAATGGCATACTTCAGAGATCGAGAACAAACTCTCCAAAAATTCATCTGGAATAAAAAAAGACCCCGAATAGCTGCAGCAATCCTGAAAAAGAACAAAGTAGGTGGGATCTCAATACCAGATATCAAGCTGTATTACAAAGCCACTGTTCTCAAAACTGCCTGGTACTGGCACAAGAATAGGCATATAGATCAACGGAATAGAATAGAGAGCCCAGAAATCGGCCCGAACCAATATGCTCAATTAATATTTGACACAGGAGGCAAGAACATACAATGGAGTCAAGATAGTCTCTTCAATAAATGGTGTTGGGAAAATTGGACAGATACATGCAAAAAAAATGAAACTAGACCACCAACTTACACCACACACAAAAATAAACTCAAAATGGATAAAGGACTTAAATGTAAGACGGGAAACCATAAAAATACTAGAAGAATCCAAAGGCAACAAAATCTCAGACCTATGCCGAAGCAATTTCTTCACCGATACTGCTCCTAGGGCATTGGAAACTAAAGAGAAAATAAACAAATGGGACTACATCAAAATAAAAAGCTTCTGCACAGCAAAAGAAACCATGAACAAAACAACGAGAAAACCCACTGCATGGGAGAACATATTTGCCAATGTTATCACTGATAAGGGTTTAATCTCCAACATTTATAGGGAACTCATGCAACTTAACAAAAGGAAGATAAACAATCCAATCAAAAAATGGGCAAAGGACCTAAATAGACACCTTTCAAAAGAGGACATTCAGAAAGCCAAGAGACATATGAAAATATGCTCAAAGTCACTAATCATCCGAGAGATGCAAATCAAAACAACAATGAGGTACCTTCTCACACCTGTCAGACTGGCTATCATCAACAAATCAACAAACGACAAGTGCTGGAGAGGATGTGGAGAAAAAGGAACACTTGTGCACTGCTGGTGGGAATGCAGACGGGTGCAGCCACTGTGGAAGACAGTATGGAGTTTCCTCAAAAAACTAAAAATGGAACTCCCATTTGACCCTGTGATCCCACTTCTAGGAATATATCCCAGGAAACCAGAAACACCAATCAAAAAAGATATATGCACCCATATGTTCATAGCAGCACAATTCACCATAGCTAAGATCTGGAAACAGCCTAAGTGCCCATCAGTAGATGAATGGATTAGAAAACTGTGGTACATCTACACGATGGAATGCTATGCTGCCCTAAAAAGGAAGGAACTCTTACCATTTGCAACGTCATGGATGGAACTGGAGAGCATTGTGCTAAGTGAAATAAGCCAGTCAGAGAAGGAAAAATACCACATGATCTCACTCATTCATGGATAATAGAGACCATTATAAACTTTTGAACAATAATAGATACAGAGGCAGAGCTGCCTCAAACAGATTGTCAAACTGCAGCGGGAAGGCCGGGGAGGGTTGAGGGGCAGGAGGTAGGGGGGTAAGAGATCAACTAAAGGACTTGTATGCATGCATATAAGCATAACCAATGGACATAAGACACTGGGGGATAGGGGAGGCTGGGGGACTGTCTAGGGCGGGGGGATAAAATAGACACATATGTAATACCCTTTGTAATACTTTAAGCAATAAAAAAAAAAGAAACATTGTAACGAATATAGAAGCTAAACAAAAACCCAGAAACCTGCTTTCAGTGAGGCCGGGATCTCAGAGCTGGAGTTATACAGTGTTTCGATTATAGAACCGAAACAAACCAGATACCTTCTTTCAGCAGCAGAAGCCTCAGAGCTGGAGCCAGAGCTAAAGCTGGCCCAGAATAAAAAAAAAAAAGAAAAGAAAAGAAAAAAAGGAGCAGTTGGGAGCTTCAGTCGGCCTGAAAACAGCCCTCAGCCCCTCACCCAGACTGGCTGGGCACCCCAGTGGGGACCCCCACCCTGAAGGGTGTGTGACCAGCTGCAAACAGCCATCATCCTCTCACCCAGGCTGGCCAGGCACCCCAGTGGGGACCCCCACCCTGATCCAGGACACCCTTCAGGGTAAACCAGCCAGCCCCACCCATGCACCAGGCCTCTATCCTATATAGTAAAAGGGTAATATGTCTCCCAGCACTAGGATCAGCGGAGCCGAGAGGCCTCCCGGCACCGGGATCAGCGTGACAGGGGGCATTGCCACAACCTCCCTATCCGCCCTGCTCTGTTCGTGACAGGGAAAGGCGCCCCAACCCCCTGATCAGCCCTGCTCTGTGTGTGACAGGGTGCAGCGCCCACCCCCCCCACGGGCCCTGCTCTGTGTGTGATGGGGTAGAGCCATAACCTCCCCATCGGCCCTGCCCTGGTGTGAGAGTGGTGGCGCCCCAACCACCTGATCGGCCCTGTCCTGAGTGTGACAGGGGGCGGTGCCCCAACTCCCCTATCAGCCCTACTCTGTGAGTGACAGTGGGGAGCTCCTCAACCCCCTGATCGGCACTGCTCTGTGCATGACAGGGGGGAGCCCCCCAACCCCTTGATTGACCCTGCTCTGTGCATGACAGGGTACGGAGCCCCAACCCCCCTGATTGGCCCTGCTCTGTGCATGACAGGGTACGGAGCCCCAACCCCCCTGATGGACCCTGCTCTGTGCGTGACAGGGGGTGGCGCCACAACCTCCCCATCGACCCTGCCTTGAGTGTGAGAGGGGACGGTGCCCCAACCCCCCAATCGGCCCTACCCTGAGCGTGACTGAGGGTGGCAAGGCAACCTCCCGATCGCCCTGCTCTGTGCATGACAGGGGGCAGCGCCCCAACTCCCCAATCGGCCCTGCTCTGAGCCCGACCAGGGGCTGCATCTAGGGATTGGGCCTGCCCTCTGCCACCCGGGAGCAGGCCTAAGCCAGCAGGGCGTTATCTCCCGAGGGGTCCCAGACTGCGAGAGGGCACAGGCCAGGTTGAGGGACTCCCCTCCCCCCCGAGTGCACAAATTTTTGTGCACCGGGCCTCTAGTCCTATATAATAAAAGGGTAATATGCAAATTGACCCTAACAGCAGAACGACTGGGAATGACTGGTCACTATGACACACACTGACCACCAGGGGGCAGATGCTCAATGCAGGAGATTCCCCCTGGTGGTCAGTGTGCTCCCACAGGGGGAGCTCTGCTCAGTCACATGCCAGGCTGACTGCTGCCAGCACAGCAGTGGTGGTGGGAGCCTCTCCCACCTCCTCAGCAGCACTAAGGATGTCCGACTGCAACTTAGGCCTGCTCCCCGCTGGCAAGTGGACATCCCCCGAGGGCTTCCAGCTGCCAGAGGGATGTCTGACTGCCAACTTAGGCCCGATCCCCGGGGAGAAGGCCTAAGCCAGCAGGTGGACATCCCCCAAGGGGTCCCAGACTGCGAGAGGGCACAGGCCTGGCTGAGGGACCACCCCCCCCCACCACCACCACCGAGTGCACAAATTTTTGTGCACCAGGCCTCTAGTATGAGAATAAACTGTTTCAAATACCCACAACTGAAAACCTACAGAATCTACAGAATCTATAAAGGAACTCATAGAATAAGATAATTCAACAAGGTTGCTAGATACAAGAGCTTGATATAAATGACAATAGGGTTCCTATATGGTAGCACTTAGAAGTTAAAATGTAATTTTAAAGAAGAATCTCACCCTGTAGATTATTATTTTGAGTAAAATACTGGTTTTAGATTTATTATTAGATACCTTATAGGTTTTTTATTTTTTAATATATTTTTATTGATTTCAGAGAGGAAGGGAGAGGGAGCAATAGAAACATCTATAAT
Organism: Myotis myotis; assembly: GCF_014108235.1. Taxonomy (NCBI): domain Eukaryota; kingdom Metazoa; phylum Chordata; class Mammalia; order Chiroptera; family Vespertilionidae; genus Myotis; species Myotis myotis. The sequence continues at coordinate 6,953,739 of NW_023416346.1, read as the reverse complement.
AATAAAAGCATAATATGCTAATTAGACTGGATGTCCTTCTGGATGACCTCCAGACAAAGCCGGGGCTGCAAGGGAAGCCCGGGTCCCAGGTGCCAGAGGGAAGCTGGTGCCAGCAGCCAGGGGAAGGAAGGCCTACTCTTGCACAAATTTCGTGCATCAGTCCTCTAGTCAATGATAAGAGAGAATCGTTGATCAGTTGCCTCCTGCACGCCCCCTATTGGGGATAGAGCCTGCAATCCAGGCATGTGCCCTTGTCAAGAATTGCACCTGGGATCCTTCAGTCTGCAGTCCAATGCTCTATCCACTGAGCCAAACCAGCTAGGGCTGTTTTTTGGGTTTTTTTCTATTGCGAATGAGATTCTTCTTTAAAATTACATTTTAACTTCTAAGTGCTACTATATAGGAACCCTATTGTCATTTATATCAAGCTCTTGTATCTAGCAACCTTGTTGAATTATCTTATTCTATGAGTTCCTTTATAGATTCTGTAGATTTTTTTACATAGACAACCATATTATCAATGAATTATATCTTTTAACCTTATTTTGCTATTTTAATTTTCATTTTCCTTTTATTATCTCAGTGCATTGTTAGAAACTCCAATATAATGTTGGATAATAATGGCACTGGGCTTGATGTAGGTTTTGGGTAGACACCCTTTTCCACCTCTGTATCTGTTGTGTTTTATTGTTTGTTTGTTTTAAAATTATTAATGGGTGTTTAAATTTATCAGTTGCTTTTTCTACAACTAAGATAATTATATGGTTTTTCTCCTTTTTATCTGTTAATGTGGTGAATTACATTAACAGATTTCCTAGTTAAACCATTCTTGAAATAATTGAATAAAATCTTCTTGTTCATATTTTTAAAAAACATACATTAGGAAATAAAACTGTTTGTATCTTAGCTAAGAGTTTTCATTTCTGCTATCAAGATTGGCTTATAAAAAAAATTTAATGCACTGTCTTGGTAAGGTTTGGGCATCAAGATTATTCTAACCTCAAAACATAAGTTATGTCTTCCTAGTCACCAGGAAAGTTGAGGTTATATGATTTTCGAAGGTTGGTTTTTTAAAAAAAAAAATACTATGATGAAGTCATTTTAGTTATGCTTTTCTTTAAAGGGATTTTTAAAAACTACTGATTTGACTTCTAAATTTAATGGTTACTGGTCTATTCAGCTTTTGAAAGTTCTTTATATTTTTGGCATACAAGTCCTTTGTTAAATATGGATCTGCAAATATTTATTCCAATCTGAGGCTTGTCTTTTCAGTCTCTTAATAGCATCTTTCTAAGCACAGATTTAAATTTTTTGATGAAGCCCAATTTACCGATTTTTTTACATAAGTCTTTTATTTCTTGACTGCCATTATTACAAAAGCAACATTTCCCCTTTATGACCACCTACTCAGTGTGGGTATTGTATCAGGTCTCTTCCATATACAACTTAATTTAACCCCTATAGCAATCCCACAAGGTAAGTTTCAATATTTCCGTTGTACTCTTAAGGAAACGGAGACTAAAGAAGGGTACGTAAAATATAGGGATCACTTGGTTGTTAAGATCCAACACTGGAACCTAGGACTTTGTTTTCAGAGCCTACTCATTGTCTCATAGTGCCACCCACAGCCACAACAGAAGTAAGAGGACACCTAGAATTTTCAGTATTGGGATAAATTTACTTTTTGACCCTCATGAAATCCGTTTTAAAAGAAACATTTGATAAAGTAGCGATTATGACATCATGTTGCTGTAACTCTAAGAATTTTTTAAATTAAAAAGTGTGGTAAAGGAGGTAGAAAAGATGAAATACAAAAGAAAGTCCTACTATTTCCTAAATATGGTATTAAAAATAAGCATACTGAAAGGAAACAAAAGGAAAGCTGTGCTATATAAACTTAGTGTGCTAATCTTAGTATGTATTCAGTGGTTTTACCAATTTTTTAAAAAATATGTTTTTATTGATTTGAGAGAGAGAGGAAGGGAGAAGGATAGAGAGATAGAAATACTGATGAGAGAGACATAGTTCAGCTGCCTCCTGCACACCTCCTACTGGAGATCAAGCCTGCAACCCAAGCATGTGCCCTGACCAGGAATCAAACCAGGGACATCTTGATTAATAGGTCGATGATCAAGCACTGAGCCACACCAGTCGGACACCAATTTTTTTTTATAGAATGTGCTTTCAATATTATATGTATCCTAGTGGTCCAGTGCACGAAATTCGTGCAGATTAAAAGGGAATTAATTAGAGGAAATATTTTAAGATTGCTATTTGCCCTTTATAATAGAAGTGTCAGAGATGAAAGAAAATTAGTGAAATGTATATGAAAATCTGTCAGAGTCTGGGGCACACCGTGGGACCCAGAGTCAAGTCCCTGCACACCTGCGTGCACCTCAAAATCATGCAAGACCCAGACCCAGCCGGCCCCACCCCTGTCAAGCCCCACAGGATGAGGAATGCAGCCTCAGGTCCCCCGTCAAGCCCCGCTGGGCGGGGGGCACGGCCTCAGATCCCCCAGCCCCGGTGCAAGGGTGCGAGGATGCGAGGGCATGATGACCATTTGCATATTAGCTCTTTATTATATAGGATAAGAAAGATGTGTCTAACTCAATGTTAAAAACAAGATTTTCTACTATGTTTTCTCCCAGGAGTTTTATGGCTTTAGATTTTTCATTTAGCTATATGATCATTTGAATTAATGTTTATAAATGGAAAGAAAAATGCATCAAAACTTATTTTTAGCATATGGGTATCTAATTATTTGAGCACCATATGTTGAAAATACTATCCTTTCTCTAATGAATTGCCTGTGCATCTTTGTCAAAAATCAATTCTGTGTGACTATTTTTGGACTCTCTATTCTTGTTACATTGATCTACTTACCTATATTCATGCCAATACCACACTCTCTTGATTACTGTACCTTTTTAATAAGTCTTGAAGTCGGTTGTTGTATTTCAACTTTATTCTCCTTTTCCATATTGTATTTGAATATGTGTAGTAAATCATCACGTTGCACATCTTAAACTTACATTTTGTTATGTCAATTATATCTCAATAAAACTGAAAAAAATTAAGCAGGCATCAAAAAATTCAGTAATCAAAAAAATAGCAGTTTAATGCAGTACTTTAAAAAGTCAAAATTAAAGTAAAAATCCACATTGAACAAAATATAAAATTTTAAATGAAGACAGGATCTGACCTTGCAATCAATCAACAATCAATTGCATATCCCTTAAAAGATTGTATTTGACTGTTGTAGATTCTTGGACTTAACATGAATTTTACAATCTGCTTATCAGTTTCTTTAAAAATTCTGATAGGATTTCAATTGAGAATGCATTGAGATAGTGAACACAAAATACAGTGTACAGACGATGTGCTGTAGAATTGTCCACTTGAAACCTGCATGATTTTGTTAACCGGTGTCACCTCAATAAATTCAATAAAAAGGAAAAAAGAGAGAATACATTGAATCTTTACATTAATTTGGGGACAACTGACATCCTAACAATATTGAATATTTAGATCTATGATCATGATATACCTCTCAATTTATTTAGGTCTTCTGTAATTTTTTTCAGCAATGTTTTCTACTGTTCAATGCACAGATCTTGCACATTTTTTGTTAGGTATTTATGTCAAAGTATTTTAGAGTATAGAGTTTTTTAAATTCACTTTTCAATAGTTTTCAACTAGTATATAGAAATGTAATTGATTTTTGTATATTGATCTTGTATCCTGCAGCATTGCTAAATTCATTTATTAATCCTCATAGCTTCTTTTGTGAATTCCTTAGCATTCTCTTCATATACTAAAATGTCATCCAAGTATAAAAACCTTTTTACCTCTTCCTTTCTACTCTGTATACCTTTTATTTCTTTGCCTTATTGTATTGACTAGTACCTCCAGTAGAATGATGAATATAATGGAGAACAGATCTTTTTTCCCTTGTTCCTGATCTTGGGCTCAAAGCATTCCATCTTTCACTATAAGTATGATGTTACATATAGGGTTTTTTTGGTGGGTGTTCTTTAACAGATTGAGGAAGTTCTCTTTTTTTTCCTAATTTGCTGTGAATTTTTATCATGAGGGATTGTTGGATTTTGTAAAATATTTTTTTCTGAATCTACTGAAATGATTTTATGGCTTGTTATTTTTCATCTTTTAATATTTTAAATGACATTGATTGGTTGTCAAATGCTAAAGCCTCCTTGTATTATTGGAATGAATCACTTGTTTATGATAAACTAGATTATTTGCTAAAATTTCATCAAGAATTTTTGCGTCTGTGTTCATGAGGAATATTGGTCTCTAATTTTCCCTTTTTAATTTGTCTCATTTGGGTATCCGACTAATGCTGGCCAGATATCATTAGTTAGAAAGTGCTCTTTCCTCTTCTATATTCTGGCAGAGTTTGTATGGAATTTGTATTTTATTTCCATAAATGTTTGGTAGAAGTTATGAGTGAAGCCATCTGTACCAGGAGTTTACTTTATGGGAAGGTTTGTATATAAAATGTACATTTTTTTATTAGTTGCGGGTATGTTTACATTATCTATATCTTCTAGAGTGAGTTTTGGTAGTTTGTCTTTCAGATGATTTGTTCATTTTTTTCCATGTTGCTGGATTTATTGGCATCATATTCATAATATTCCTCCACTATCCTTTTAATATGTCTAGGATCTATGGTAATGTGCCTGTGTTACATTTCTGATACCAGTAAATTGTATCCTCTTTTTTCTTCCTATTCAGTCTGAATAAAAATTTGTTAATTATAGTGATTTTTTTTCAAAGAACCTGCTTTTGGGCTTCAATTTTCTTCTACTTTATATTATAGTGATTTCTGCTGTATTATTTATTATTTCTAGTCTTCTGCTTAATGTTGTGTTTCATTTGCGTCTCTTTTTCTAGTTTCCTAAGATGGAAGCTTGGGTCATTTATTTGAGATCTTTCTTTTGTTTAGTTTTGTTTGTTTGTTGTTGTTGTTAAACCTCACCCAAGGATATTTTTCCATTGATTTTTAGAAAGAGTGGAAGGGAGAGGGAGAGGGAGAGACAGAGAGAAACATTCATGTGAGAGAGACACATCGATTGGTGGCCTCCTGCACACTCCAACCAGGGCTGAGAAACCTGCAACCAACACATGTGCCCTTGACCGGAATCGAACCCGGGACCCTTCAGTCCACAGTCGGACATTCTATCCACTGAGCCAAACCAGCTAGGGCTCTTTTTTCTAATGTGTTTGTGCTATGAGATTTCCTCTAAGCACTGCTTTAGCCTTTGCCCTCATATTCTGATAAGTCATATTTTCATTTTCATTCAGCTCAAAATGCTTTCTAATTCCCTGTGATTTCTCTTCTCTGACCAATGAGTTTCTTTAAGTGCATTGATTACTTCGCAAATATTTTGGAATTTTCCTGATATCCTTCTCTTATGGATTTACAAATTAATTCCTTTGTGGTTAGAGAACATGTTTTACATTATTTGGATCCATTTAAATTTATTGAGACTTGCTTTGTCACTCAGAAATTGGTAACTTGGTAAATATTCTGCATGACCCTTGAAATGAATGCATATTTTCCTATTTGGGGTGAACTTTTCTATAAATACTAATTAGGCCATGTTGGTTGATAGTTTTAAGTCTCCTATATCTTTATTTTCTTTCTGCTTTTTCTATCAGTTATTGAGAAAGGGGCATTGAAATCTCATATTTGTGGATTTGTCTATTTCTCCTTGCAAACCTATCAGGTTTTACTTCAGGCATTTTTAAGTTCAATTATTTGATAAATTGACCATTTAATCATTATGAAATGACACTCTATTTCTGGTAATATTTCTTGCTCTGAAATCTACTTTTTCCTATATTAACATAGCCACTTCAGCTTCCTTCCGATTAGCTGGAATGCCTTATTCTATCCCTTCATTCCTAATCTATTTGTGTTTCTATATTTACAGTGACTGTCTTATAGGCAGCATATAGTTGGGTCATGCTTTTTCATACATTTCTCTGTGGTATTTAGGCCACTCATCTTTAATATGATTGTTAATATGGTCTCATTTATATCTGACATCTTGCTATTTATTTCTCTTATCTCATTTTTTCTTTATTCCCATTGTCTTCTCTTTAGATTAATGAGTATTTTTTTGGATTCCAGGTTATCTCCTTTTTGGTTTATTAGGTATAACTTTTGTTGTATTGCTTTGGTAATTGCTTTAGGATTCATAGTATATATCTCTAATTTATCACAACCAGCCATAAGGAAATATTATAACAGTTCATGTATAGTACAAAAACCTTACAACAGTGTCCTTCCACATTCCCTCCCCTTGCTTTTATGATTGTTTTTATACATTTTGTTTCTACATATATTATAAACTCTATATACATTGTATCTTTTTTTCTTTAAATAGTCAATTATCTATTAAAGAGAATTTTAAAATAAGAAAAAATACTATAGTTACTCACATAGTTTCCTTTTTCAATCTCTTCATTTCTTAATGTAGATTCAGGTTTCCACCTGGTATTTTCTTTCTGGCTGAAAGACTTCCCTTAACATTTCTCACAGTAATGATCCATTAGTTATACATTATTTCAGCCTCTGTGTATCTGCAAAAGACTGCATTTTTTTCCTTTTTTGAAAAGATTTTTGCTGCATATAGAATTATAGATTGACAGTTTTTTCTGTCAGTCCTTTAAAGATGCTGCTTTACTGTTTTGTGACTTACATAGTTTCTAATAAAAATATTTACCATTTTCATGTTCATTTCTCTGTATGTAATGTCTTTTTTCTAATCCCTTTTAGCTTTTCTTTTTCTTTGTCACTGTTTTGTGAGCAATTTGGAAAGAGTTTGATCCTTTTGAGACTTTTTTATAATCTTTGTAAATTAGAATCTGGAAAAATAAAAAAATAAAATTGAACGTTCCCTGTTACCAAAAAGGAAAGAGACCTTTTCTTGTGCTTGGAGTCCGTTGAGTGTTTTTTAGATTTGTGAGTTTATAAATTTATAATATTTGGGGAAATTTTAGCCATTGTTTCTCCTAATAATTTATCTTTGTCCTCCTCTCTCTCCTCTCCTGGGAATCATACATATATGTATTAGGCTACTTGCAATCATCCCATAACTCAGTAATGTTCTGTTCATTTTCAGACTTTTTCTCTGTATTTCTTTTTAATAATTTTCATTCCTGTGTCCTGAAATTCACTAATCTTTTTTACTGAAGTGACTAATTTGTTCTTAAAACCATCCAGTGTATTTTATATCACAAACATGTATTTTCATCTCTACAAATTCAATGTGCATCTTTATTTACATCTTCCATTTCTCTCCTTAACATTCTCATGCTTGCCTCTCTACATGTATGAAATATACAGGGGTTGGCAAAAGTAGGTTTGTAGTTGTGAGTACACAAACCACAGTTTATTCTTTATTAATTATTGTATTTTTTCATATGGACATTGTAAACCTACTTTTGCCCACCCCTGTATTTATAACAGTTTAATGGCCTTGTCTACTACCTCTATTTATCTGTCCAATTTCTAGGTCTTTTACTATTGATTATATTTTCCTGCTTCTTTGCATACCTGGTAATAATTTTATTGGATGCCAAAAATTGTGAATTTTATGTTGTTCGGCACTAAATTTTCATTATTTATTTTAAAACCTTTTAGCTGTTCTTGGGATGCAGTTAAGTTACTTGGAAAGAGTTTGATCCTTTTGAGACTTTTTTATAATCTTTGTAAATTAGGATCTGGAAAAATAAAAAAATAAAATTGAACGTTCCCTGTTACCAAAAAGGAAAGAGACCTTTTCTTTCTCCCTTTTCTTAGAGGATTTCCTTGAGAAACCTAGTATTTATGAATCCTTCCTTTGTCCCTTTATATGTATGTAAATCTTTTCAAAGACTAAATAAGCCTCCTGCCAGCCTTATAACTCAGATTTTTTTTCTTGAGGGTCTGGGAGCCATTCTTTGAAATGTAAACATCAAGGAAGATGTCATCCTAGGAGCTTAGCTTAGGTGCCTTGCTCTAAGCTGAAAGCACCTGCTTATTGTAGAGATATGAGAAGTTTTATTTTTCCTTCACATAAAAGCAATTAACTAGAACAGATGGCTACTCCAATTACCAGGTGAACTTAGGATGAACTATGAAAGAATGTATAATAAACAATGTTTTAAGTCCTCTTACATAGAGACAACTTATCATTCATTTAGGATTTATTTCTGTCTTTGCAATCTCATTAGCAGATTGCCTGTAATGCATCACAGTCTGGTTTAACGCTTATTCAATAATGAAACTCTTTTCTTTACTCTATTGATGGAGAGGATTTCCTGGATTGGCAAGTAATTTTATCTTTAATTTTCCCCCAATAGAACAGAGCAGCATTTTAATATTGTCCTCCACTGAAGCACTATTCTTCTGAATACTCTACCCAAAGTTCTGTGCATTTCAAGATCTCTCTATTCTGTGGAGGAAAGAGAGAGAAGGGGAAGGGATTAAGATGTGCAAATTGCCAGTAATAAAAACAGTCATGGGGATGTAAAGTACAGCATAGGGAATATACTCAATAATATTATAATAAGAATTTATGGTACCAGGTGGGTACTAGATTTATCAGGGGATCACTTTATAAGGTATATAAATGCCTAATAACTATGTTGTACACTTGAAACTAATATAATATTATATGCCAACGGTAATTGAAAAATTAAAATTATGTTTAAAATTTTTTCTGCACTCTGGATATTGGGGATATCAACTCTTCCCAGTCCTGTTTGAGCTCCAAAACTTGTTCTCCATGCTCACTTTTTATTATTTACTAGAAGCCTGGTGCATGAAAATTCGTGCACTCAGGGGGGTCCCTCAGCCTGGCCTGTGCCATCTAGCAGTCCGGGAGCCTTCAGGGGATATCCACTTACCAGCTTAGGCCCGCTCCCCAGGAAATCAGGCCTAAACTGGCAGTCACACATCCCTCTGGCAGTCCGGGAGCACTCGGGGGATGTCCGACTGTGGCTTAGGGAGCAGTTCTAAGCCGCAGACATCCTTTGCGCTGCCATCAGCCCAGCTTGTGGCTGAGCGGAACTCCCCCTGTGGGAGAACACTGATCACCAGGGGGCAGCTCCTGCATTGAGCATCTTCCCCCTGGTGGTCAGTGTGTGTCATAGCGACTGGTCATTCCTGGTTGTTCTGCCGTTAGGATCAATTTGCACATTACCCTTTTATTATATAGGATTCCCTGACATTGGGTAGTTTCCTCACATACATATACTGATCAGTACTCAACTGGAGACTCTAGGAGAACCCACACACACTACTGTGCCCTGTGAATCAAATCACCTTGTCCTTGAATTTTCAGCTCTGTCTTCTTGACTTAAGGAGACTGTCAGGCTCTGTTTAGGTTTCCCCTGCCTGTGCTGTGACCAGAAAACTCTCCTCTAAAAGGGGAAGTTTTAGCCATTGTTTCTCCTAATAATAGGAGAATAGAGAGTTCACCAATAGAACCACACCAATAGGGCTCACTTTGTTTATTTTCTCTCAAGGATCATGTCCTTTGCTGCCTGACGTTCAATGCCTGAAAAACCTGTTTTATATAATTTATCCATGCTTTTTAGTTGTTTAAGGCAAGAAGGTAAATCCAGTTCCTTTCACTCCATCATTATCAGAATAGAAGAATAGGAAGAGCTACAGACGGGAGAAAATATTTGTAATTCCCACATCTGATGAATGCCTTGTATAAAAATATATAAATAACCCTCACAACTCAACAGTAAGAAAATAATAACTCCATTAAAAAAAATGGCCAAGAATGGATAAAATATTCTCAGGAGGGAGAAAAAATGGTAGCCAAAGAGGCAGATGTGTCCCGAGCCTTATCCCAGAGCAGATAGGAGCATCTAAATCAGTGGTTCTCACCCTTGGCTGCACATTAGAGTCACCTGAGAATCTTTCAAAAATCCTGATTTCTGGGCCTCATCCTCCGGAAATTCCGTTTCTTTGTTATGGGGTAGGGCCACAACATTAGTAACAAAGAAACAGAATTTCCGGAGGATGAGGCCCAGAAATCAGGATTTTAAAAAGATTCCCAGGTGATTCTAATGTGCAGCCAAGGTTGAGAACCACTGATCTAAATCCAACAGCATCCACCCAGAATTGGTGAAGTAGACACAGCTGGTGAGATAATTAATAGCTGGGAAGGGCAGAAGACACCTGGAGAATGGTAGGATTGGGGATCTGGGCTGGAGAGAGTCACAAGACCACCGAGTTGAGAGGGTCAGAAGGAAGCTGCATGGCACCAAGTCCATGTCCCTTGGAAACAGGCATAACACCCAACTGTGGAAAGTAAGTACACAGGGCTGCTGGTGGCAGGGATTCTAGATCTAAGTCCATAGCCATGAGAGGCTGAGCCTGGAGGGGGCAATCTGAACAACTGCCCAAGCTGCGCAGTGCCAGGGGGTGAGAAACTCGCAGTGGTGCGGTTGTTTTGCCTCTGTTTGGCCTTTGCTTTTATTTGCTAAACCCAGTTCATAGGACCTTTCAAATAAAAACACTCACCCGTGGCTGCTGTGAAGGTGAAGGCGTGGACTTGTGTGGAGAGGCTGTGGAGGAGAGTGGGTCAGGGAGAAGAGACCAAGAGTCCAGCACTGGGACATTCCTGACCCTCCGGACCTAAGCAGCCATTTTTCTTTTGAAGAGCCAGCCCCTCCAAGAAGCCTCAAGACAGCTAAAACAGCCACACCCAGACTGTACCCTGAGCCATACAAAGAACACAAAAAAATCTGAATAGCCCCAAAGAGCCCTCATAGACTGGGTTGAAGAGAGGCCATTCAGTCCCAGAAAGTGAGACAGCACCCTCCTTACCTATAGCCCTGTCAGAGACAGCCACTTGAGAGATTAAGATTGACAGCAGGCAGACAAGCTAAGTGGGAAGATTGGTCCCACCTGCTTGCAGTCAAGACTGTGGAGATAGACACAAACAGAAGAGCAGCCCCCACGGGACATTAAAACTTGGCTGAAATGAATGACACTCCACTTTTTTATTTTATTTATTTATTTTATTTTATTTTTCATTATTTTCTTTGGGTTTTTTGGTTTATTATTTTTTGCATTATTTTTTTCTTCATTCTATTTTTATTGTTATTTTACTTTCTCTTATTTTTAATTTTTTATTAAAATTTTTTCTTTTCTTATCGATTCATTCTCTTTCTACCCCCTCTATACTTAACTGAGGTCCTCCCCCTATTCATTCAATTCTTTTTTTTCTTTTTTTCTTTATTGATTAAGGTATTACATATGTGTAATGCCCCCCCCACCTCCCACTCAGGCCCTCACCACCCTGGTGTCTGTGTCCATTGGTTAGGCTTATATGCATGCATACAAGTCCTTTGGTTGATCTCTGCCCCTTACCCCCACCCTCCCTTACCTTCCCTCTGAGGTTTTACGGTCTGATCAATGCTTCTCTGTCTCTGGATCTGTTTTTGGTCATCAGTTTATGTTGTTCATTATATTCCACAAATGAGTGAGATCGTGTGATATTTATCTTTCTCTGACTGGCTTATCTCACTTAGCATAATACTCTCCTGTTCCCTCCATGCTGTTGCAAATGGTAAGAATTCCTTCTTTTTTACAGCAGCGTACTATTCCATTGTGTAGGTGTGCCACAGTTTTTTAACCCACTCATCTGCTGATGGGCACCTAGGCTGTTTCCAAATCTTAGCTATGGTGAACTGTGCTTCTATGGACATAGGGGTGCATATATCCTTTCTGATTGGTGTTTCTAGTTTCTTGGGATATATTCCTATATAAGCTCTGCATCTACCTCCCTTTTTTCTGGGTGTTTGTTGTTTGCATTTTTTGGTTTATCTTTTTGTGCTGTGGTGTTTTCTCCTCATATATTTTTTTCTTCCTTTGTCTTTTCTCTTACCTTTTTTTCTTTTCTCAGTATCATTTTTGCTCTCTTTTCTCTCTTCTAATTCTCTTTTCTCTGGTGGTCACTTATATTGGGGTTATCAGTGTCATGCATGCATTCATGTTTTGTTGCCTTTGTGTCATGTATTGTTGAGTTGAATTTTGTGTTGTTCGGTCAATGTGGTAGAGAGTGAGTAATATACCCTGAGAGGAGACTCCATACACAAATGTGACAATAATACTCAAGACTCAACTACACCAAGAGAACCCAAATATCCCAAGTAGGGGGCATCCCTAGATTACCCAGCCCAGAAAACCAGAGAGATTGCACCACTGGGTCCCACAAAACATCTACTGTATAAGACAAACTCAAAAAAACTGGGTGGCAGTTTGATCTAATACATAGAAACAATCACAAAGGAACAGCAAAAATGGGGAAACAAAGAACCACCCCCATTTGAAAGAAAAGGAGGAATCACCAGAAAAGGAAATAAATAAAATGGAGGCAAGCAATTTTTCAGAGAAATAATTCAGAGCAATGGTTATAAGGATGCTGAAAAGGATGGAAGACAAATTCACATGTGTAAGAATCAAGATAAAATGAAGAATGACGGGAGAAAACTAAGATGGCGGCATAGGTAAACACCAGGAAATTGTCGCCTCACACAACAATTGAAAATTACCGCAAAGGACTGAGCAAATATCATCCAGTACAACAGGAAGGCTGGCTGAGTGTAAATTCTACAACTAGAAGGAAAGAAAAGCACGCTGAGAGCCAGAGGCGCTGCGGAGGTGAAGTGCAGAGGTACGGCGGCTCGCGCGCGCGAGGAAAGGGGGTGGCGCCTGAGGACGCGGCTGTCTTTTTGAATCACAAGCTCCCGAGGGCTCTGAACTCCGGTTCCGGGAAGTCTCTGGGGACCCAGGACTCATACGGGGAGAGGCTGGTCTGTCCGGCAGCGGGCGAACTTGAGGGCGGCTTTCCCTCAGAGGTGCTTGCAGCTGTTACCGGGACACTGAGACGCGCGATTCCGGGCGGAGAATCGGCCATAGCTGTTTTCTCCGCCCTTTGACTCCCTGAGACCCCGCCCCACCCAGGCTGCGGCAGAGGCTTTTGCATGTGAATGTACCTAACTGCAGCCGAACCAGGCAGACCCGGAACTTCCAAGAGAAGGCCCAAGGCCCCGCAGCGGCTTGCATTGCTTCACAGCTGAGCCTCTTCGTGGCTCCTGCTGTGTGGCCTCAGGCAGAGGCTGAATTAGCACCTTCTTAGATCCAGGAGCCACTGTACCCAGTGGTCAGAGGGGGACCACCCAGATTGCAACTCCTCAGATCCATAAGGGACACACTCAGGGAGCAGACTCAGTGAGCACCAAAGCCCCACTGAAGCAAGTCTTGCCCCAGAAGGGTGTCTTCAGCACAGAAGTTCTCCCACTTTAGACACAGCTGATTCTCACAGCCAATTGGCCTGGAGGTCAATTCCTCCCAGTGATTCTACAACAACCAAGGCACCAAGAGTGCACCAAGAGTGTCCACCCCAGGTAACTGGGGAGGCTGAGCTACTGGGCCCTACAGGACACCTGGCGCACAGGGCCACTCTATCAACACAGGGAAGCTGCCAAAATGCGGAGACAAAGAAACAGGTCACAAATGGCAGAAATGGAGGAAAGCAAACGATTGGATATAGAGTTCAAGGCCACGTTTATAAGGTTTTTCAAGAATTTTATGGAAACCGCCGATAAATTTAATGAATCCCTCAATAAGTATAGTGAGACCCTGGAGGACATGAGAAAGGACCAACTAGAAATTAAGCATACACTGACTGAAATAAAGAATAATTTACAGAGATCCAGCAGCAGACAAGAGGATCCCAAGAATCAAGTCAAAGATTTGAAATACAAAGAAACAAAAAATACCCAACCGAAAAAGAAAAAAGAAAAGAGATTCCAAAAATATGAAGGTAGTGTAAGGAGCCTCTGGGACAACTTCAAGCGTACCAACATCAGAATTTATAGGGGTACCAGAAGGAGAGAGAGGGCAAGATATTGAAAACCTTTTTGAAGAAATAATGACAGAAAACTTCCCCTACCTGGTGAAAGAAATGGACTTACAAGTCCAGGAAGCGCAGAGAACCCCAAACAAAAGGAATCCAAGGAGGACCACACCAAGACACATCTTAATTAAAATGCCAAGAGCAAAAGATAAAGAGAGAATCTTAAAAGCAGCAAGAGAAAGACAGTCAGTTACCTACAAGGGAGTACCCATACGACTGTCAGCTGATTTCTCAACAGAAACCATGCAGGCCAGAAGAGACTGGCAAGAAATATTCAAAGTGATGAATAGCAAGAACCTGCAACCAAGATTACTTTATCCAGCAAAGCTATCATTCAGAATAGAAGGTCAGATAAAGAGCTTCACGGATAAGAAAAAGCTAAAGGAGTTCATCACCACCAAACCAGCATTATATGAAATGCTGAAAGGTATTCTTTAAGAAGAGGAAGAAGAAAAAGGAACTCTTACCATTTGCCACAGCATGGATGGAACTTGAGAGCGGATAAATACCACAAGATCTCACTCATTTGTGGAATATAATGAACAACATAAGCTGATGAACAAGGACTGATCCAGAGACGGAGAGGCATTGATTGGACTGTCGGGACTTGGAGGGAAGGTAGGGGAGGGTGGGGGTAAGGGGGAAAGATCAACCAAAGGACTTATATGCAAGCATATAGGCCTAATCAATGGACATGGACAACGGGGGGGTGAGGGCATGAGCGGGGGGGGGGGGGGTAGAGGGTAACGTGGGGACAAGGACACATATGTAATATCTTAATCAATAAAAAATATATTTAAAAAAATGAAGAATGACATAGCTGCAATAAAGAACACAATGTAAAGTGTCAGCAGTAGACTAAAAGAAGCTGAGGACTGCATCAGCGAGGTAGAAGACAAGGTAGAAAAAACACTCAAGCACACCAGCAACTGGAAAGAAAACTTAAAAAGCAGGAGAAGAGCCTAAGGAAGCTTTGGGACAACACGAAACAAAACAACATCCACATAGTAGGGATGCCAAAAGGAGAGGAAGTGGAGCAAGGAATAGAAAACCTGTTTGAAGAAATAATGATAGAAAACTTCCCTGGTGTTGGGAATAAAAAAGCCACACAAGTCCAAGAAGCACACAGGGTCCAAAACAAGATGAACCCAAAAATACCGACACCAAGACACATCATAATTAAATTGGCAAACATCAGCAAAAAAGTAAGAATCTTAAAGGCTGCCAGAGAGAGACAAAAAGTTACCTACAAGAGATCTCCCATTAGACAATCAACAGATTTCTCAACAGAAACACATCAGGCCAGAAGGGAATGGAATGAAATATACAAAGTGATTCAAAGCAAGGGACTGAATCCAAGAATACTATACCCATTAAGGCTATCATTCAAAATTAAAGGTGAAATCAGGAACTTCACAAAATAAAAAGGACTAAGGGATTTTATTACCACCCAACCAGCAATGCAAGAAATGCTAAAGGGACTGCTGTAAAAATAAAACATAGAAAGGGAAGAAGGAACAAAGGCATAAATAAAAATGGTGACAAACAAGTACCTCTCAAGAATAACCTTAAATGTAAATGAATTAAATGCTCCAATGAAAAGACATAGGGTAGCTGAATGGATAAGAAAATATGACCCACATATCTGCTGTCTACAAGAGACCCACCTCAGAACAAAGGACTCACACAGAATGATAGTGAAGGGATGGGGGAAAATGTTCAGGCAAATAAAAATGAGAAAAAAAGCTTTGATAGAAATACTTATATCTGACAAAATAGACCTCAAAGTGAAGGCCATAACAAAAGATAAGGAGGGCCACTTCAAAATACTAAAGAGAGCAATTCAACAAGAGGATATATAACCCTGGTAAACATATATACACCCAAAACAGGAGCACCCAAATACATAAAAAGCTTCTGGAAGATATCAAGGGAGAGATCAACAGCAATACAATTATAGTAGGGGACTTTAATACCCCATTGACACCACTGTATAAATCCTCTAAACAAAAAATCAGCAAAGAAACAGCAATCCTAAATGTCTCACTAGATCAGATGGATTTAATTGACATCTTCAGAACATTTCACCCCAAAGCTACAGAATATACATTATTCTCAAGTGCACACAGGACATTTTCAAAGATAGACCACATATTAGGACACAGGCAAAGTCTCTTCAAATTCAAGAAGATAGAAATCATATCAAGCATCTTCTCAGATAACAATGGCATAAAATTAGAAATCAACTACAATAAAAACAATTTTAAAAAATCAAACACTGGGAGCTAAATAGCATGCTATTAAACAATGATTGGGTTACCAAAGAGATTAAAGAAGAAATAAAAAGCATCCTGGAAAAAAAAATGACAATGAAAACACAACAATCCAAAATCTATGGGACACAGTGAAAGCAGTCCTGAGAGGGAAGTTCATAACTCTACAGTTCTAAAAAAAAAAAAAAAAGAAAGAAAGAAAGAAAGAAAGAAAGAAAGAAAGAAAGAAAGAAAGAAAGAAAGAAAAATGGTAATTATCTAATCCTACAACTTAAAGAATTAGAGAGCAACAAGAAATTTCCAGAGTAAGCAGAAATAAATGACATAGAGAACAATAATAATAATAATAATAATAATAATAATACAAAAGATCAATAAAACCAAGAGCTGGTTCTTTGAAAGGATAAACAAGATTGATGAACCTCTAGCCAAGCTCACCAAGAAACAATGAGAGAGGACCCAAATAAACAAAATCATAAATGAAAGATGTGAAGTAACAACCAACCCCACAGACATACAAAGGATTATAAAAAACTAGAGGCCCGGTGCATGGATTTGTGCACCAGTGGGGTCACTCAGCCTGGCCAGTGCCCTCTCACAATCCAGGACTCCACCGGTGCACAATCAGGGCTGGAGAGGGCTCCAGGGCATGTCTGAACTGTCTAGCCCAGTCCCGATCAGAGCCAATTGGGGCTGGCTAGTCGGGGAAGGGCTGTGGGAGGTTGGCCAGCCAGGGAAGGACCCCAGGAGGGCTCGAGGGCATGTCTGACCTGTCTCACCCAGTCCCGAATGGGGCAATAGGGGGGATCAGGGCCATCTTGTCCAGTCCCAATAGGGGCCAATCAGGGCTGAGGAAGGACCAGGGGAGGTTGGCCACCTGCAGAGGGACTGTGGGAGGGCTCCAAGGCATGTCCAGCCTGTCTCGCCCAGTCCCAATCAGCTGGACCCCAGCAGCAAGCTAACCTACCGGTTGGAGCATCTGCCCCCTGGTGGTCAGTGCATGTCATAGCTACCAATCTACTGCTCGCTTAGGCTTTTATATATATACTAGAGGCCCGGTGCACAAAAATTTGTGCACTCGGGGGGGAGAGGGGTCCCTCAGCCCGGCCTGTGCCCTCTCGCAGTCTGGGACCCCTCGGGAGACAACGACCTGCTGGCTTAGGCCTGCTCCCGGGTGGCAGAGGGCAGGCCCAATCCCTAGGTGCAGCCCCTGGTTGGGCTCAGAGCAGGGCCGATTGGGGAGTTGGGGCGCCGCCCCTGTCATGCACAGAGCAGGGCGGATCGGGAGGTTGCAATGCCACCTTAGTCACGCTCAGGGTAGGGCCGATTGGGGGGTTGGGGCAACGCCCCCTGTCACACTCAAGGCAGGGTCAATGGGGAGGTTGCGGTGCCACCCCCTGTCACACACAGAGCAGGGCCCATCAGGGGGTTGGGGCGCCACCCTCTATCACCCACAGAGCAGGGCCGATCAGGGGGTTGGGGCGCCGCCACTGTCACACTCAAGGCAGGACCGATGGGGAGGTTATGGCTCTACCCCGTCACACACAGAGCAGGGCCCGTGGGGGGGGGAGGGGGGTTGGGGCGCCGCACCCTGTCACACACAGAGCAGGGCCGATCAGGGGGTTGGGGCGCCACACCCTGTCACACACAGAGCTGCAGGGCGAACAGGGGGTTTGGGCGCTGCCCCCTGTCACACTGATCCCGGTGCCGGGAGGCCTCGCAGCTCTGCTGATCCCGGTGCTGGGAGGCATATTACCCTTTTACTATATAGGATAGAGGCCTGGTGCACAGGTGGGGGCCGGCTGGTTTGCCCTGAAGGGTGTCCCGGATCAGGGTGGGGGTCCCACTGGGGTGCCTGGCCAGCCTGGGTAAGGGGCTGATGGGTGTTTGCAGGCTGGTCACACCCCCTTCAGGGTGGGGGTCCCCACTGGGGTGCCTAGCCAGCCTGGGTGAGGAGCTGATAGCTGTTGCAAGCTGGTCAAGCCCCCCCCCAGTGGGGACCCTCACCCCATGGGGGTTTGGCCAGCCTGGGTCAGGGGCTAATGGCTATTTGCAGGCTGGTCAAGCCCCCCTTAGTGGGAACCCTCACCCCATGGAGGTTTGGCCAGCCTGGGTCAGGGGCTGATAGCTATTTTCAGGCGGGCCACACCCCCTTTAGGGTGGGGAGTCCCCCCTGGAGTGCCTGGCCATTCTGGGTGAGGGGCTGAGGGCCGTTTTCAGGCTGGCCAAGCCCCCTGGCAACAGAAGCTCCCAGCCTCTCCTTTTGTTGTTGTTTTTTTTTAATTCTGGGATTTATTTACCTTCTATAATTGAAACTTTGTAGCCTTGAGAGGAGATCAGAGCTGGCCAGGGCGGGCGGGAGGGAAGCCTCCTGTTCCCTCCAGCTCCATGGCCATGGCCAGCTGAAAGCAGGTATCTGGGGTTTATTTACCTTCTATAATTGAAACTTTGTTGCTTTGAGTGGAGCTCAGAGCCGGCCGCGGCAGGTGGGAAGCTTGGCTTCCTCCATCATTGGGGCAACCAAGTCTCCTGCTTGCTCCATCTCAGTGGCTGCTGGCCGCCATCTTGGTTGGGTTAATTTGCATATAGTTTGCTCTGATTGGCTGGTGGGCATGGCTTAAGGCGTAGCGAAGGTATGGTCAATTTGCATGTTTGTCTTTTATTAGTGTAGACTAGTGGCCCGGTGCACAAAATTCATGCACGGGGTGGAGGGGTGTCCCTCAGCCCAGCCTGCACCCTCTCCAAGCTGGGCCTAAACTGGCAGTTGGACATCCCTCTCACAATCTGAGACTGCTGGCTCCTAACCTCTCACCTGTCTGCCTGCCTGGTCATCCCTAACCACTCTGCCTGCCAGCCTGATCACCCCCAACTGCCCCCCCCTTCCAGCCTTATTGCTCCTAACTTCCCCCCCACACCGGCCTGATCGCCCCCAACTGCCCCCCCCCCCGCCGGCCTGCTTGCCCACAGCTGGCCACCCTTCTGGCTTGCTTGCCCCCAACTTCCCCCCCTTGCCAGCCTGCTCACCCCCAACAGCCACCCCTGCCAGCCTGCTCACACCCAACTGACCCCCAGCCGGCCTGATCATCCCAACTTCCCCCTCTGCCGGCCTGCTTGCCTCCAACTGCCCCCCTGCTGGCCTGATTGCCCCCATCTGCCCCTCTATGATGGCCTGCTCGCCCCCAACTGCCCCCCCTGCCAGCGTGATCACCCCCAACTGCCCTCTCCTGCCCCCAACTGCCCTCCCCTGCCATCTGATCACCCCTAACCATCCCTGCCTCATCCCCACAACCATGGCTTTGTCCAGAAGGACATCCAGAAGGTCTTCCAGAAGGTCTCCCGATCTAATTAGCATATTACCCTTTTATTAGTATAGATAGATACTACAAACAACTCTACTCCAACGAACTGGACAGCCTAGATGAAATGGACATATTCCTAGAGAAAAAAAAACTAGCTTCCAAAACTCAATCAGGGAGAATAAAAAAAACCTAAATAGGCTCATAACTACTGATGAAATTAAAGCAGTAATCAAAAAATTTCCAGCAAACAAATGCCCTGGACCGGATGGCTTCACAGGGGAGTTTTAACAAACATTCAAAGAAGAACTAAAACCTATCCTCCTCAGACTATTCCAAAAAAATTTAAGAGGAAGGCACACTTCCAAGCTCTTTCTATGAAGCCAGCATTACCCTAATCCCAAAACCAGATAAAGACAATACAAATAAAGAGATTTAGAGGCCAATATCCCTGATGAACATAATTGTAGATGCTAAAATCCTCAACAAAATTCTAGCAAATCGGATCCAGCATTACATTAGAAAGATCATACACCATGACCGAGTGGGATTTATCCCAGGGATGCAAGGCTGGTACAATATCTGCAAATCAATAAATGTTATACATCACATAAACAAATTGATAGACAAAAATCACATAATCATACCAATCAATGCAGAAAAAGCATTTGACAAAATCCAACATCTTTTCCTGATAAAAAAACTCTCAGCAACGTGGGAATAGAGGGATCATACCTCAACATAATAAAAGTTTTATATGACGAACCTACAGCCAACATCATACTCAATGGGCAAAAACTAAACCCATTTCCCCTAAGAACAGGAACAAGACAGGGATGCCCACATTCACCACTCCTGTTTGACATAATACTAGAAGTACTAGCCATAGTGATCAGACAAGAAGAAGAAATAAAAGTCATCCAAATTGGAAAAGAAGAAGTAAAACTATCACTATTCACACATGACATGATATTGTACACAGAAAACCCTAAGGACCCTATCAAGAAAACTACTAGACTTAATAAATGAATTTGGCAATGTAGCAGGATACAAAATTAATACCCAGAAATCTATGGCTTTTTTAGACACCAACTAGAGGCCCAGTGCATGAAATTCATGCATGAGGGGGGTCCCTCAGCCCAGCCTGCACCCTTTCGCAATCCGGGACTGCTGGCTTCTAACTGCTTGCCTGCCTGCCTGCCTGCCTGAGGGGTCCCAGATGGAGAGGGTTCAGGCTGGGCTGAGGGACACTCCGTCCCCCCTCCCCCCCCATGCACAAATTTCGTGCACCGGGCCAGTAGTATCAAAATAAAAAGCTTCTGCACAGCAAAAGAAACCATCAACAAAACATTAAGAAAGCCCACTGCATGGGAGAACATATTTGCCATGTTATCTCCACTAATGGTTTAATCTCCAAAATTTACTGGGAACTCATACAACTTAACAAAAGGAAGATAAACAATCCAATCAAAAAATGGGCAAAGGACCTAAATACACACTTTTTGAAAGAGGACATACAGAAAGCCAAGACATGAAAACATGCTCAAAGTCACTAATCATCTGAGAGATGCAAATCAAAATGACAATGAGATACCATCTAAAAACTGTCAGAATGGCTATCATCAACAAACAACAAGTGCTGGTGAGGATGCAGAGAAAAAGGAACCCTCTTGCACTGCTGGTGGGAATGCAGACTGGTGCAGTCACTGTGGAAAACAGTATGGAGTCTCCTCAAAAAATGAAAAATGGAACTTCCATTTGACCCAGTGATCCCACTTCTAGGAATATATCCCAACAAATCAGAAACACCAATTAGAAAAGATTTATGCACCCCTATGTTCATAGCAGCACAATTTATAATAGCTAAGATTTGGAAACAGCCTATGTGCCCATCCGCAGATGAGTGGATTAGAAAACTGTGGTACAAAAAACAAACAAACAAAAAACAGCTGTGGTCCATTTACACAATGGAATACTATGCTGCTGTAAAAAAGAAGGAACTCTTACCATTTGCAATAGCATGGATGGAACTGGAGAGCATTATGCTAAGTGAAATAAACCAGTCAGAGAAAGATAAATATCACATGATCTCACTCATTGTGGAATATAATGAACAACATAAACTGATGAACAAAAATAGAGCCAGAGTCATAGAAGCATCGAACAGACCATCCAACCTAACAGGGAAGGTGGGGGGAAGGGGGTTAGAGATCAACCAAAGGACTTGTATGCATGCATATGAGTATAACCAATGAACACAGACAGTCAGTGGATGAGGGCATGTGCTGAGGGTTGAGAGTGGCTGGGAGAGGTCAATGGGGGTGAAAAAGAGACATATAATGCTTTAAAACAATAAAGAATTTTTTAATGGCCCAAAGACTTGAACAATCACATCAACAAACAGGATATATTGATGAAAATAGAAACATGAAAAGATTTTCAATATCATTAGCCATTAGCAAAGTACATATAGAAACTATGATGAGATACCACTACACATCTATTAGAATAGCTAAAATAGAAAAACTGACAATACCAATTGCTATCAAGAGTACAGAGCAACTGCAGCTCTTTTCTTTTTTTATCCTCACCCAGAGTATATTTTTTCTATTGATTTTTAGAGAGAGTGGAAGTGAGGGGGGAGAGAGAGAGAGAGAGAGAGAGAGAGAGAGAGAGAGAGAGAGAAACATCAACGTGAGACACTTGGATTGGTTACCTCCTGCACCCGTCAAGACCAGGGCCAGGGACTGAACCTGCAACTGAGGTACATGCCCTTGTCTGGGAATCAAAACCCTGACCCTTTGTCCTTGGGCCAACTCTCTAAACACTGAACAAACCCAGCCAGGGGGCAACTGCAACTCTTACATCTTTCTTCAGGATGCAAAATGTTACAGCAACTTTGGAAAACATTTTTTAGTTTCTTATGTTAAACATAATCTTACCATATGATCCAGCAATCCCAATCCTGAGTATTTACAGAAATGTTCACATAAAACCTGTACACAGATGTTCATAGTAGCATTATTTGTAATAGCCCCAAAGTGGAAATAACCCAAATGTTCTTCAGCGGGTGAATGGATAAACAAACTGTAGTACTATTTGATAATAAAAAGAAATGAACTATTGATTCACTCAACAACTTGAAGAATTTCAAAGGCATTATGCTAAAGAAAGAACCAAGTCTCAGAAGGTTATATATTGTATTATTCCATTTATATGGCATTCTCAAAAAGATGTAACCATAGTTATGGAGAATGGATCAGTGGTTGTTGTGAGGGCTTGGGAGGGGGTCGGGGTGGAAGGTACAACAAAGGGATAGCAAAAGGGAGTTTGGAGGATAACAGAACTGTTTTTTATTCTGGTTGTGGTTAATGTTACATGAACCTATACATGTGTTAAAATTCATCAAACTGCATGTCAACAAAGTCATTTTTACTCTATATTAATTTGAAAATAAAAATTAAAGAATATAGAACATCCTAAAGAGCTTTTGTTTATTTGGATTACATTGGTTGATCAATATTTGCCATAATAGAAGTTAAAAGTGATAAAAAAAAATTTAAATATTAATTTGTTCATTTAAAATAACAATACTGAAAACATATTACATAAAATCATACTTGTAATTAAAAATAACTATATATGTATATATTCCAAAATATGCAAAAAATGTAATCTCATTGCTTTCCATTTTTGCAAATCTCTTTAATGGCTGGCTTAATAGAATACAGCTATATTTTCATATCTACTTCTGCATCTATCTGTTGCAATATCATAGGACATGTAGCTTTGGGATAACTCTGCTCTATACTTATAGAAAGAATGATAAGAGTGATAAATTCAAATAAAATCTCAGTACTATTGTAAAACCAGTTTGACTGTGTGGACCCCCAAAGGATGTTGGGGGTCCCCAAGGGTCCCCAGACCTTCCTTTCATTATGCTACTAGAGAATGCCAGATTCTGATAACCTCTTAGGTCACTTTTAGCTTCAACTCACGGATCTAACTTTGTCTTCCCTCTTTGTCTCTGGTACTCAGTGATCTTCCTTTCTTGATTCTAATCATGGCTATATATGTTTCATCCAGCATTTATGTATCTGAAGTGGGATGAAGGATTTTTCACATCAGCTTCATCTACCTTATCAGCTGTAGGTCTCTCTATAGTCATGGTGCTATTGATCTTTTCCATTTTGTTTCATGTGATTTCCTTGAACCTTTTCACAGTCTTTGTATCTTATCAGTTATGAGGTTGGTTTGCCTCTAATGTGGCTTTGTAATTTATTTTTCTGTGAGAAGTCAGCTGTCAGTCGAATTGCTGTTTCTATGATGTGATCTGTTCACCTTTCTCTGACTTTATTTTCTCTTTCTCTGTTTTTTTGCAGTCTGGGTTAGATCTCTTTTTATCCTACTTTGGATTTGTTGGGCTTCTTGAATGTGTGGACTGATTTCCTTCATTAGGGTCTAGAAAAATTTTCAGCCATTCTCTCTTCAAATATTGACTCTGCCCCATTAATATTCATATTCATATTCCCTTTATCTCACACTATTATCAAAAGTGTGCTGGATTTTCTCATTGTATCCTCCTCATCTTTTTTTCTCACCTGTGTTTTTCCTATTTTTCCCCATTCTCCATTCTGAGGGTTTATATGCTAGCTCATTAACACTCTCTCCACGTATGTCCACATTTCTGCCAGATACATTCATTGAGCTGGTATTTTTCACTTCTATAAATTCTTTTTCTCAATATGCTATGTCACTTTTTATAGGTTTTTCTTCCCTCAGATATTTTCAAGTTAACAATTTGTTTCTTTTTAAATGGTACACATAGTTGTTTCAAAATATGTGCATGGTAATCTATTATCTGAAATCTATTTGGGTCTGTGTTGTTTATCTCTGCTGTTTCAAACTCAAATTGCCTTGTTTCCTTATGTGCCTGACTATTTTAGTCTGTTTTCTGGTCATTGCTCTTGAAAATTTATTTGTGGGAGTTTCCTGAGGTCGACAATGGATAGAGTCTCATACAGAGGCTTTGTATTTGTTTTTACTGAGCCCCATGGGGTACTACCTGTCTGGAAACCATATAAAACCAAGTTCATAACTTGAAGTTGATTCAGGCCATGGATGATAAAGGTTTTAGAACTGGAATGGAGCCTCATTTTCTCGGGAATGGATTTTTTTACCCTCTCTACCCTTTTTTTACATTTCCTTTTGAGCAAGCAAGCTCTGCTTGGTGCCAGGGCAGCCTTCTGTACAGTTCTCTGAGATTGTTGGGAACAGGGACAGGCTTTGTTCTGGTTGGCCCTTATGCAGCTAATGTAGTAGCCTTTTGGGATCTCAGGTTAATGCGGAGAAGGTCTCCTATTAAACTCCTACCTTGGGCTGGCCCTAAGCTTTAATTTTTCTCCCTCTAGCCCTGCGTGGCTATTGAATCAAAGTTTAGGTGGTCAATGGAGGCAAATGCCCTCAGAACAAATTGGTTTTACTGGTAGTGCACAAACATTCTGCTTACCTTTCTGGTTACAAGCTTTCATCCAAAGCTTGGCCTAGAAGCTTTTGCTGTCTTCTCAGTTCTTCGGTACTTTTCAAAGATTTTGTCCAACATACTTCTTACTTAAATAGGAAAGTTGAATCAAATAACCAAGCTTGCTATTGCCATAAACTAGGTGTACTCTTTAATGGTTAAACATTCATACTTGACTTAACAAGATCCAAATTCAGGTAATATCCCTATTCTACCCCCAAACAATACAAGAGCCTTAGAATACTTTAAATATTAACAGTCTCCTTCTGTCTTACATGTATTTGTGCTCCAATGTTTTTTGCACCAGCTTGTTTTTGAAGTTCCATATTATTCAACATTATGTACTTAATGCGTATTTAAATTTCCTCATGTTTACCAATTTTTGTTCACTGTTTCCTGCCTTCTACTCACCGCTGCTCTCTGATTTCCATTTCCTTCTTCCTGAAGTATAGCTTTCAGTAGTTATTTTAGTGAGAGTCTATTATTGCTAAACTTTACTTGGTTTGTTTTTCTGAAAATGGCCTTATCTCATTCTCAAAAGGAGGAGTAGTTCTCATCAGTGTTCCTACTAACTCTCTTTCTTATGGAAACTGATGACTCTCCTGCATGTTGTATCATTTCTTTGCAAGTAAAGTATTTTTATTGTTTCTAAGCACATCTTCAACAGATACTGTGTTTCTCTGTGGGGTTCCATGTACCATGGATTATAAAAATGTACTTGCTTTTGCTGAGGTTCTAGAGGTTTTATTGGTTCTGCTCTAATTTTTATTTTAATATTTCAGCATGTGGGTCCCATAACACACAGTAGGGTAAATTTAGACCCAATCCACATATAACATAGGCCTGAGGGGTATTTCTTCGGGCGGCTCCAGAGAGAGCAAAGGCTCTTCACTGCTTACTTTCCAAACCCCTTTTCATGGACAGAGAAGCTATTAAATGCTTTATCCAGAGATTTAAGTTGCAGCTTCTCTGCCTCTGGTGGACTTTGAGGCTGTATTGTCAGTACCTGCATGAGCATTAGGTTCCTAGCTCTAAGCCCTAGCACTCAGGGCCTGATATCTTAGACTAATACCATGATGGGCCATTGCAAGGTCTGTTTACAATTACTAGATTGGCTTTAATTTTTATTTTAGTTTCTTCTGAGATTTTACTCTTTTGTTTCTTAAGCTCAGCTATAAATTAAAAATTTTGTTATAGCTTATCTAAAGTTAATATGTGTGTGTGTAGTTGGGGACATGTCATCTTAGTGTGTCATATTGTCAGAAAAAAAATACTTGTTACATATAATATTGCACCTTATTTATAATTAAGCATTTTTCTTATCAGTTTCTTCCTCATAAATAAACACTTCTTTAAGTTCCAAGGATATAAGTTCCCCTCAGGACCAGATTAAGGGCATATATGAGGCCAGCTCGCTGTAGCATGTTGGATTATTTTCCAGATACACTACCCATGTAGTTTAAAGACTTCATTCCCCTGGGATCTAAAATTTCTTAGCACAGTGATTTTCAGCTTTTACTAGTAAAAATTTTAGTAGCAGAACCTTTACTACAAATATCATTTGGAATCTCCAAGCCCCTACTTGAGGATCTGCTGCAGGTGAAGTGGGGCTGAGTTCCTGATATTCACCAATTTACCTTCCCCCTTGCTCCCCAAGGTCCTCTCCAAGGTGCTCCCCAGAGCATCTTCATGGGCTCCATGGACTCCAAGTACCATGGTGTGAAAACAAATTGAATAGATCAGTGATTCTCAAAGTGTGGTCCCAGAACCAGACGTGTTAGAAATGTAAATTTTCAAGCCCTTGTCCCAGATCTACTGAAATCAGAAATTCTGGAAGTGGGACCCAGCAACCTGTGTATTAACAAGCCCTCCAGGTGACTGTGATACACATTTGACAAGTTATTCAAATAGAGTATCCCATTCAGGATATGTTGGAAAAGGGATGGGATTCGACATAGATTACTGGACAGAATACAGCCAAAAATTGAAATTTCTAGTTACTTAAATTATCACACACTTAACTGTAAGGCTCTTTTCCATTCACCATTTTCTTTTTTCATTTTGTGGATTTCTTATTGAATTGAATTTATTGAGGTGACATTGATTACTAAAATTATATAGGTTTCAAGTGTACAATTCTACAATACATCATCTGTATATTGTATTGTGTGTTCACCATCCAATGTCACGCTTCCTTCCATCATCATTTGTTCCCCTTTACCATCTTCTACCTTCCCCCACCCCCTTCCCCTCTGGTTGTCTGTATCTATGAGTTTGTTAAAAACAAGCATCTATCTTCTTTACTGTACCTGAGTGAGAGTATAGACATTCTTGAAGTCCAACTTTGCAATGACCTGGGTCCATTTGAATTGGTTCAGTATGTCAGAAATCATTAGGAAAAGTAGGGAAAAAATTAATTCATTTGGCAGAATTAGTGATGCTCCTCATAATTTTTCTTGATAAAAAGACTTCACATCTGAACCTCATAAAATAATGTTGAGCAAAAGTTTAGGCATAAAAGTATACATACTGAATAATTTTATTCATAGAAGCCACAAAAAGGGCTATGCTCATCTACAGTGGAAGAAGTCAGGATAGGAATTATTGACTGGACGGAGGCAGGAGGGGTACCTGGCGTACATGTAGTGTTCTGTTTCTTGATCTGAATATTGTTTAAATGGATGTGTTTATTTTCTAGAAATTCATCAAGTTGTACCCTTATGATATGTGCACTTCTTATATACTATATTTGATATATTTCAATACAAGAGCTTGAAAATGGTATTGGGTCGCCTGCAGAGGAAGGACACGCTGCTGTGGATGCTGGGTTTCACACTCTCAGAGGACCTGAGCCTTCACATCTAGATGTGACTATATATTTGGTGCAAACACAGGTTCCTGGCACCAAGTCTATTGCATTATGACAATATGAACTATATGGGGACCACTCTGTTTCTTGCTTGAAAAAGACATCCCTGATCTGGATGTCCTATGGATGGGGAAGAAGTGAGGCAGTTACCTATGTGAACTGTGGGCCAGGGTAAGTTTCAGCATCAGGCTACTCCAGGGCATGGGAGGTGGCAGGGTTCTGGATTTTCAAGCTGGTTAGGCCAAGAAACCATATAAAGCAGGTGTCATGGGTAAAAGGGAAGTACCCCACTACTTGGTCCCTCATTCTGAGCTCCATAGGTGGGTAAGTCCCCAACTTGTGAGCACCCATCTTTTTCTGTGCCCTTCTGGGCCCAGATCATAAACCTACATGTAAACTTAGTTTTCCTGACCTTACCAGCTTGTGAAAGTAGATGGAGTCTCAGTTAAAGAATTAGCTTAAATTACACCAGCCCTTGACGACATTTGGAATTCAAATAGAATTGCAGCC
This sequence comes from Myotis myotis, assembly GCF_014108235.1. NCBI lineage: Eukaryota > Metazoa > Chordata > Mammalia > Chiroptera > Vespertilionidae > Myotis > Myotis myotis. The sequence continues at coordinate 6,925,312 of NW_023416346.1, read as the reverse complement.
ATGTAAAATAGCCAAATTATGCCTGAAAGCCCCCCGTAAGATCACAAGCCAATCTATTTTTGGCATCTTCCATGTTCTCCCTTACTAATTCTAGGCCCCATCTTCGTTACTCTGCCCATAAAGCTGCTTCAGAAGTACTTATTCCTCCTCTGCTCCCATCCACTGAAACTGTGCCCACCATGGAAATGTTGATAAAGGTGCCAAGAGATGTACCTCTTGATCCCCCCTAAAGGCCCCAACCATAGAGGTGCCCACCCACGTGCCAGCCATGTTCAAACATGCCTGAATCTCCATTTGAGCTCAAGGTAACACATACCTACTGAATACATAATGTCCTGTGTCCCACAGTGGTATGATCTGAAAGCAGGCTCTGGCTGCTTTTAGGCTCCATGGCTCAATTTGGGGGGTTGGTGATAGGTAGAAGCATAGAGCTGGGCTTGAATGGCTCCCCTGTAACTGAGGGACAATGAATGGTGTTTTCCCGAGGTGTGTGCTTCAATCAGGAAGTGGCAGGAACAGCTGCTCCCTCTGGTGGTCTGTGCCTTCCACCCGGGGGGGGGGGGGGGGGGGGTCAGCTTCAGCAGTTTGGTACTGTTCATATCTCTTAGAACTATTCCTGAGTGCAGGGTATTTAAAAAACAGTTTCTGAATCAGACAAACCCAAAATGAGGAATGTTCTGTTAAAAATGCTAATGTCACACAAGATGAAGAACGGTTGTGGAAATGTTCCGGACATGATAACTAAAAGCAATACCTCACTTTGGGGTGGTGAACACAAAATACAATATACAGATGATGTCTTATAGAATTGTACCCCTGAAACCTATATAATTTTATTAACCAATGTCACCCCCAGTAAATTCAATAAAAGCAATACCTCAACCTAGAGCAGATTCTGCAATGGAGAAGGAAAGGGTATAAAGGACATTATTGTCTCAACTGACAAAAATTGGAGCACAAATGGTAAATTGGATAATAACATTATATTAGTGTTAAATATACTGAAGTTTTTAACTATGCTGCAATGTAGAGAATATGCCTATTCTTAGGAAATGCACACTGAAATACTTAGGCATGAAGGGCTATGATGTATATAATTTACCCTCATATGGTTCAAACACACACATACACACACACACTGGGGGTGGGGGAGAGAGAGAGAGAGAGAGAGAGAGAGAGAGAGAGAGAGAGAGAGAGAGAGAGAGGAAGGGAGAGAGAAGGCACGAGCATAAGGACAAACTATAAAGCAAATGATGTAAAATGTTAGTAATTGGTGAATCTGGTAAAGGGGATACAGATATTCTTTATACTATTTTTATTTTTGAAACTTTCCTGTAAATTTAAAATATTTCCAAATAAAAATGTTTTTAAAATGTAAACGACCATTTCTGTGCAAGCAGTCAAAATCTGGTGGCACATGCCTGACTGAACTCTTCCTTTGGCAGAGATGAGGAATGAGGGCTACTAGACACACCTCAAAAAGCAGTCAAATACCTGGCATTAAGTTGCCAAGTGGCATCCAAGGCCACTCATCTCTTGATTTCCCCTGTCCTTTAAGATACCAAAAATACCACTTTTTACAATTTCTCCTGAGGATTATGGGCCCTGGATGTTGGTGAAAATGTGGTTATGAAAGGAAGGTGTATTGGTTCCTTCATCCATCCGGTAAATGTTTTGAATATCTACTATGTGTCAGGAACTGTGCTAGGGGCTGAGGATGCAGCTCAGGATATAAGAGGAGATACAGCCCTGTCTTTAAAAAGCCTATGAGCTAGTTGGAGATGTAAATGTCTATTTCCAAATGAGTTGACCATGAAGTAGACTTGGAAATCCCTGGGGGATCCCAGCCTCATCAGAGCCAGTAGATCCAAGCCCCATGAGTCTGATGCACATTTAGTTTCCCCCCAGGATTTCCTAGGTTATAGATACCTTTGTATCTCCTGTTGAGAAGAAAAGAAGGAACCACCAGTGCTTACCCCAACCTGGGTGCAGCTCAACTGTTTTGGCTTAGCTCTTTGCAAGCTGCTCTGCCCTCTGTGAGAATCAGGGAAGAGGTCAACATGCCACTCCATTGATGTCCCTGGGCTGATGGACCAGTAAGTTTTGGAGGACAGTCTTAATAGTGATGTATGCCTGTAGGTTAATGTAAAGATACATCCATAATGCTTGTGGAAGGTAAAAGCCACCAAACATCTTTATGTGGAAACCTGGCAGGCTGGTGGCCTACGAGTCCTATCACTGGGGTGCTGAGTCATGAAAACAAGACAGCAGTCTTCTAAATGGACAGAATAATGACTTTTGAGGACAGTTTTGGTTCTCCCCAAATCCTGGGTATGGCACTGATTGTGATGCCCTCTACACAGGGACAATAGTGGATTCCTTTGCCATGGGGCTCTAAGTAGTCAATGTTGTAGAGGGAGTTGTAAGCATGTGTGTGTGTGTGTGTGTGTGTGTAACTGCATGTAACACCATGTGTGCCCATGTTGTTCATGGTTCTCAGGTAGGACTGACACTCACCTCTGATGCATTTTGGTCCTAGTCCAAGGAAGTTTTAGATCCAAGAAACGTTTACTGAGCCCCTACAAAGTTCCAAGCCTTTTACTTTATACTTTGACACATTTTATATCATGTACTCTTTAACAATAACCCTTTAAGGTAGGAATTATCTGCATTGTACAGATGAGAAAACAATTGAAAAGAGGTTCATTGATTTGCTCAAGTATATCATACAGCTTTGTTAAAAAAACACTCACTCACAATACTCTTAGCTGAGGACTGTCTGTGTTGGTTGCTTATCTTACAGTATTTCTTGTTTCCTCCTCTACTGGAGCCATGGCTCCCTTATACAAGCTCCCTTCTTTCTTCTCTTTTCACTAGCCCTCATGGGCTTTCTTTTTTTTTAATACTGCATTTAATAGCACAAAAAATCACGAATACAAAGAAACTGGCAAAGGTGTTTGTCAATGAGATATCCCTGCCTCCTCCACTTTTCTGCTTTCATACCCATGTATGTAATGGGCTACATTTGTATAAACTTTTCATTTTCCCCCCAAACATAGAACTGTTATGATTGGTCAGTTGAAGCTGAAACACCCATGGAGAAAGATGTTTTACAGTTACAAGGGCACAAAACCCCCCCATTCCACCCCCCTCCCACCCCACACTTTCCCACACAATCTTTTGGAGGAATATAGGATATGTACCAGTGTCAGGATCTCCCTGCCTTCCTCACCAGAGCATTCCTGCCATTTAATTTTCTTTTCTATGATTGTTTAGACTAGAGCCTCTTCTCCCACCCCTCCTACTTCTTTTCCAATCAGAACCTCTTAGACACTGGATACTGTTCAATTCTTACTCTGTCAGGCCCATGGGCCACACAAGTAGTCCTTTAAATCTCGATGCCAGTTGTAGCATAGGTGTTGTCATATTCCATTTCAGGTAGGTCTGTGTGTCACTTCAGTAGGCTTGTGTATTCATTTCTTTTACTTTTTCTGATTCATGTTCCAGGACCTGTTTGTGATAGAACAGTAAATACCCTTCACTGTCTAGAACGTCCTTAATACTGGCCTTGGTGATAACAGCATCATCACACTTGAACCACTGGTCCTTGTGGTGCCGGATGAAGCTGGTGTAGTGGCCACTCTCCAAAGTTCCTTGGTGATTAACCACAGCAAACAAGGAATACTTATTCTCATCGTTTCCACTACTGGTTGGCAGCTGCAACTGTCCATTCATCCTGCCCTCTTTACTCGAGGCCATAAATGGTGTCATATCCAGCTCCAGAGGAAAGGATATGTATGTAGTGATCTTGCGCCTCTGTTTAGCCGAGTGTTCGAATCGTTTGAAATGAAAACAGGCAACAACAGGTAACTTATTCATCATGAGCTGTTTGGTAGATTCCTGGTAACTTTGACAACTACCGCACTTGATTTTGGCACTGCTTCCTAGGTGCTCTGGCCTTGTAAACCTTCGCAAGCAGTCTGTGAGCGTGGTGGTTCCTGGTATGTGGCTTTCTCCATTCACACTGCTCTCCCTCCCTGGGCTCATGGGCCAGAAGGAGGTGCAAGAACCAGGCAAGTCCAAACTGATGTCCCAGCATGGGTCTATCGTGGTGGAGACACCATGGCAGGCTTGACAGGTGACATCGGACTGCAGGCCACCTGTGAAGATTTGGTCTATGATGCAGTTACAATGGTTGGGATTGTTGGCAGCCTTCCCAACATCATCACCTTTGCAGTGCCGGTGCAGGACATCTAGCGCTGCAATGAGAAACTCGTGGGCATCCTGTTGCCTGTACCCTGCTAAATGACGTGCGTGTATCCATACCAGGTGCAGTAATTTATAGGGAACATGAGGAGAAGGGTTTCCAGAATACAACTCCCGAAAAAGTGAAGACATCTCACAGACCAGACACAACTCCGGACTTGGCATTTCACATCTGTGCCTGTCAGAGAGAAAGAAATCTCTCAAGATTGGAGTGTGGGTAAGGGCCTGGACGATGCAGTTCATAAAGCACGTGTTGCCAAGATTGATTAGTCCTCTTAAACCAATGGTGAAGCTGGAGGTGATTCTTCTTCTCCTCGGGTTGTGTCCCAGCAGTTCTAACTCGGGTTTTGTTGTCTCCCAGGTTGGGTACTTCTCCCCGAGGCCAGGCACTGAACACTGCTGGTAAGAAACCTCGGTTGAGGTGGAAGCTTGTAATTTCAAGGCTTCTCCTTGCTCTTCTTTGGCAATTTGCTCAATGTCTTTGTCATATACATAGTCCTTACACATAAAGCAGTATATACCTCCATAGTAAAGGTCTACAGCTAAGTTGTGTTGTTTCGTCTGGGCGTGCTCATGAATGTGTTTCTCCGTGAAGCAGCCAAAGAAGACACAGGAAAGGCAAGAGTGGAGTCTGTTCAGGTGGGTGCCACACACATGGCAGATGCACGACTTTGCCTTGCTTTTCCTGGTCTCCGGGGTTCTACACCACACGAAGCACTGGTAGATCACCCGCAATCCCTGCCTCCAGTTCTCTCCCACCTTAAAGCTGTTCACGTGGGAACAGCCTGGTGGACCCACAGCGAAATCCACATCCAAGCATCCGCCCCCAGGGCCGCGCCGGGGCCGGGGCCGGGGCGGGGGCCGTGGCCTAGGCTGCGGTGGGGTACGAACTCGGGTCTGAGGCCGCGGCCGAGGTCGGCGGCGGGGGGCACGACTGCGCCGCGGAGAGGGATCGGGGGCCCGCAGGGGATCGGAGGGAAGGGAGGGGGGAGGAACCTCTTCGCTGTTGCCGCCGCCACCGCTGCTCCGCGTTGGGTTCTCATCCTCCAGCTCCTGCTTCGGCTCCTGCTCTGCCTCCCTTACCGGCTCGGATTCGAGCTCCAGCTTGAGCTCAACCCGGCGGCCAGGACCCTCCTCCGGCTCCACCTTCCCGGTGGCGTCCACCTTCCCCGCTGCCTCCACCTTCCCGGTGGCGTCCACCTTCTCCACCGCCTCCACCTTCCCCTCCACCTTCGCCTCTGTCTCCACCTTTCTCTCCGCCTTCTCCGCCGCCGTCTCCGCCGTCTCCGCCTCTTCTACCTCCTCCGCCTCCACTGGCTGCGGCTCCTCCCCCTGATCGCTGGGTTCGGGCGGCCACTGGGCGTGGCGGCGCGGGGGCCACGCAGACCTGGGGTGTCCCCCGCCCGGCCTGAGGGTGCGCGGTGGCTGTGGCAGCTGGACCCAAAAGGGACTTTCACTGAAGGAGGGGCGGCGGAAGCAGGCGACGCCTCCGGGATCCTCCCGCCGAAGCCCCCTAGCGGAGGCCGCTTCTGCAGCCAGGCCCGGTTTCCTTTAATTCAATATTTCCCAAACTTGCTTGTTCCTGAGAATCACGTGGGGAGTGTGTTAAAATTACAGATTCCTCGGCAACACCCGCTAACCCACTGAATCAGAATCTCGAAGGGAGGTGCTCCGGAACCTGTGTCTTTAACTAGGGCCCGAGAGGATTCTTATGATCAGGCAAGTTTGGGAAACACAGCTCTAATTCATTGAGGCTGGCGGGAAGGGGGGCGGGGACCGCGCAGTCTCTTTAAGGCGCTTCCAGTTCTTGGCTCCAATCGCAGCTCTGACCCCCTTCATCGTCTCCTCCCCACTCCTCGTCCTTCCCTCGGTCCAGGCGGCTTTCCCCAGCACTGCGGGGCCGGGGACACAGAGATAACCAAGTCCAGAAATGTCTCTGGGGCTGTGAAATGTCCCCTCGGAGGCCAGGTCCCGAAGAGCGCAGTCAGGAGCTATGATAGAACATCATCTCTGTGGCTGCGCCTGCTCTCTGAGCCAGTCCCACGCTCCCCTTCCACCTCAGGTTCTGCCCCCCCCCCCCGGTCCCCCTCTGCCCAATGGAGCCCCAGATCCATTCTGGGACCGGCCTGGACCTTAGACTCCCAAGGCCGCTGGACCTGAAGAGGCACGTCCCTTTGCCCATTTATCGGCGTTCCGCAGAAGCTGTGCCTGCTCCTCGCCTCTTCCTCTGGACTCCCAAAGCGATTGGACTTCTGGCCCAACAGATGCTGAGCAGCTGGGGGAGGGAGGGGAGAGAGAGCGCTGCATCAGGAGAGACCAGGCACAACAAAGCCATGCTTACAGTTGGCACCTCGCCTATGGCTGAGAGAGAGGCCGGAACTACAGGACCACACCACAAGACTCTCAAGCACTAGCAGGTGGGAATTGCAGGGGGAGCGGCGGGGAGGGAGGGGGGAGGGCGGAGAGAGTAGGCCTGGGTCTGAGAGCTACTGCTGGCAATGGGTAGCAGCACTACCGGTCGGCCAAAGGAGAACTGAGCTCAGAACAGGTGTCTCAGATCTTGGGCATGTTGGGGGACGTCATGGAGGGGCCACAGGTGCTGGACCCAGGGAGGACAGCTCAGGGCTGGCGTCAGGATAGGACTCAGAGGACAAGTATTAACCATTTTTGGAGGATCAGGGGAGAGTGTGTTCTAGGAAGAGTCAGTCCCTGATTCCCGTACGCACCACTGGGATTGTGGGGCTATACTGCTGGATGATACCCTGGGAGAGTTCTTGGTTAGCATGGTATCTTAAAGATATGTGAGCCCGGCCAGTGTTGCTCAGTGGTTGCGCATCATCCTGGCCCCTTCCTTCAGGCAGGAGGGGTGCTGAGGCTTCCAAGGGTTAGCAGTATGGTTGTCAGGAATCAGGAGCCCTGAGGATAGGGTGCCTGGTTCCCATACAGCTGAAGTCCCCAGAGCTGCCCTGGTGCCTCCCCTTCCTAAGCCAACTCTTGCTTCAATTCCTTGAAGCACCACAGCATCTTTCCAATAAATCCTGCCCTTTGTGGCCTGCAACCAGAGGAACTGCAACTAGTTCAGCCACTGAAGGATTCCTGCTCCTGCTCTTGCTGCTAAAAATGACAAAGGTAATGGAGGGGTGGAGACCAGGAGGTACTCTCATCCCACCTCCACAGAAAAACAGACATCAAAGAGAACTAGATCTCTGTGTACCTGGGACTGTCTACTACTGAAAACACCATGGCAACCCAGCTGCCTTACTGATCAACTTCCTGCAGAAGCTCTCTGGTCCAGCATGTTCTGGAAGGGGGGTAGGGGGGGACTCTACCATCATTCACTGGACAAGTATCTATTCAGCTCCAATCCAGAGCCAGGTGTTATACTAGGAGCTGTGGACACACACTGAAGGATACAAACTTGCCCAGTGCCAGAATCAGGACTGGGAAGTATCTAGGTCACCAGCAGACAAGAGGCACCAAAATCAAAAGAATCAAGAAAAAATATCAGAAACAGTTTGATATTCTTTTTAAACAGTTTTCCTCCTTGGAAAAGTTAGAATTTTGTTGTGCTTCTTTACATTCCTTTCCTGATTGCATGTTGCTTTTGCTCTGAACCACATATAAGGGTGTCAGCATAATCTATTTTTTCCTTTCTCACTTCCTTTTTATTTTAACTACTAGAGGCCCAGTGCACAGATTCGTGCAATGGTGGGGTCCCTCAGCATGGCCTGGACCCTCTCACAATCCAGGACCCCTCAGGGGTTGTCAGAGGCCCGGTGCATGAATTCGGCCTGATACCCACAGGCCAGGCCGAGGGACCCCCCACCAGTGCACGAATCCATGCACCTGGTCTCTAGTATGCATATAAGATCTTTGGTTAATCTCTACTGGCCCTCCCCTGTCCCCCTTTCCCTCTGAGATTCATCAGTCTGTTCCATGTTTCCATGCCTGTGCTTTGAGTGTCTGCCCCCTGGTGGTCAGTGCATGTCATAGCTACCAGTTGAATGGTGGAACAGTGGCCAGTTGCTTAGGCTTTTATAGATAGGACTAGAGGCCCAGTGCACAAAAATTTGTGCGTGGGGGGGTCCCTCAGCCCGGCCTGTGCCCTCTCTCAGTCTGGGACCCCTCGAGGGATGACCACCTGCTGGCTGAGGCCTGCTCCCTGGGGGATTGGGCCTAAGATGGCAATCAGACATCCCTCTAGCAGCCTGGCAGCCCTCAGGGGATGTCCACTTGCCAGCGGGGAGCAGACCTAAGCTGCAGTCGGACATCCTTAGCGCTGCTGAGGAGGCAGGAGAGGCTCCCACCACCACCACTGTACTGGCAGCCATCAGCCTGGCTTGTGGCTGAGCAGAGCTCCCCCATGTGGGAGCACACTGACCACCAGAGGGCAGCTCCTGCATTGAGCGTCTGCCCCATGGCAGTCAGTGTGTGTCATAGTAACCAGTCATTCCCAGTCTTTCTGCTGTTCGGGACAATTTGCATATTACCCTTTTACTATATAGGATAGAGGCTTGGTGTACAGGTGGGGGCTGGCTGGTTTGCCTTGAATGGTGTTCCGAATCAGGGTGGGGGTCCCACTGGGGTGCCTGGCCAGCCTGGATGAGGGGCTGATGGCTGTTTTCAGGCTGCCCACACCCCCTTCAGGGTGGGCGTCCCCACTGGGGTGCCTGGCCAGCCTGGATGAGGGGCTGATGGCTGTTCTCAGGCTGCCCGCACCCCCTTTAGGATGGGGGTCCCCCACTGGGGTGCCTGGCCAGCCTGGATGAGGGGCTGATGACTGTTTTCAGGCTGCCTGCACCCCCTTCAGGGTGGGGGTCCCCACTGGGGTGCCTGGCCAGCCTGGATGAAGGGCTGATGGCTGTTCTCAGGCTTCCCGCACCCCCTTTAGGATGGGGGTCCCCACTGGGGTGCCTGGCCAGCCTGGATGAGGGGCTGATGGCTGTTTTCAGGCTGCCTGCACCCCCTTCCAGGTGGGAGTCCCCACTGGGGTGCCTGGCCAGCCTGGATGAGGGGCTGAGGGCTGTTTTCAGGCGGGCCAAGCCTGCAACTGAAGCTCCCAGTCTCTCCTTTTTTTCTTTTCTTTTTTTTTTATTCTGGGATTTATTTACCTTCTGTAATTGAAACTTTGTTGCAGCTCCAGCTCCGAGGCGGGGTGGCTGAAAGCAGGTATCTGGGGTTTGTTTAGCTTCTATAATTGCAACATTGTTGCTTAGACTGGAGCTCTGAGCCCGGCTGCAGCAGGCGGGGAACCTTGGCTTCCTCCATCACTGGAGCAAGCAAGCCTCATGTTCCCTTCAGCTGTCTGGCTGCCAGCCGCCATCTTTGTTGACAGTTAATTTGCATATCGCCCTGATTAGCCAATGGGAAGTGTAGCAGAGGTATGGTTAATTACCATGTTTGTCTATTAGTAGATAGGATAGATAGATAGATAGATAGATAGATAGATAGATAGATGGTTCTTGATTTGAAGAAAATAAGTTTGATAGTTTCTAAAAGGGCACAATATAATATAATCAGGGAGACAAATACCAGTATATATGGTATATAATTGACTGGACAATTCTGTAAGTTTCTGTACAATTTGTTAATGAACTGGATCTTAAAGATATGTGAGCCCGGCCAGTGTGGCTCAGTGCCTGAGCATCAACCTATGAACCAGGAAGTCACAGTTTGATTCCCAGTCGGACACATGCCTGGGTTGTGGACTCAATCCCCAGGAGGGGTTGCAGGCGATAGCTGATCAATGATTCTCTCTCTCCCTCTCCCTTCCTCTCTGAAATCAATTAAAAAATAATAATAAAAATAAAGATATGTGAGTCATGAATATAATTTCAAGAATAATGGTTATTTAAACCAGGGGTCCTCAAACTATGGCCTGCGGGCCACATGCAAATACAAATATTGTATTTGTTCCTGTTTTGTTTTTTTACTTCAAAATAAGATATGTGCAGTGTGCATAGGAATTTGTTCATAGTTTGTTTTTTTAAACTATTGTCTGGCCCTCCAACGGTCTGAGGGAGAGTGAACTGGCCCCCTGTTTAAAAAGTTTGAGAACCCCTGATTTAAACAATTGGTTGCTTTTTTAAAAAATTTTGTTTTATTGCTTAAAGTATTACAAAGAGTATTACATATGTCTCCTTTTTTTCTCCCCCTTAACATTCCCCCGGCCTCCCCTACCCCACAGTGTCTTATGACCATTGGTTATGCTTATATGCATGCATACAAGTCCTCATCTCTTACCCCCCCCTCCCACCCCCCAATCCTCCCCGGCCTTCCCGCTGTAGTTTGACAGTCTGTTCGAGGCTGTTCTGCCTCTGTATCTATTTTTGTTCATCAGTTTATAATGGTCTTTATTATCCATAAATGAATGAGATCATGTCGTATTTTTCTTTCATTGACTGGCTTATTTCACTTAGCATAATGCTCTCCAGTTCCATCCATGCTGTTGCAAATGGTAAGAATTCCTTCTTTTTTTACAGCAGCATAGTATTCCATTGTGTAGATGTACCACAGTTTTCTAATCCATTCATCTGCTGATGGGCACTTAGGCTGTTTCCAGATATTCGCTATGGTAAATTGTGCTGCTATGAACATAGGGATGCATATATCCTTTCTGATTGGTGTTTCTGGTTTCTTGGGATATATTCCTAGAAGTGGGATCACTGGGTCAAATGGGAGCTCCATTTTTAACTTTTTGAGGACACTCCATACTGTCTTCCACAGTGGCTGCACCAGTCTGCATTCCCACCAGCAGTGCATGAGTGTTCCTTTTTCTCTGCATCCTCTCCAGCACTTGTCGTTTGTTGATTTGTTGATGATAGCCAGTCTGACAGGTGTGAGATGATACCTCATTGTTGTTTTGATTTGCATCTCTCTGATGATTAGTGACTTTGAGTATGTTTTCATATGTCTCTTGGCTTTCTGAATGTCCTCTTTTGAGAAGTGTGTATTTAGGTCCTTTGCCCATTTTTTGATTGGATTGTTTATCTTCCTTTTGTTAAGTTGTATGAGTTCCCTAGAAATGTTGGAGATTAAACCCTTATCGGTGATAACATTGGCAAATATGTTCTCCCAGGCAGTGGGCTTTCTTGTTGTTTTGCTGTGCAGAAGCTTTTTATTTTGATGTAGTCCCATTTATTTATTTTCTCTTTAGTTTCCAATGTCCTAGGAGCTGTATCAGTGAAGAAATTGCTTCGGCATATGTCTGAGATTTTGTTGCCTTTGGATTCCTCTAGTATTTTTATGGTTTCCCGTCTTATATTTAAGTCCTTTATCCATTTTGAGTTTATTTTTGTGTGTGGTGTAAGTTGGTGATCTAGTTTCATTTTTTTGCATGTATCTGTCCAATTTTCCCAACACCATTTATTGAAGAGACTGTCTTGACTCCATTGTATGTTCTTGCCTCCTTTGTCAAATATTAATTGAGCATATTGGTTCAGGTCGATTTCTGGGTTCTCTATTCTATTCCATTGATCTATATGTCTGTTCTTGTGCCAGTACCAGGCAGTTTTGAGAACAGTGGCTTTGTAATACAGCTTGATATCTGGTATTGAGATCCCACCTACTTTGTTCTTTCTCAGGATCACTGCAGCTATTCGGGGTCTTTTTTTATTCCAGATGAATTTTTGGAGAGTTCGTTCTAGGTCTGTGAAATATGCTGTTGGTATTTTAATGGGAAGTGCGTTGAATTTATAGATTGCTCTGGGTAGTATGGATATTTTACTGATGTTGATTCTACCAATCCATGAACATGGTATATTCTTCCATCTGTTTGTGTCTTCCTCTATCTCTTTTTTCAATGTCCTGTAGTTTTCTGAGTACAGGTCTTTTACCTCCTTAGTTAAGTTTATTCCTAGGTATCTTAATTTTTTTGGTGCGATGGTAAATGGGATTGCTTTTTAGTTTCTCTTTCTGTAAGTTCATTATTGGTGTATAGAAATGCCATTGATTTCTTGGTATTGATTTTGTATCCTGCTACATTGCCAAATTCATTTATTAAGTCTAATAGTTTTTTGATGGACAATATCATGTCATCTGCGAATAAGGACAGTTTTACTTCTTCTTTTCCAATTTGGATGCCTTTTATTTCTTCTTCTTGTCTAATCGTAATGGCTAATACTTCCAGTACTATGTCGAACAGGAGTGGTGAGAGTGGGCATCCCTGTCTTGTTCCTGTTCTTAGGGGAAATGGTTTTAGTTTTTGCCCATTGAGTATGATGTTGGCTGTGGGTTTGTCATATATATGGCTTTTATTATGTTGAGGTATGATCCTTCTGTTCCCACCTTGCTGAGAGTTTTTATCAAAAATGGGTGTTGGATTCAATTGGTTGCTTTTTTTGATCCTTTATATATATACTTTTTCATTCTGAGAAAGTAGATCTACTAATCCTGGAACATCATCTAACAATCTTTTTGATGCCTAGTGCTTAAATTGGTCTGGAGTCAGTCCTGGGCAAATGGAAACCATCTCTATCTCACAAAGACTCAACCCAAGGCTAGCAGAAGGGGCTGACCTAAGGCGGGACCCCTCCTCATTACAGTCACAGCACCTGAGATTGAATACAACTCTGACCACAAGGTGGCAAAAGAGTATATTATACTCCCTTGAATGTTTGTTTTGTATGTTTGTATAAAACTACTGGCTTATATAAAAATACTCTAAATATTTTTTAGCTCTGTCAGTGTGGCTCAGTGACTGAGGGTCAACCCATGAACCAAGAGTTTACCAGTTCAGTCCACTGACAGGGCACATGACCTGGTTGTGGGCTGGATCCCCAGTAAGGGGCGTGCAGGAGACAGCTGATCAATGATTCTCATCATTGATGTTTCTATCTCTCTTCCTCTCTCTCTAAAATTAATAAAAACATTTAAATTATTTATAAAAATATATATATTAACATTGTGCTCTACACATTGAGACATCTAAAATTTTGCATCAAAAATGTCAGTTAACTGGAAATAATGTGATCTCTGAAAAATATTGACATTCACAAAACTGTTACATCACAATTTCACATGAAACCTAAATACCTTAATGATTTGAGAGCCACCATCATCTGTTTTAAAAATTCATAGTTAAGCTCTTCTTTGATAGTTGGAAGTTGTATGTTTTTCCTTTTCTCCCTGAGTTCTTAATTCCATTCTATTATAACAGAATTTTGTCCCAATAATATATATTTTTTTACTTGAAATTATTTTATTGATTATCCTATTTCCCTGCAGCAAAATATATATATAAATGTTTTTGCTATTTAAATTCTTTTTAATGTTCCTGTGATCCTAAAGCTCTAAGTAAGTGCTGTTTAAAAATTTACTCTTGCTTGCCCTGGCTAGTGTAGCTCAGTTGGTTGGAGTGTCATCCTGTACACCAAAAGGTAGTGGGTTCGATTCCCAGTCAGGGCATGTCTGGGAGGGGTGGGGGGGTAGCAAGTGATTGATGTTTCTCTCTCCCACTTCCTCTCTCTAAAATAAACAAATAAATTTTTATTTTTGCTTGTGTTATCATGACAATTAGTATTAGAATATAATGGATCGAAATATTGTAAATATGTTACAAAATTTGAAAGGTAATTGTTAAACATCAAAGAAAAAGAATTACTAGAGATAGATAAGTCTTTGTTTTAATTTAGTGGGTGTATCCATGGATAAATATTGCCTATTGCTAGAATTAGGCAAGATTCAGCATCAATACTCTTCCTACTTTTTGCTTTGTTAAACGATAGCACACAGAAACCTGATTTATATAAATAAGTCAATGGGAATGGACATTTTGTTTTAGCAATGTCACTCAAGTCTTTGAATTCCTTTGCAGATATTTTAGGGAAATATTATAATATGGTATTTCTTCAAAAAAATTGTCATGATTTATCAGCTGACAGCAACATGGGGTTCTCCTTCCATTTTATTGGAAGCCATCTAAATTGCAAGAGGATTTGACACACACCCCCCATTCAGTTGTTAGAGCAATTTATTTCTTCATCATTGACAGCAATGTTTGGAACTGTCTCTCTGACACCCTGCGGATTTTACACTGCAAGGCAGTACACGCAGGAAACAGTTGAGATGAGTACAAGATATGCTTTTCTATTGAAAGTGCAAAAAGGACTGTTTTGAAAAGGGAGATGGAAAATAGAGAGCCAGCTTGATTCCTCCACCACAATTGTGTTTTCTGGCAGATCAATTTTTTAGAAAATATAAAATACAAAACTTGAGGATGTAGACATTGATCCTCTTAAAACTCTACGTGCTTTATGTACCTTGTGGAAAGTCTTCCTGTACGCCCTAGGTAATGCACACTCCACTTTTTTTGGGGGGGGGCCACACTCCACTTTTAAGGTTGCTGGTTTATATTTATTATAAAAGTAATGTGTATAATATTTGTGGTTTTAAAAATGGTATATAAGAGGGCACAATATGAAAAGTTAAACCTCTTCTCTCCCCTGCCAATCACACCCAGTTCTATTCCCCTAAAATAACCACTTGTTAATAGTTTCTCACGTATCCTTTGAGAAATTTTCTAGCAAATACAAACATGTTTTTACCTGTATCCTTTTATGAAATAGAAATGAGACTGTAATAAACAGATTGATCTACACTTTAGCAGTTGTATATTGGATACCAGGCAGTGCTCTCTTAGTTGACTTACACATCCAGTGCAATGCCTAAAAAGATTCCAATGACTTTTTTTGGAGGGAGGGAATTTTACAAATTAACATGGAAGAATAAAAGGCATTTTCCCTTTTCTATTTTCTCCTTCTTCCTCACAGAAATGAAGATTTAATGGCTGTAGGTGAGTAGCCATCTTATAATAAAAAAACTGATTGCCTCTAGACCTATTCTTACATGAGAGAAGAATGCCATATTTTACATCTTGTAATGTTTCAACATCTCTGAAATCATTGGAGGACAGTTTAATGATTATATTTACAGCATATTTTTCTTTCTTGGTTGTACATAAAATAATGGTGTGTCTTACAGCCAATAGTGTCTTAGGATCAGTATAACACTGGAAACGTCATCCTGTTTGAGCCTTTGTTATTTGCATTCCGGTTATATGTATCACTACCATTCCTAAGTAGTAACAGGCTTTCTATTTTACTCCTAGTGAAGTCCGAAGTCCTTTTCCTGGCCTTTAAAGCCCTACAGCAGTGGTTCTCAACCTGTGGGTCGCGACCCCTTTGCGGGTCGAATGACCCTTTCACAGGGGTCGCCTAAGACCATCGGAAAACACATATATAATTACAGATTGTTTTGTGATTAATCACTATGCTTTAATTATGTTCAATGTGTAACAATGAAAATACATCCTGCATATCAGATATTTACATTACGATTCATCACAGTAGCAACATTACAGTTATGAAGTAGCAACGAAAATAATTTTATGGTTGGGGGTCACCACAACATGAGGGACTGTATTAAAGGGTCGCGGCATTAGGAAGGTTGAGAGCCACTGCCCTACAAAATCTGGCCTTGGTCTCTTAGACCTCACTTGTTATTAACTCAGCCTTGCCTCAAACAAACTAGATCTAGTGCTGCTCCTTGAATAAGCTAAGCTAGCTCCCACTTCCAAGCCTATCCCCCTATTGTTTCCTCTGCTTGGAAAGCTCTTCCCCTAGAAATTCTCATGATTTCCTCCCTTACTTCTTTAGATTGCTGCTTAAATGTCACCTTGTCACAGAGTCCTTCCTTAGCCTCTGTATACAATAAGATTCCATCTCTGCTTTATTTTTCATCAAAACACTATCACCACACGATATACTAAATATTACACACACATAAAAATTATTATAATGTAAATTCCATGAGAGTAAGATGTTCACTATTCTATTCCCAATCAAAAGATTGAGCATCTGTGCCATCAAAGTCAGGAAAGGGAGGCCCTGTCAGGTGTGGCTCAGTTGGTTGGAACGTTGTCCTGTACACCAAAAGGTGGCTGGCTTGATTCCCTCAGATAGGAGGCAACCAATAGATTTTTTTCTCTTTCTCCCTTCCTCTCTCTAGAATCAATTTTATAAAAGTTAGGAAAGGAGAGGATTTAAAAAGTGGAGCTGAAAAAATATTCAAAGAAATAACAGCTGAAAATTTCCCAAATGACATAAACCTATAGGTTTAAGAAACTGAACAAACCCCAAACTGTATAAATAAAAAGAAATCCATGCTATATGAACATGCTTCTTTATTCACAAAAAGTGATTTGTATAAATTAAATATAACCCCCATGTCAGCTATCCTGTCAGGGACTCTGCTATTTCTTGGCCGCCATATGTTGTCCTGCTGGGACAATGAGCCTGATTGGCCAATGTTCTTCTTGGCCACTAAGAGCCATCCTGCTGGGAGGGATGAAATGGGGAACTGGTTTCATGAAGTCACACTGTAGATGAGCTCAGGCAAGGTGTTTAACCTGAATCTTACAACCTAGAGTTGAAAGCAGTAAAAGATTCAGGTGCTTTGCTTTCTGTCTACCATCATATAGGCCCCTATGACTTATTTAAAAAAAAATAAGAATTTCATTTCTCTAGTTATAAATTCATTCTTTTAAAAATTATTTTAGTTTTTCAATTACAGTTTGCATTCAACAAAAAATTATTATTTTTGAGTAGAAATGACAGTGACAGCAGATCATAATTAGTCAGGCCTCAAGTCAGCAAATACAGGGTGGGGCAAAAGTAGGCTTACAGTTGTGAGGACATAAAACAGAGTTTATTCTTGTATTATTATTTATTAATTATTGTATTATTTTCCATATGAACTACTTTAAGCCTACTTTTGCCCACCTCTGTATATTGGGAAGACCTTTGACGTAATTGTGAAGACCTCTAATATCTTCACATTGTCAGTATGTATTTTGGGAGCTGTAACTATGGCAGAAAAAATCTGCTACCAATAAATGTGATATGGAGGGAATCCACCATCCTGGGGGATTTTTGGAGAGTATTTTACTAAGAGTGGATTTATCAACTGGGATGGGGTTTCTTAAGAAAGATTTGTTCCTAGTATAAGCTCACTTTACTTAAGAATTAAGAAAGATTGTGGAGGAAGGGGCAGAAGATTCTGGAACTATATTCTCTTGGGTGAAAACCATGTTATCCCTAGTGCAGCAGCAGGAAGCCAGTAAGGTTAAAAACAAAAAGAAGGAGATTACCAGCATTTGTGACAGTTTTCCCTTTTCAAGAAGTGGAAAGAAAAAGCAGTGACAATCTAGAAAATGTGTGGTGCAGTGCTGACCTATTTTTCTGTGGACAGATGAAAGTGGCAGGCCAGTTAGTTTCAGTCCTAAAGGTTAAAGGGCAACAGCTCTAACAAATGGAAAACTGTGGAAAGATGGAAAGATAGTCACAGTGACTCACTGAGGACTCTGTTTTAAGAAGTAAATAGAAAGAATCTGTCTGAAAGTGATGAGGTATTTGAGGAGTGCCAATGCAAGGGACAAGCCCCTATCATTATGGTGCACCCACTGCCATTTGACCTTTACTAAGAGGGCAAGTCTGCACATGAGGCTGTTAAGATGACTCAAACAAGAAAGATGATTTGCAAGGCATAAAATAAACCTACAAGAAGGAGCTGGGACAAAGCAGCCTGGGGCAACCAAAAAAAAAAACACAAAAAAAACCTACCCTGCTCAGCCATCCACCCACCCTGAAGTGTGATAGCCATTTATCATTGAAAATCTTGAAGTCCAATGAGTCCAACAATATTTTCAAGGCCATGAAAATGTCATAAGAACTGAAAAGTTTTCCAAATGGCTAATGGAGGTGAGCTAAGGTAAGGGGCAACAAAACACTGGAGAGAAGAGGCAGCTGTAGGAGTCTTTGCTCAGACAGTTGATATGGGGATATATAGAAGGAGATGAGAAAACATACAGGGAGCATTTAGGAACTGAGTCAATTAGAAGGCAATGGGAGGAGGGAGAGAGAGGAGAGAGAGAGAGAGAGAGAGAGAGAGAGAGAGAGAGAGAGAGAGAGAGAGAGAGAGGTATCCTCATGAGAATCATGAGGAAGATATTTTGCTGGTCATCACAAAGGCTAGATGGTGGATAGTCATACCATTCAATTAGTATGGAACCCCTGGGTTTCCCAGCCCCAGTAATAACAACAAACACTCAAAAACAATTGAGCCCTATAGCCAGTTTTCCTCAATGGATAGAGCGTTGGCCTATGAACCAAAGGGTCCTGGGTTCGATTCTAGTAAAGGGCAGGTACCTCAGTTGTAGGCTTCTCCCAGGCCTGGGTCCTGGTCGGGGAATGTACAGGAAGCAACCAATTGATGTGTTTCTCTCACATCAATATTTCTTTGTCTTTCCCTCTCTCTTCTACTCTCTCTAAAAATCAATGGAAAAATATCCTGAAGTGAGAATTAAAAAAAAAAAACTTGAAAATTCAGCACTTGGATCCTATAATGTGAAATATGGAAAGATTATATGACTTTCCAATTAGTATAACCAAAAGAACTAGAAAGTCAGAACAAAATAGTTGGAGCTGAATACTTTCTAGAAACCATCTAGAAAACAAACTTTTGGTGGTGAACTAAAGGCTTAGGATGGTGAGTCCCTGCAACAAACCAATAGTATTTACCTCTTCTTAGAGACATGGGCCAGTGGAATATCCAGTATTTGATGAACTCTATTTGGCACCACCTATGCTATTCTTCCTATTAGAGAAGAAGGAAGTCTGACATAAGTTAGGTGCACAGACTCTGAAGCCATCATTGCCAGTATTCAAATCCTATCTCTGCCATTTCCTAGCTATGAGAACTTGGGCAGATTATTTAACATCTCTGTGTTTTAATTTTTTCATCTGTAAAAATAGATATAGCAATAACAATTACTCCATTTTAGCATTGTTGTGAGTGGTGACTTTGTAAATGTAAAATGACTCATAACAAGCAATAGCTTTTATAAACATTATTTTTTATTTATTATTATTTTCATTTTGCTAGGGGCCCAAAGTATAAAGTAGGTGGAGAAATAAGAATTGCGGACATTGGATGCCTTGGCCAAATCGTGCAATAAGACTCTAAACTATTAAGACTTTAGAACCAGAAACCTGAGCTGGATCCTCTTCTCTACATTCTTGTTCCCAGCCAATACAACTTGAAGGAGGGCCAGAAACATCCCTCTCTGATGGGTAGGTCCCAAGTTTCCCTTTTATATGTCAGGAAACTCCTGTCATAACTAACCTAATTCAGCATAGGGATCTGTATTAGTCTCCCAGGACTACAATAATGAATTGCCACAAA
Organism: Myotis myotis; assembly: GCF_014108235.1. Lineage (NCBI taxonomy): Eukaryota > Metazoa > Chordata > Mammalia > Chiroptera > Vespertilionidae > Myotis > Myotis myotis. Next base: position 6,905,806 of record NW_023416346.1, on the reverse strand, counting down.
CTGGATGGTTTTAAACAACAGAAATTTGTTCTGTCTTAGTTCTGGAGGATAGATGTTTAAAATCAAGGTGTCTGAAGTGCCATGCTTTCTCTGAGGGCACTAGGGGAGAATCTGTTTCATGCCTTTCTCTTAGCTTCTGGTGTTGCCGGCAATCCTTAGCATTCCTGGCTTGTAGACACATCACTCCAATCTCTGCCTTTGTTGTTACATGGCATTCTCTCTATGTGACTCTGTCTCTGTGTCTCTTCTATTCTTATAAGGAGAGCAGTCATATTGGATTAAGTGGCCACCCTAATGACCACATCTGCAAAGAGCCTATCTTCAAATAAGGTTACATTCATAGATACTTGGGAGTAAGGCTTCAACCCCTGACAGGATCTAAGACAAGAAACATTTTAGTATACCTGAAACCATGATGCTGTCACATATATTGGATGGTGGAAAGAAGTAAATGTTAAAGGGGAGGACTAGTTTTCTACTTGCCTAGAATGCTCCCTGCAATGATTCTAAACCAGTCACTCTAAGAATTTTATTTTTCCAGAAGACTTCTAGTTGAGGGCATAACTTTAGGTAAACTTTGAAAAACACTGCTCAAGGTTTACTCTTCTCAGTGGTAGTTTACAGCTACTCTTGTTGAACTGAGGTCATTCCAATTATGTAGGAAGATGTCCCCATCAATGGGAACCATCCAATTAAAATATTTTGCTGCTAAGGCAAGATGGATACTTCCAACTAAGAAATGACATGGAAAATAGAAAACCTCACAGATATGAATGAGCAGTCACACATATCTAACACCCCCAACCCTGTGGACATTGTAGAGAGAATGAATCAGGTTGAAAGGTTGAACTGCCTAAGTGTCTAGTTTGGCTAAACCCTTCCCCTTTAGGTTGACTAGCCTGAGGAAGCAAAAACCATACATATTAAGGCCTGACTGACAAGTTTTGTGTAGGCCTTAATACACTGGGGGTCCAAGAGTGGGAGTCAGATATAACACACAATTTGGCAAAGAGTTACAATAGTTAATTTGAGGTTCTAAAATGTAAAACTATCAGCTATATGATAAAGTCCAGGTCAGAGCTCTACTCATGCCAAAGAGAAAGCCTGAGAATTAGTCATGGCACATTGTCAGGTTCCATTCCTGTTCCCAAACTTGAGTGAGGTGTGGAGGATGAGGGATCCATTCTCAATAATGTGTAAGTTCATACTGAATGTATGCAAGTAGGATAATAGGCCCTGGTATATCCATGCATTGCAGTTAAAGAGGCATAGGCAGAAGTCCTCAACCCTTTCCCTGAAGGGTTAAAACTAGAGACAAATGCAAGACTTACTCTTAGAATGCCATCTGTAATGGACATAAAAATGTACCACTGAGATCTCTTGCTACAAGAAAAATAATTGGCTAATAGCCCCAGTTTCTACCTGACTTGGTCCACCACCATTTTTGTGCCAAGACTATGCTTTCCTCAGGCTACCAACAGCCATTGACTGAACATGGTGCAAATACTAGTGCTGATCCATCCTTGTGGGACACAATGTTCCTCGAAGCCATGTACCTGGCTCAAACTTTCTTTGAACTGTGCTATAGGCTAGGACTCTTTCTAATCAATCCTTCTTTCTTCCCCCTCTCCTTTCACAATGTCAGACCTGGATCATAGTCTGAAGGCTCTCTCAGCCTATTTCTGCTTCTTCCTCTTTATAACCCATAGCCATTTCTCCCTATAAATTTCTTGCACATCCAATCCCATCTTGGCATCTGCTTCTTGGAGATTTTGAATAGACATGAATTGTACTGTTGATGAGATCCAAGAAACCAAATTATCAGGGAGAGTTTGGGGACCAGAATACTCTCCAACTGCTGAACAAAGTGGATGTCATTTTGAGTTGTAGATGGGAACAGATATCCCTTTTCACAAGATGGTGACCCAGATGCTGAAGATTTCACCAGTAGTGACCTGGGGAAATGCCCAGTAGAAGTGAATACCCTTGCAAATATGATGATTCTGGCATTTGAAAGATAGGTCAATAAGGTTGCCTGATTATTACTAATTTGTATTTATGTCCTACAAAGGGATAATGAGATTGAGGACTATTAACAAGCAACTATAAATATAATGACTAAGTATAAGAGCCAGAGAATCTTGTTGCTAGCTTATAAAGATGCCCCTTTCTCCTTCAGGAGAAGAGCAGACACATCAATAAAGCAGACTCAGGATTTGATAGTAAGAGCCTCAAGATGGTTAAATGCTCATCTCAGGCAAGTCTGTCACACTAAAGTTGGAGCTTTGGTTGAAAAAACCTGAGACCTAAAAAATAGAATGGTGACATCTTGGTTGATACTCCTAAGATGATGGCTCTGTAGAGTTCCTTGGACTCATATAAATTGCAGAGGTAACCAACCCTTCCCTAGTAAGAGCTGGCACTTTTCTCATACTAGAAGATGCCAGTGAGGCTTCACCCCACAAAGCAAATGGCTTCCCTTTCAGGAGCTGCCCTAATATTTTCTCCTAGCTGCCAGGCTAATAACCTGGATTAAATCCCAGCATCCAACTGGAGATATGCTGGACCTAATAAGTAAGGAAGTAGATTACATACTGAAGGAGCTGCAAGAATTAGCTAACACATAGTGGAATGAGCCAGGTACTTGGCTCATTGGATTTTAAGGTACTTGATCATGGAAGCTAGAACATAGCATTGAAGAAGCAAGACTTTATCAATTTGAGACTACTTTCTTGGGAGGTGGATTTAACATTTTGGGATTCGGTAAACTCACTGCTAGGGTGGCATAGGCCATGCTGAGTAAAGTGGAAATGCCTACATTGCCTGGAGGATGGTGGAGAAAGGAATAAGGAGGCTGAAAGAATTGGACATGTTGGAATGGATATATCATGTGAGGTCAGAAACACTATCAGATTATGTTCCATGGAAGGCCCAGAAAACTCATTGTTCACCAAAGCCATCAGTAATGTACTGGTGAAAGGGACAGCAGGATTACTAAGAAATTCAGTAGTGGCTCTCACCTGCTGGCTAGGGCTAGCGATAAGAGAAGTGATCACAGAGCTGGGCTCATTAATGTCCACAGGATCATGGAACCTTGAAGTAATAGAGGCGAGGTGGCAGCAATTAACTGCCAGAAACCAGGACCTTGCAGGCACCATAATGACTGACAATACTTTAAGTCAGAAGAGGAGCCAATGGGGGCTTGCAGTGTAGGATGTTGTGGCATACTTACTTAGAAGGCAAAATAGACAGGCAACCAACAATGGTTCTGCTTAGCATCTACAACCAGAAAAAAAAATAAGAATAAAGAAAGAAGCTGAGAGAAGTTGCCCCAATAAAAATTGTGACTATAAAGGGATAGCTGGGAGATCTTTGTGGTGATGGAACACTTCCGTATCTTGATTGTGGTACTGGTTATACAAATATATACATGTGATAAAATGCCATTGGATGATCTACAAACATAAAAAATAAGCAAGTGCATGCAAAAAAGGTAAAATCAGAGTTAATATCTGTAGTCTAGTTAATTGTATTGTGCCAGTTGATTTCCTGGTTTTGGCAATGCACTCTAAGTTATATAAAATATCCCCATCAGGGGAAACTGGGTGATGAGCACGTAGGACCTCTCTGTACTATTTTTGCAATTTCTTATGAGTCTATAAACTTTTTTCAAAAGTTAAACATAAAGACCTTTGGAACAAACTTCAATACTCAGAGGCATATCAGCATACAGAGTAATGGCAACCCTCAGGCTGGAAATAGTAATCTGCGTAGCTGTGGTTTATTATGAAGCAATAGATACCTGAAACATGGAGAAATTGTTGCAATTCCACATTTTTTTAATGCCGAGCAACATCCAAGTGTATTTTAAGTCCAAAGCAAGGAAGAACTCTACAAGTAGCTGAAACTTTATTATGTTTTCTTATTGAGATAACAGGATTGTTCAACAGGATTGCTTTTCACAAGCCAAGCATGAAACCCATGTCAAAACTTGTAACTTGCCCGAATAGCTGCAGTGATCCTGAGAAAGAACAAAGTAGGTGGGATCTCAATACCTGATATCAAGCTGTATTACAAAGCCACTGTTCTCAAAACTGCCTGGTACTGGCACAAGAACAGACATATAGATCAATGGAATAGAATAGAGAACCCAGAAATTGACCCGAACCAATATGCTCAATTAATATTTGACAAAGGAGGCAAGAACATACAATGGCGTCAAGACAGTCTCTTCAATAAATGGTGTTGGGAAAATTGGACAGATACATGCAAAAAAATGAAACTAGACCACCAACTTACACCATACACAAAAATAAACTCAAAATGGATAAAGAACTTAAATGTAAGACGGGAAACCATAAAAATACTAGAGGAATCCAAAGGCAACAAAATCTCAGACATATGCCGAAGCAATTTCTTCACTGATACAGCTCCTAGGGCATTGGAAACTAAAGAGAAAATAAACAAATGGGACTACATCAAAATAAAAAGCTTCTGCACAGCAAAAGAAACCATCAACAAAACAACAAGAAAGCCCACTGCATGGGAGAACATATTTGCCCATGTTATCACTGATAAGGGTTTAATCTCCAACATTTATAGGGAACTCATGCAACTTAACAAAAGGAAGATAAACAATCCAATCAAAAAATGGGCAAAGGACCTAAATAGACACTTTTCAGAAGAGGACATTCAGAAAGACAAGAGACATACGAAAACATGCTCAAAGTCACTAATCATCCGAGAGATGCAAATCAAAACAACAATGAGGTATCATCTCACACCTGTCAGACTGGCTATCATCAACAAATCAACAAACGACAAGTGCTGGAGAGGATGAGGAGAAAAGGGAACACTCGTGCACTGCTGGTGGGAATGCAGACTGGTGCAGCCACTATGGAAGGCAGTATGGAGTGTCCTCAAAAAGTTAAAAATGGAACTCCCATTTGACCCAGTGATCCCACTTCTAGGAATATATCCCAAGAAACCAGAAACACCAATCAGAAAGGATATATGCATCCCTGTGTTCATAGCAGCACAATTTACCATAGCGAAGATCTGGAAACAGCCTAAGTGCCCATCAGCAGATGAATAGATTAGAAAACTGTAGCCGAAACTGGTTTGGCTCAGTGGATAGAGCGTCAGCCTGCGGACTGAGAGGTCCTGGGTTCGATTCCGGTCAAGGGCATGTACCTGGGTTGCAGGCACATCACCGGTGGGGGATGTGCAGGAGGCAGCTGATCGATGTTTCTCTCTCATCGATGTTTCTATCTCTCTCCCTTCCTCTCTGTGAAAAATCAATAAAATATATATATATAAAAAAAAAAGAAAACTGTGGGACATCTACATGATGGAATACTATGCTGCTGTGAAAAAGAAGGAATTCTTACCATTTGCAACAGCATGGATGGAACTGGAGAGCATTATGCTAAGTGAAATAAGCCAGTCAATGGGAGAAAAATACGACATGATCTCATTCATTTCTGGATAATAAAGACCATTATAAACTGATGAAGAAAAATAGATACAGAGGCAGAGCAGCATCGAACAGACTGTCAAACTATAGCGGGAAGGCCGGGGAGAGTTGGGGGGCAGGAGGGGCGGGTAAGAGATCAACTGAAGGTCTTGTATGCATGCATATAAGCATAACCAATGGACACAAGACACTGGGGGGTAGGGGAGGCCGGGGGAATGTCAAGGGGGGGGGGGGAGGAAACATTTAATACTCTTTGTAATACTTTAAGCAATAAAAAAAAAACTTGTAGCTTGATAGAAAATCCCATGGACAGTAGTCACTCTTCTAAAAAATGCTGCATCACCAACAGTCTTGATAACAGAGGACAATATCATGTGGAAAAACATGAATTCCAACTCTGAGCTGAAAAGTGATTTAGAATAGTCAAGTTATAGATGTGAAGAAATTTTAGAAATACTTTAAGCAATTTATATTGCTTTTACATTTTTAGGTATTTATAAGAATGATATATGAAAAGATACTATCTGTATAAGATTGAAATAACTCTTTCAATAAGTAAAAATTAAAAATTGTAAGTACAAAGACATTATGGTATGGTTTAATTGGCAGCTTTTTTACTTTCTTAGTGTAGTGATACATAATATAATGGTACATTTTACACTTGATGGCATCTTAGATTTGATTAAATACAGTACCTGGGAATAGTTCCTGGCCAGATCTGGTTGAACATCTTTGCCACTAACAGCCCAGCTCTGACCATGCGTTCACCTCTGCCCCCTTACACCTTGATGATGCTCATGCCTATATTAAACCCCACGCATCGGTCATTCCTGAAAGGAGGCAGCTCATCCAAGACAACCTTCATCTCACCATGACGTAGCTCCATTCCAGACTAGAGCCCTGACTTCTGCTCCCTACAACATAAGGCACTTGCCCTCTTCAACCTGCTCTAACCCCCAGACCAGGGACTTCACCTTTCGCCATCAACACCCCACCCAATTACTTGAGCTTTTTGCCTGTACATGGAAAACATTCACAACAAACTGAAGAATCTCCAAGTCACCTCCAGTAGCCAGCAAAAAAGGAAAAGGCTAAGGTTGACCATCATCACCCAGCTGCAGAAGCCATCTGAGAGGGGAAGCAGGTAGGGTTTTCTTCCTTCCTATCACTTCAGTATGATCTCGCACGGCCACAAGCTCTGGAAGAAGCTTCTAGTTCCTTTTAGGGAGAGAGAATGCTACTGAGGAGGGGAGCGCCCTAGGTCTGATTGGGAACTGTGGGGGCTACTTTTGGTCCTCGCTGGCTGTGGGCAAAGGTAGGAGGAGCCAACCTAAGACCTTTGGTTTAGCAAAGTTTTTTCATGGTATGAAAGGCAGAAGCGAGAGCCCTGATCTTTGTGTGGTCTGTAAGTGCTAAAGGGATGCCTCCTGGCCTGCTCAGCAGCTGCCGAATTGTGTAGGGGATTTAGTTTGAATAGGATACAGGAGAACTTGGGAAAGAAGAAATTTTAGGGGACGGCATTGTTCAATTTTGGAAAAATTACAAAATTTTTAATTGGTTTAGATGAAATGTTTATAATCAACAGCTAGGATCTTTCAGTAAATTTAAATGGCTTTGGGTTCTCTTTTCAATGATTTTGAGTCAAGTAGATGTGTTTTAGGTTTTTGTGGAATTGCTTCCTTGTCATGGTTCTTTTGATATTTTTGTTTTTATTTCCTTTTAAGGTAAGCAATGTTATTCTGTCTGTTCAGTTTCTGAAGTTTTCATAAGCCTTTTAAGTTTGAAAATTGGCTAAAAGTGAGTATTTCCCAACAACAGTTTATACATTGTAACAATTGATGGCATTCATTTTTAAACTATTTTAGGTTACTGTTCTAGCCACTTTTTCAGTTTGTGAATTCTTAAACATACATTTAAGGGTAAAGGGAGGAATCAATGGTGATGGAAGGAGACTTGACTTAGGGTGATGAACATACAATGAAATATACAGATGATGTAGTATTATAGAATTGTATACCTGAAACCTACATAAATTTATTAACCAATGTCACCCCAATGAATTAAATTAAAAATAAAATAAAATGTTTTTATGATGTCTCTTTGTATATTCCTTTCATATTCAATAAACTTCATTTGCACAATTTTTATCAGGCTCTCATATTATTTTGATACCTTAACTGTTCTATCAGAATTGAGAATGTGAACATTCCTAGGTGTTCCATTTGGACATTTAATTAATTTTTAAATCTTATGTGGCATTTTCTAAATTTTTTACAAATTATATATTTGCATATATTTCAGAATTTGGGGAGTGATTTATCTTTCTTTTAGCTTTTATATTTTATTTTTATGTTATTTTTAAATGAGATGTAATTGACATATAACATTGTATAAGTTAAAGGTATACATGTTGATTTGATACATTTACATATTGTAATATGATTTCCATTGTAGAATTAGGTAACACTTCCACCACATCACATATTTATTATTTCTTTTTCTTTTTTTTAATCCTCACCTGAGGATATTTTTCCCATTTATTCTTTAGAGTGGAAGGGAGGGTGAGAGACACAGAGAGAGAAACATTGATGTGAGAGAGATACATCGATTGGTTGCCCCCTAACCCCACCCCCCCCACCCCCCCCAGCACGTGCTGCAACCAGGGCCAGGCATTCAGCCTGAATCCAAGGCATTTGACCTTGACCAGAATCAAACTCCCAACCCTTCAGTCCATTGAGTGGCGCTCTAACCACTGAGAAACCTGCTAAGGCTATCATTTTTTATTTTTTTTATTTTTTGGTGAAAATAAGATCTACTCTTTTAGCAAGTATGGTGTTTATAATACCATGTCGTTTATAATCACTATACTCTGCATTAAATCTCCAAGTCATATTTATCTACTAGTTGCAAGTTTGTACCCTTAATCAACATCTCTCCAATTCCCCCTTCCCTTGCTCTGCTTGGAAGTGTTTTCATGAAATGTGCAGTTGCAAATTTATTTGAAGTGCATGCTTTCAATCACCAGTTAACACTTTTGATAACTTTTCTGCATCCTATTTAACTGTTATAAAATCAAGCCCTGGCTGGTGTGGCTCAGTTGCTTGAACGTCATCCCAGACACCAAAGGGTTTCCAGTTTGATTCTGTCAGGGCAGTTTGATCCCTGGTTGGGGTGCAACCAACCAATGTTTCCCTTTCACATCGATGCCTCTCTCTCTTTCTCCCTCAAATAAATAAAAAACATATTAAAAAAGTAAATGTTACAAAATCAGGAGTTGAACTATTTGTACCATACAGATTATGGCACACTTTTATCATCAGTCAGTACAGACTATTCTCTCTTTTTTCTCTTTTTTTCAGACTATTCTCTTTTTAATTTAATTTTATTCTTTTTCTCCTCCAAAGTCCCTACTCTCATACAGACTCTCTCTCCACAACCAACACTCTAATGTACTTAAAATTTGTCTTGAATATGTTTGAGTCTTTAAAAAATGTGTAGTGTTGCTAGATGTTACAACTTTTTAATACATTTGTTCTCAAAAATTATTTTTCAAGTTTAGTTTCTTTTCCAGATAGTAATAGTCACTTTATAGACCTAGCCTTGCTACATTTTTTGTTGTCTGTATCATTTACATCAATGCAAGCTGTACTCAGCAAAATGTTCTCAGCCCAATGACATTGCACTATTTTGCTTTCTAAATTGAAGCTTTTATCTAATTGGGCCTGTTTCATATTATGAAAGGCCAGTCTCAGTGTCAATGGCAGAGATGAGGGCTTTTTTCTGGGGAGGATGACTGATAGTAAACTCTATAGATTGCCTTGCTGAACATCTCTTCCAACCTCTCTCTAGTGCACCTTCCTTGATGACAGAGACTGAGAGCTAAAAACTCTATTTTCTCACTCCCTTGAAACCAGGAAAGGGATGTAATTTAGATTCTAATCAGGTATATTCATGTGAGAATCATCTTTGAAGATTTAGTCAAGCAGGGAAAGAGGCGGCAATATGAGAGGCCTCCATTATGCTGCTCTGGATCTAGTAGGCATGGAGTGGCTCTGGAACAACAGATATTGTTAGAAATGCTCATTGACAGTGTTGTGGGAATGAGACAAACACTTGAAACTGGATCAACAAGGCAAATTTACTTCTGCACAGAAGGATGCTATTGCCAGCTGGAAATCATGGGCAAAGCACACCTGGGAAGTCCATTTGGTTTTTATTTCCTTATGTGGGTCTTCCCTGCCCCTCACTCTGAACTCAGACTTGATTGGTCAGGACTCAGAGCTCGGGTTCCCATTATTACATGATTGGCTAATTCAGAGGAAGGGGAGGGGAAGGTGGAGCCCAAGATGGTGGCCCTCTGAGAATCTGAAGGTCAGATCAAAATGGTGGGACCTAAGATGGTAGTGAGTTCCTTTCTTTGACAGAAAAGATCACTGGTTCACTCTCACAGTATGATGGCAGCTTTCTGATCTCAGGAGCACAGCTAAGGTAGTCTGTTCTGAGAGCCAATGGCTGTGGAGGCAGATTCCTGATCCCAGGATTGTGGCTAAGGTGATGTGATCCTGAACCCAGCTGTCAGCAAAAAAACTTTCTTTTTCTAAAATACATTTTTATTGATTTCAGAGAGGAAGGGAGAGGGAGAGAGAGAAACATCAATGATGAGAGAGAATCATTGATTGGCTGCCTCCTGCATGTCCCCACACTGGGGACTGAGCCCGCAGCCTGGGCATGTGCCTTGACTGGGAGTCAAACAGTGACCTCTTGGTTCAGAGGTCAATGCTCAACCACTGAGCCATGCTGGTAGGGTAGCAAAGAAACTTTCTGATGCCCCAACTTCCTGACTGTGGCAGAGTTAGCAGTCTTCCTGATTAGGCAATTGGTTTTGTTGTTCTCGTAGTCAATTCCTGGCAGCTGAGCCTACAGTTTGCTCCTTCAGCCCTTCCGATAAGTGTAAGCTCATTATTCCTGATGTTAAATCCGTATCTTGTTAAAATAGCTAGAGTGATTTCTGTTATGGGCAACTGAACTTCGACTAATACACATGCTGATTAAAATAAAGTTCTTCCCATAAGAACTCTCTTTACTAAGTAACAACTTGTTCTCATTTTTAGATGTTCTCATTAAGGCATGTCAGGTACAGAGTCTCTCTCACCACCCACAAATCCCAGACTAATAACCAGATGAAAGGAGTCTATCATATATTAGTGGAGAAACTACTTTTTCTGAGCAATAAGAACCCTTTGTCTTCAATGGAATTTACTTTTAGTTACTGTGTCCCCCCTCTTCAAATAAATTGACTTAATAGGGAAATGTCTCCGTCTTTTTTGCCCAGGACCCTGGCATCAGAGTTTTAGATCCCAAAAGGGAGGAGATAAGGGGAGAAGAGTAGGATCTACAGATCATCTTTATCAGAAAGAAAAAGAGCAACAATTGTAAGCTTCCAGGGCTCCATATGTGGGAGCTTGGTAGTCAGGCTCTGCGCATCTTACTGGGGCTACCTGGAACTGCACCAAGCTCTGGAAGAGTCAACCTGCTGAGAACCTACAGGGTGACAGAGGCACCTACTCTCTGCTTGACTTGCATCCTCACACCCCCAGATGTATCCCATCAATCTGAAAATAAGGAAAGACCTACTCCTTGTATGCACAGTGCTTCCAGATGTTAAAGGCTGGGTGGTTTGGGAGGGCCCTGGGAAGCCCAAAGAAAAATACACAGATAACTACACTAATGGTAGTTCCATCAAATTAGGTCCTAACCAGCTCTTTCCTACCTCTGAATTCATACCATCCCCACAAAACTTTTGATACTTATCTTCCCTTTGTCTTTTTAATTTTCACTTGTCCAGGCTAATACCCTTGTTTAACTTGCACTCTGAGTTTTCTCCCCTTTGGCTGCATTTCCTAAGCTCCTATTAACCACATGCCTGTTACCATTGTGTCTTTTCCAACTAATAAATTCCTAAACCACTCCTTTGGGGCCCAGTCCTGGGTCTTCTTGCTTGTGCCTTTTACTGTAAGGCAACTCTGTTGGGACCTGGCCCAGCTCAGACTGAGGACTTGCTAAAGAATACTACCACCATCATCACCCCAGGCATTATTTTTTTATTATTTTGTTTTATTGCTTAAAGTATTACAAAGCCAGACATTATTTTTGTATGATTTTACAAAATGTATTTCAGTTAGGGGGTTTGGAAAGGCAAAATGCATTCTAAGGTTATGCTCAGTGTACAAGACTGATGATTGACTGGATAAGTCCCTAATAGCCCTTTCTATTGGTTAAAGTAATGCTAGCTAGTATTACACATAAACCCTGAAACAATTGCAGTGGCTTAACACAGTAGAAGTTTAATTCTTGCTCCATAAACCCAGTGAAGATATTCTTGCTTGGTGGCACACGCCTATCTTGTGACCTTCCTCCTCTCTAGGGCACCAGTATTACCTTTTTAGCTGGCAGAAAAGAAAAGAGACAATGGTGAAAGCACAACTATTTATTTGGCCACATAGTAACTCTTATATTCCACTAGCAAGTGCTAGTCACCTGCATGGAGTTGAGGGTGGGAGAGGGTGCTAAGAACTGTAATCTCCAACTGGGAAGTTGCTCCTAGATGTGATTCCATGCCATGGAAAGAGAGCGTCAATTTTTATTTTTTTATTTTTTCTTTATTTTTGAAAGTATTACAGATGTCCCCTTTTTTTCCTCATTGACCCCTTCTAGCCCACACCCACCCCCCAGCCCCACCCCAGAGCATGACTCTTAAGTGGCTGCAGAGCCATCTTGACCATGCCTTGCTTATTCCTTTTCAAACAATTAGCTTCTAAATAAATCATAGCTGGAGATATAATTTTAAATCTTCTAAAAAGGCATTGACACAAAATTTCCTGAAAATAAATTAGAAATAAACCCTCTTAGGTGGTAAAGGCCTGGTATGGGGGGCAGGGGCAGGATGGAGGGGGTCAATTAGGGGGAAAGGGGACACATGTGATACTTTCAACAATAAAGAATTATTTTAGAAAAGAAAAGAAAAGAAATAAACCCTCTTAGTATCTGACAATTGGCCCCAAATGTAAAGGTGCACACAATAAGTTTTAAGACTTTTTCATGGTGCACACAAAAAAAACACCCTCAGTCTTTATTAACATTTAAAGAATTGGGTACAAAGGCGTAAAGGTAAAAATTATTGAGTAAAAGTCCCCAAGCTCCTTCTTAACACACATATTTTTCAAGTATTTTAAAAACATTGGTAATGAAATGAGTGTTGACTCTGTGGGGGGTTTTTTCAACAGAATGTATGCTTATTCCTACTGATAAGCTGCTCTTCTGATCAGACAAGACTGTCCCCAGCAGCGGTCTGGACCTCCTGGGCAGCATCTTTGAGTAACATAAAGCCCAGGCCTACTCCAGGGTGGTCAGCTAGAGAAGTTCCAGGGTCCTGTAGGCTCAAATTTGAGGAGACTCCATCCTGTCCTTCTCATGCCTTTCTAGCCTGTGGTCCTCAAGCTAGGCTAAGTAAATACCCTGCACCCCAGCCTAAGCAGTGAGTGCTGAACACTAGGTCTGTCATGCAAAGATGTCCCTTCATTCACACAAGAGTGAATAGAAGCCCCATGTCTGCTTCCCTCACCCACAAGTTCTCTTTTTCTCCATATCTAAATCTTGAAAATTTTGTTAATATTTACCAAAGAGAATCCATTTCCATCAAACATTGAGCATTGTAGAATTAAGTGAAATTTTCTTAGGGGGAGATAAGTTTGAGGGGTTTCCCCCTCAGAATGTAGCTGGAAAATCCCCAGGAAACATTATTTCTTCTCCCAAATCTTTCTTTTTAGTCTCCAGAGATCAGATTCCCCCTCCTTCCTGCCACCTGCACCATCTCAGAAACAGCCTTTCATTTTCCCAGGCTTTGTTCTCTCCCTCAGGGATCTTGCCCAGATCCTCTTGATCTCACCTCTTATTCTTTCAGGGAAATTTAAGACTGTTCTAGCTTCTACCTCCAAACTTATACACTTCACTCATACTAAAAACACCCCTCAGATCTATGGCAGGCAATTAATTGTATTGAGGTTGATGACTTGGTCCCTAGCCTCCACCCCCTAAAATTCTTCTGTTAAGAGGGCCTACCCTCGCCCTGGCTGGTGTGGCTCAGTGGTGGGAGCATTGTCCCATACACCAAAAGTTGTTGAGTTTTATCCCTGGTCAGGGCACCTACAATCAATGTTTCTCTCTCAAATGGATCTCTCTCTCTCTCTCTCTCCTACTCCCTCCCTCTCTCCCTCCATTCCTCTCTCTAAAATCAATTTTTTAAAAAAGAGGACCTACCCTCCTTAGAAAGTTGTGAATATTATATCTAATTTTCTCTTCTACTGTCAGTACAAAATAAACCTCCTGGTATTGTCTAGCTGATTTATAGGGGATAAACTATGTTTTGGGGCACTATAACTGCAGAAGACATTCATCTGGATATTGCCAGATATTGAGTGAGGAAGAAATACAAATTATGGACCAAGTAAAATGTAAAACATATACAGCATATTTTGACCAAAAGCTGGTCAATGTGCCTATTTTTGTGAATTAAAATCACTGACTGAGCCCTAACCGGTTTGGCTCAATGGATAGAGCGTCGGCCTGCGGACTCAAGGGTCCCAGGTTCGATTCCAGTCAAGGGCATGTACCTTGGTTGCGGGCACATACCCAGTAGGAGGTGTGCAGGAGGCAGCTGATTGATGTTTCTCTCTCATCGATGTTTCTTTTTTAAAAAATATTTTTATTGATTTCAGAGAGGAAGGGAGAGATAGAAACATCAATGATGAGAGGGAATCATTGATTGGCTGCCTCCTGCAGGTTGGACCAAGCCCACAACCCAGGCATGTACCCTTGACTGGAATCGAACCTGGGACCCTTCGGTTCGCAGGCTGACGCTCTATCCACCGAGCCAAACCAGCTAGGGCTCTTATCGATGTTTTTAACTCTCTATCCCTCTCCCTTCCTCTCTGTAAAAAATCAATAAAGTATACTCTTTTTTAAAAAAATCACTGACTGACACTTGAAACCAATCAGTCCATAGGGAAATTCAAACCCCCATAGTGGTGTTGTCTACTAAAGCTATTAGAATCAGACACGTATACTAAAGACACTGTCTCAAATAGGACATTCACCTAGGTCAGTGGTAGGCAAACTGTGGCTCTCGAGCCACATGCAGCTCTTTGGCCCCTTGAGTGTGGCTCTTCCACAAAATACCGGCTCTTCCACAAAATACCAACTTCTGCGCATGGGCCACGAAGTTTCAATCACACTGTACGTGTGTGCCTGCACGTGGTATTTTGTGTAAGAGCCACACTCAAGGGGCCAAAGAGCCACATGTGGCTTGTGAGCAGCGGTTTGCCGACCACGGACCTAGGTGATTCCCAGCTCCCAAGTCTCCCTTGGATCCTATGAATGTCATGGCGTCCTGGTCCTGGAAAAGAATGAGTACAGGAGCCAGCCTATAAAGATGTGGGCTGGGCCTGTACAACAGAGATTTATTTCCCCTCAGTTATATCCTTCCAGTCTGGGGAAACTGAAGGAGAGAAGAGCAGTCTTGAGAACCGACCTCCCTAAATTGCTATAAAAACAGACAAAAGCTTGGTGGGACTGTCCACCATTGAGAAAAACCCATAAAACTGCTCCTGGGGAAGGGATAAGTTTTGTGCTAGAGTAGGCTCCATGGGTTTCTGAGAGTGGATTGTAGGCATCTCTTCCCAAATCCACATTCTGTCCAAATGCATGTCCATAGTTTGAAATCAGCCATAGTAGGAATATTTAAACAATGGAAATAGGCAAATGCTACAAATCAAGGGTTTTCTCACTCTGAGAGCTGCCTGCGGGTATGTGTCTAGGGAAGAGAAGGGCCTCCCCAGTGCAAGCCCCTTTGAATGCATAGTGTGTATCCACTCACAACCTGGAGTGAACATCTTCTATTGATATAGTCTGCCTGCTGCATCCCTACATGTCTTCCTTTTGGTAATAATACCCCCTGTTCTTTTCCTTGGTCCTGATTTTTTATAAATTCTTGTTTTACTCTATAGATTTTCAGTGGGCCCTCTCATTCTTCATATGAAGGCAAATGGGATATAACTATACAAACTAAATCCAAACTGACTATTACATCAGAGCCTTTTACTGCAAAACAAGAAATGTTACAATAAAGATTAAAAGAAAAGTTATGGTTCCATAACCTCCCATCTCCCTTATTAACATAGGTTAAAGCTACTGAGCATCTAGTATGTGTAGGTGCTTTAAATGGAATTTCTCCTTCAATCCTCCCATTCATTCTAGGAGCTGTTATCACCCCCACTTTACCCCTGGGGACACTGAGACTCAAACTGGCTTCTAAATGAATAGCTGAAGAACACACCAAGCCAGATCCAGAGCCAGAATTTGAACTCAGGTCTACGTGACTCTAAATCCCATGTTCATAATCATTTCATTGCTCTGCTCTTAACTCATCTATCAGGCACCATGGTAAGAACACTGTGGGGGAAGGTAGAAAGTGCTCCAGCCTCAATCTCATTATACTTCAGACAGTGTGTAGTGAGAATGCTAAGGGAAAGAGCCAGCTGACGCGTGGGATTGCCAAGCAACAGCTTATGAAACGAACTCAAACCATGGCAACCAAACACTGCGGACCTAGCAAAAGCCTCATTTCATTTACAAGAGTAAGAGGAGGGCTTTGTCAACAACCATGAGATAAATGAGAAGACTACAGGCTACGCAAGTACGAGGAATTATCATTATCAACAGCATCATTAGTTTTAAAGTCCACGGTACCAAATAATCTATGAAAAAGATTCCTTGAAAAATATAGCATTAAACACGTCATTATGACACATATAAATTATGTACACATACATTTTTCTAAAAATATGTATCTCTGCTAGCCAAAATATTAACCAATTGTTGTTTATGTAACAGAGCTATTCATTTGGGGGTAGTAAGGAAGGCTAACACATGAATGCCCCCCATTTAAAAATCTATTTATTTACAAAGCACCTTCTAATTAATTCCTCACATTAACCCTGTGTGCAAGGTATTGTTTTTCCCAGTCAACAGGCAGGAAAAGCATGAAGTGGAGATTGTAAATGAGTGTTCATAGGGTGCACAGTTAATAAAGCACAGATCCACAATGTTGTCCTGCAAAACTGTCATCTCAGAACCCCCTGAGAATCTGATCACATCTACAGCCCCTCTCTCTTGAAAAATACACAGAAAGCAACTTGTACACTATCGTTTGCCTAGACAGCCATACCTCATTTTGTTGTGCTTTGCTTTATTGCACTTTACAGGTATTGCATTTTTTACAAATTGAAGGAAAGACCCTCCACCAGCAAAAATTATACCCAGCTTTATTGTGGTTGTCTAAAACCAAATCCACAATATCTCTGAGGTATGCCTGTGACTCAGTGGAACTCATGGTTCTCCCTGAAGTACATCCATGAATCCAGCTGGAGGAAAAATATTTATTTGCTCTTAACCATGATACACAGTGCTCACAGGGCATTTTTTAAATTTCTTTTCTTCAGTAGATACATAAAGGCTCCCCCAAATTCAGAGAATTGTTAAGCTAGAAGCCATGGAGGGTTAGTATTTGCAGGCAGAAGGGACTAGACATCACTGAGGGGTTAACCATTTTAATCTGCCCCAATTTTAGTCCCTCGAAGTTCCATCCTGGCATTATCTTTTGCTCACTGCTTTGGCCGGGCACACATCCATCAGAAATGGGAGAATGGACATTTCTCAGTGAACAACTGAGCCCAGAGCAAGTGGCTCTGTCTTTGTCTGGGTGTGTTTTGTTCACTTGTTGTGACCTAGACATTGTCACCTCATGGATGTACTAGCAAGGGGAGGAACAGGGTTTTCACCTGATAGTGACTACCAAGCCAGTAGGCCTCAGAGGACCTCAGGTGATTTGCTGAGGACCCACATCAGGCAAACTCTACATCTTTAATAATACAGGCTTTTAATTGCAAATCCCTGCTACACTGATAGCTGGTACTAGACCTTCTATGAACACAAGAGACTAGTCCTCTTTCTCAATTCTCAGGCCCAGACTAAAGGTTAATTGAGTGAACTTTCGGGTCCTACAGGTTGTACCACTGTGATATTTGGAGATGAGGGAACTCAACTACAGTAGAGAGGGAGAAAGAGAGGGAGAGAACGAGGAAACGGGAGAGAGAAAAAACGAGAGAAAAAGAAAGAGAATGTGTGGAGTGTTTTTTTAAGGACCAATGAAGTCTGAAATGAGGGTTGGCATCCCCTGGCCTTGAATGTAATCAGTATCTCTTGGCCTCCCTTTTAGTCCTCCCTTCAGTCTGTGGGGGCTTTATCTAGTCTGGGATGACTCGAAATCTTTTGGACAGACCACATATTCTTTTATGCCTGCAGATAGGCCAGGTCCTTATCTCTTGGTATTCAAAAGACCCAAGGTCCTACAACTCAAAAAGCCTTTCTTTCAGTCCTTTTTTCTCTGTGTAAATTTTCTGAAGACTCTACTGTAACACAATAGCTGATCTTGGGCTCTTTGATTCTATTTGCATTTCTGCTAAAATAACTCTACCCTGAGGCAGAAGCCTTGGACCTGCTGTGTCTGAGACAGGGCCAGGAGTACAAGGGCAAGCTGGAGCTGGAGATGAAAAACAAAAGTTAATAATTCACAATGTCAAACTTTAACAG
Organism: Myotis myotis; assembly: GCF_014108235.1. Lineage (NCBI taxonomy): Eukaryota > Metazoa > Chordata > Mammalia > Chiroptera > Vespertilionidae > Myotis > Myotis myotis. Next base: position 6,887,625 of record NW_023416346.1, on the reverse strand, counting down.
AAAGAGAAATAAGTTTGTCAATAAAGAGATAAGGGTTCAAGAGGGAAAAAAAGACAAGGTGGATCCTAAAAGTGAGCCTCTGACTCTTTTTTCTCCACCAAGAGGAAGCTCTATGTAGGAATAAAAGATTTTAATCTTGTTTTTGCTTCCATTGGATGTTTCATCTCCTAGCACACTAGCCATTATGATCTGGAAGGTATTGTCTCACACATGTGTTATGTGCATTCTCTCATTTAAATCTATATGATAGTGGTGTTATACCTCTAAGGAGATGAAAAATGAGAATCAGAGAGAATAAGTAACTTGCTCTTAGTACATAGCTAAAAATGTGAACTGGAATACTTTCCGCCAAGCCAAGTGCTAATAATCACCATGGCCTAACAGGTTTGTTGTTTTTTTTTTACCTTAGCTCCTATCATGGTTGAAAGTGGGGGGAAGACAGTCTTGTGCTGCCCTTTTATTAGAGTGTGTCTGGTCGCTTTGTGGGCTGGGCCCTGGGTCCAGTTGTCTATGAAGTCCAAGATATTACAATAGCATATGGCCACATGCTATGAGAATCCTGATGTCACCTTTAGATATGCATGGGTGTGCAGAAAATAGTTAATATAGCATACCTATATTGTCTTTAGAAAGGCCTACTTTCGAGGTTGGCCTTTGGCTGGCATCTGGGAACTTGGCACTTACAGGTAAAATACTGGCTGCCTAAAGATGTTCACATCCTGCCCTAGCCAGTTTGGCTCAGTGTGCAGAGCATCTGCTTGCAGACTGAAGGGTACCAGGTTCAATCCCAGTCAAGGGCACGTACCTCAGTTGCAGGCTCGATCCCCAGCCCTGGCCAGGGCTTGTGTGGGAGAAAACCAATCAATGTGTCTCTCTCACATTAATGTTTCTCTCTCTGTGTCTCTCCCCCTCCCCTCCACTCTCTCTAAAAAAGCAATGGAAAAATATCCTCAGGTTAAGACAGATAGAGAAAGAAAAGGAAGGAAAGAAGGGAGGGAGGGAGGGAGGGAGGGAGGGAGGGAGGGAGGGAGGGAGAGAGAAAGGAAGGAAGGAAGGAAGGAAGGAAGGAAGGAAGGAAGGAAGGAAGGAAGGAAGGAAGGAAGGGAGGGAGGGAGGGAGGGAGGGAGGGAGGGAAGGAGGGAGGGAGGGAGGGAGGGAGGGAGGGAGGGAGGGAGGGAGGGAGGGAGGAAGAAAGGAAGGAAGGAAGTTCACATCCTAATCCCTGGAACCTATGAATAGGTTACTTTACATGGTAAAAGGGATTTTGCATATGTGGTTAAGGTTAAGGACTTTGAGGTGAGATTATCCTGGATTATCTGGGTAAGTATAATCTAATCACGTGAGTCCTTAAAAAATGAGAAATGTTCCCAATTATAGCCAGAGAGATGAGATGGTGGAAGAGGGGCTAGAGAGATGAGACTTGAGAAAGTCGACTAACTATTCTCGCTTTGAAGATGGAAGAAGGGGCCACAAGCCAAGGAATGTGCTGGCCTCTAGAAGCTAGGAACAACCCTCAGTTTATAGCCTGCAACAAAACAGGGACCTCTGAACTGAATTCTGCCAACAATCTGAGGAAGCAGGACATGGATCCTCCCCTGGAGCCTCAAGAAAGAATGCAGCCCTGCCAATACCTGAATTTTAGCAAAGTGAGACCTGTGCTGAACTTCTGACTTACAGAACTGAGAGATAAATTTGTATAGTTTAAGCCTCTAAATTTGTGATAATTTGTCACAGCAGTGATGGAAAACTAATACAGCACTTGACCTATTCCCTAATTAATACGGAAGGATTTCTGTGTCTAACCTGTTTGTACAATGTCATTTATGCTGAACACCTGTTTTCCTTCTGAGAGTCTGGGATTTTGGTATGTGCTAGGTAGAGGGTTCTTAGTGACCATCCCCCAGTTGAAAAAAAAAAAAAAAAGCCCTCAGGTAAAGAATGAGCTTTGTTGGGCAAAAACATCACCCATATATTGTGCATTTCCACTGCTAGGAAAGTGTGCTTAATGTACCCTCTCACAGGAGGGCGAGCATAAGGAAGCCTGTGAGTGGATTTCTCCAGACCCCATCTGTGTATTTTATTCCTTGCTAATATTATTGTATATCCCATTGCTGTATAAACTTTATCCATAAATTCAATCAGATACTGAATCCCATGAGTCCTAGTGAATTTACTGAATGTGTGTGTGGTCTTGGAGACCCCTGAAATGATGAGGCAGGGGTCCTCAAACTACAGCCCGCAGGCCACATGCAAATACAAATATTATATTTGTTCCCGTTTTGTTTTTTTACTTCAAAATAAGATACATGCAGTGTGCATAGGAATTTGTTCATAGTTTTTTTAAAAACTATAGTCCGGCCCTCCAACGGTCTGAGGGACAGTGAACTGGCCCCCTGTTTAAAAGGTTTGAGGACCCCTGTGACGAGGGATGACAGGCCACATTTGGAGTGCTCAGTAAGTTCCAAAGTGTTTCAGTAGGTGTGCTCTACTTTCCACATCTCAGATGACTGGAGAGGCATAAGGCCCTGCACCACTGGCTTCCCTGTTGCTGAGTAACAGTGGTGTTTTCCAGAGCAGAATTTGGGAGTGGGGTCCAACCTGGAAGTGTCATGATCCACAACAGACACACCTCCTCCCTCTGGTGGTCTTTGCCTTTCAATAGTCATAACTGGAGATGGGGACTTGCCATTCACTGATGGGTAGAGCAAATGTTGAAGCCACTGGCTGAGCCTATGGCTAGGTGTAAAAGTTCAATTCCAATAGGCCTTCAGGCCCAAGAATCTTGGGAAATTCCACTGTCAGAATACTGCACGTAGTCTTCCAGGAAATATGTGCTAAGCACAGAATGTTATTCAAGAAAGTGGTTTGACAGTAAAATCTGTAGGCACATACTTGATTGTCCTTTCCAACTGAATGGAGGCAATGAATCTGTGTGCTCAGACAGAACCCTTCTAGAGGGGAGTCAGAAACCCTACCTGAAGTTGTAGCTTGGTATGAGTGGAACTACCTCTCTTTTCATTTCCCTTATTTAATAAGACATCCCCCAAATGGCACCTTAGGCTTCTCCTGATATTAGGGGCCCTAAGTCTCAGTAAAACTTATAACTACATAAGGAAAGTGGCAAGCTCAATTTGTTTATTTATTCCATCATTCCTTCATTCATGTATTAAGGTACCAAACTAATTTCTGGCAAACCAGACATAGTCCCTGAGAACCCAGCCTAAAAGAATTATCCCATCTGGTATTACCATGCTCTGCCCCCCTAGATAATTGTTATGGAATTTGACCACAGAATTAGACAGACCTAGATTCCCAGTAGTGCCTGGACCATAACTAGAACCCATTGCTAATCAGGGATATGGGATTCTGAAGCACACTCAGTATCCTATCCCTAAGAACATGATGTTGCCCCTGCTCTATACAGCCTTTTTTGAATAACCTTTCTAAATGGGGGGGGGGGGGGTGTCTCTGAGTTAAGAGTCCTGCCTCTCTAAGGTGGAAACCAGAACTCAGCCTAGGGGAGAGGTGTGAGCCGTAGGCTCCACCAATCAGTTGTTCCCCATCAAGACTCTGGGTCAGGAAACAGAAATAGACAATTGCCCAGTGAAACCGATACCTGGTAAAATGGTAGAGCATGGTCATGAGATACCAAGTTTTCACAGGCACCTGTACTAGGTGTCGTAATGGTACAGTCCTGGGTTCAATCACAGCAGTGGCTGTCCCCAGAGGAAGTGGGATTGCACCAACTTGTGGCTGCCTGCCCCCAAGTCAGATTCTCTCACCTGTTGGAGGTTTCTTTGTGCTCTGCCTCATAGGCATTTTTAAAAATACCTTTTCTAAAAAAAATTAAAAATATGATAAAAAATAAATTTTTTTCCACTTAAAGAAGCTATAATGGATTCTGTGCTTGCAACTAAGAAGCCTGGTGGATAAAGACAGACCTTAAAACAAGCAGAAACCAGTCAATATGTTGTTTTTCATTCACATTTTCAGGGCTGGGGATCCAGATCTGAAAGCAATGATTACAATAGAGGACTATAAGTCTTATCTAGCTACCTATTTATATTTACTTAATTAATTACTTGTTTGTTTATACTCTTTTTATTTTAAAAGTCATAGGTCTGCCACCTCATAGGACCAGAACTCAAATACTCACCTACACAGAGTGTTGAAAACATGCTTCTTATTGGCATTAATGTTCCTGCATGGCATATAGTGACCACAAGATGGCAAAAGAGATTGTCACATCAAGCCAGCCTATCTTTCTCCACACCATTCTTGCACTAAAGAGAACACTTATTAAGGACTTACTGTGTTCCAGAAACTGTCCCAAGGTCTTGAATGCATTAGGTAATTTGTCACAAAATCTTATGAAATAGGTGCCATTTCATCTGTGAAGAAACTGAGGCACAGAGATATCTGTGTGTCTGTCAGTCTGTCTCTAGTTCATCTTTATCTACTTATATATCATTTATCTATATCCATTTTCTATCATCTACATATCAATTTATCATCTATATATTTTTATTTAGTTTCCGTTATTATAAAAGTAATATACGCACACAGTAAAAATATTCAAATGATTATGATTGGTGAAAATAATGTCCCCTCTCCTCCCTGCCCATCATCCCAGCTCCACTGCCTAGTGATAATCACTGTTAAGTTTCTTGTGCAATCGTCCATAAATTTTCATAAAAATGAAAATTGTGTATTCCATATTCATAGAACATGAATATGCAAGCATATTTTACATATCCCATACACTGTTCTACTACATGCATCTCTGCTTGGTATTTCATCTTAGACATCAGATGCAGGCTGGGACTACCCTTGCCTGAGGGTCTCATTTACAGACCTAGGGGATGACACTAGCTGTACTCACCTGTGCAAAAGAGAGCAAGTAGTGTGGTCTGCTGCTGGAGCCTCCGGTAGCAATGAGTGTTGGAAAAGAAGGTTGACGGGTTGGAGGGGTTAAGGAGATGGGACAGGGTGTGAGGTAAGTCTGTGAGTGGTTCTCCAGTGGCTGGCCCTGACATCCAGTGCATTCTGGACTCTAGCCCTGATCCCAGAGAAAATTCAGATTTGGATACAACCAACATTCAAAGTGCCTTTAGAAGAGGCCTACCTCTCAGTGATTTGGAAGACAAGCTAGAGAGAAAAAAAACAAAACACCCAATCAGAAGAGCAAACAGAAAAAAGAATTTTAAATAATGAGGATACTTTAAGGGACCTTTGGGACTACATAAAGCATAACAACATCTGCATCATAGGGAAACCAGGAGAAGAGAGCAAGGGATTAAGAACCTATCTACACTAATAAAAGACAAAGATGCTAATTGACCATACCTTCGCTACACCCATTAGCCAATCAGAAGAGTATGCAAATTAACCCAACAAAGATGGCCGTTAAATTTGCATACAGCAGGCGAGGCCAGCGGCGCACAACGCTGCCTGCGGGACCCGGGACCCGGGTCCCTGACCCGGCGAGGCGGGGCCGGCAGTGCACAACGCTGCGCGCAGGACCCAGGCCCCAGATCCCTGACCCGGTGAGGTGGGGCCGGTAGTGCCCAATGCTGCCTGGGGGATCTGGGCTCTGGATCCGCGACCTGGCGAGGGAGCAAAGTGGTGGAGAAGGGAGAAAGCCGAGGGCTAAGCGGCAAAGGGAGGGAGCGAGGCAGCAGAGAAGGGAGCAAAGCCCTCCTCGGTGGGCTTCGCTCCCTTCTCTGCTTCGCTCCAGTCTCAGGAAGCCCTATTCTTGCAGGAATAGGCCCAAGGAAGCCCTATTCTTGCAGGAATCTTCCTGCAATGGGCCTCTAGTTTATAAATAATGACTGAAAACTTCCCAAACCTGGTGAGGAAAAGGGCGCTAGTCCAGGAAGCATAAAGAATCCCAAGCAAGATGAACCCAACGAGGCCCACACACAATAAGACACATCTTAATTAAAATGGTAAACGTTAAAGACAAAGACAGAATCTTAAAAGCAGCAAGTGAAAGCAGTACCACCCTAGCCGGTTGGCTCAGTAGACAGAGAGTCAGCCTGCAAACCAAAAGGGCCTGGTTCAATTCCAGTTAAGGGCATGTACCTTAGTTGCAGGCTCCTCTCTGGCCCGGACTCCTGCGGGAGGCAACCAATCGATATGTTTCTCTCACATCAAAGTTTCCCTCTGTCTTTCCCTCTCTCTCCCACTCTGTCTAAAAATCAATGGAAAAATATCCTCAGGTGAGGATTAACAAAAAATAAATAAAATAATAGAAAAGTAGTACCTACCAGGGAATTCCCCTAAGACTGTCAGCTGATTTCTCAACAGAAACATTTAAGGCCAGAAGGAATTGACATGAAATATCCAAAGTGATGAAAAGCAAGGACCTATAATCAAGATTATTTTACCTACCAAGGCTATCATTTAAAATTGAAGGAGAAGTAAAGAGTATCCCAGACAATAAAAAGCTAAAGGAATTTGTTACCACCAAACCAGTATTATAAGAAATGTCAAAGGGCCTTCTTTAAAGTGCTCTACCTCATAGGCTCACTGCTTTAAAAAGAATAAGAGGAAGGAAAAGAGGAGAAGGAGGAGGAAGGGAGGAAGAGGAAGAGAAGAAAGAAGGTAGAGGAACGTAATTATAAAAGATCAATAAATAAAATAAACTGACAACAAAACAGATCCAGAGACATGGAATCATGCAACAGACTGACAGACTGACAATTCTCAGAGGGAAGGAGGGGACAGGAAGAGATTAACCAAAGAATTTATATGCATAACCCATGGACACAGACAAGTGTGGTGAAGGCCTGAGGAGGGGACGTGAGGGGGTCAAGGGGAGTAAAAGGGGGACATCTGTAAAACTTTCAACAACAAAGGTACATTTTAAAAAGAAAGAAAAATAATTGATAGAACAGACTCAACTAAAAAAATGACCTTGAGCAGGGATGTGAAAGATAACAAAAAGCCTGCTCAAGGACAGAGCATTCCAGCCAGAGGGAACAGCAAGTGCAAAGGCCCTGAGGTAGGGATGAGCCTTATGAATTCAAACAATATTTATAATTCCCTAATTATATTAATTTTATTTTGCTCTCAACCTAAGATTAAAAGTGAGAAATTTCATAGACATGAAAAAATCTATAATTTTCTAAATTTTAACTAATTACCAAAAGTACTTTAAAACTCTACATCCATAAAGAAAATAAAATTATGCAATTTGCTCTCCTATAAAAAAAAAAGGTGGGGGGGGAGGAGGAAGAAGAAGAAAACAGAGGAATATAATTTAAAAATAAAAGGGATGAAAAAGATATTTCATGCAAATGGAAAGGGAAAAAAGCTGGGTAGCAATACCTATATCTGAAAAAATAGGCTTTAAAACAAAGGCTACAGTAAAAGACAAAGAATCTATAATAATAAAAGCGTAACATGCAAATTAACTGAACGGCCGAACAGCAAAATAACCATCCGGATGACCTTCTGGACAACCTTTCAAACAAAGCCGAGGCTGCGAGGGCCGAGGCAGCCAGGGCTGCGAGGGCCTAGCCTTGCACGAATTTCGACAAAGAATACTACATAATGATAAAGGGAGCAATCCAACAAGAGGATAACCCCTGTAAACAATTATGCACCCAACATAGGAACACCTAAATACATAAAACAAGTGTTGATGAACATAAAGGGAGAGACTGACAATAATATAGTCATAGATTTTAACACCCCACTGACATCAATAGATAAATCTTCCAGACAGAAAATCAACAAGGAACCAGTGGCCTTAAGTGACACACTAGATCAAATGGAATTGGGAATTGATATGTTCAGAACATTTCACCCCAAAGCAGCAGAAGAGACATTCTTTTCAAGTGCACATGGAATATTTTCGAGGATAGACCACATGTTAGGACACAAAACAAGTTTCAATAAATTTAAGAAGACTGAAATCATATCAAGCATCTTCTCCAATCACAATGGTATAAAAATAGAAATAATCACAAGAAAAAAAACTGAAAAATATACTAAGACGTGGAGGCTAAATAACATGTTACTAAACAATGTGTTAACAATGAGATAAAGAAATAAATCAAAAGATACCTTAAAGCAAATAAAAATGAGAACAAAACAACCCCAAGTCTATGGGACACAGCAAAAGCAGTCCTAAGAGGGAGATTCATAGCACTGCAGGCCTATCTCAAGAAATAAGAAAAATCTGAAATAAACAATCTAACTTTACAGTTAAAGGAACTTGGAAAAGAACAATAAAAAAAAGCCCAAAGTAATTAGAAGGAAAGAAATAATATAGATCAGAGCAGAACAAAATGAAATAGTCTAAAAAAATTACAAAAGATCAATGAAACCAGAGCTGGTTCTTTGCAAAGATAAACAAGATTGACAAACGTTTAAACAGACTCATCAAGAAAAAGAGAAGACCTAAATAAAATCAAAAATGAAAGAGAAGTAACAACTGGCATCAAAGAAATACCAAGAATTATAAGAAAATATTACAAACAATTATATACCAAAAAATTGGACAATCTGGAAGAAATAGATAAATTCCGAGAAACATAAAATCTTCCAAAACTGAATCAGGAAGAATCAGAGAATCTGAATACACAGATTACTAGTATAACTAGTGAAATTGAAGCAGTAATCAAAATACTCCCAGAAAAGGCAAGTCCTGAACCCGGTAGCTCCACAGGTAAATTTTACCAAACATTCAAAGAAGAACTAACACCTATCCTTCTCAAACTACTGAAAGCAAAAATCAAGAGGAAAGACTCCCAATCCTATTGTCATGATGCACCTTCCCATCCACCACACACCTCTGTCCTGCCCTCAGGTGACAGATGTGCAAACTAAGCAATGGACTGAGAGGGGTGAAAACCTGAAGAAAGGCCCAGAGTCAGTGCTAGATTACCCTAAAGGCCAACTAAGCAAGCGCTTAGGTCATCAGCAGGGAAGGAGCCCCCAGCAATTACAGAAAAAGATCATTGGGAGAAAAAGATCATTGGAAATGTTTGATACTTAAATTTGATATTCAAAGAAACAGCAAAATCAACATCATGGGAAAAACAAAAGCTTCGCCATCAATATTTATCATGAAATACATATGGCAAGTGGATATAAATAATGGTACTTAAAAAGGTGTATGTATTCAGTTGCTGAAGACAGAATTCTATATATCTCCATTAGGTAAAATTTCTTAAATCATGATTTGCAAATCTTATATATCCTTACTAATTTTTGTCTGCTTGTTACTAATTTCTCCTTGTGGTTCTGCCATTTTTTTCATTACATTTTGAAGCCATGCTATTAGGTTCATAGTTAAAGTTGTTACATCTTCCTGATGAATTCAAGTTTTCTACATGACCTATTCTTTATTTCTACAATGCTTGTTTATCTTAAATCCTATTTTTGCTATTTTGTGAAAAATCTCTTTTGTCCATCTTTTTACTTTCAACTCTTCTAAATTCTTATGTTTTAGCTGTATTTCTTGTAAACAGCTGTATCAGTTATTTGTACTGTGGAACAAAGACAGAAAGTGTTCAAATGTTTAAAAGTTAAGAAATACACCTAGAAGTAATCCATAAGCCAAACAACTCAGAATAAGAATCAGAAAATATCTTGAGTTGAATGACAAAAATTATATCAAAACGTGTGGATGAAACTAAAGTCCTATATAGAGAATGTTATCATTTAAAAGTGTACATTAAAAAGGTTGAAATTTCCTGACCGGTTTGGCTCAGTGGATAGAGCATCGGCCTGCGGACTGAAAGGTCCCGGGTTCAATTCCAGTCAAGGGCATGTACCTTGGTTGCGGGCACATCCCCACTAGGGGGTGTGCAAGAGGCAGCTGATTGATGTTTCCCTCTCATCAATGTTTCTAACTCTCTATCTCTCTCCCCTCCTCTCTGTAAACAAATCAATAAAATATATTTTTTTAAAAGGTTGAAATTTAATGAACTAAACATCTACCACAGGAGTTAGAAAAATAACAGCAAATTAAACAGAAAAGAATAATACAGGTCAGAATAAAATTAGAAAATATAAAAGAAAAATAGGATCAGAATAGCCAAAAGTTGGTTAATTTTGAAAAGACTAATAAAATTGGTAAACATATGGTGAGACTGGTTAAAATGCAAGAGAGAGGGCACAAATTATTAAATTAGTGTTAAGAATGAAATTGGCAGCATCACTACAGATCCTACAGACATTGAGAGAATAATGGGGCGGGGGGGGGGGCGCAGATAATGAGAGAGTATATAGGCAACTTTGTGTAATGAATTTTAGATAACATGGCCACAGTTCTATAAAAATAAAACTTAGCCCTAGCCAGTTTGGCACAGTGGATAGAGCATCAGCCTGCGGAAGGGTCCCCGGTTAGATTCTGGTCAAGAGCACATGCCTGGGTTGTGGGCTCAATCCCCAGGAAGGGGTATGCAGGAGGCAGCCAATCAATGATTCTCTCTCAACATTAATGTTTCTATCTCCCTCTCCCTTCCTCTCTGAAATCAATAAAAGTATATTTTTAAAAAATAAAATAAAAATAAAAACTTATCCAAACTGAAGAATAGAAAAGAAGAGGTGGTGGGGAGATGGGTGAAAAATGTGAAGAGATTAAGAAGTACAAACTGCCAGTTATAAAGTTAGTCACGCAACACTTCTATAGACCAGCTCTAAATAGAACATGAAGTTTTTTAAGATACCATTTACAATAGTATCAAGTTCCTAGAAATAGATTTAACAAAAGATGTGCATGACAAATGTAAAGCTTTATTGAGAGAATTTAACAAGCCATATTATCAATATAACAGCAGCATGTGTAGCTTCGGCTTGTCTTCTTTTTTAATGGCTCACTGTCCATCACCTAAAATAAAAATATAACAGTTGTGTAAATTACTTAGCAAACTTTTACTTACATGATAATAAAGGTATACAAAGAATATTACAATTTTGGTTTTGTAAGGTAAAACTAAAATCAGAACCCTAACCACTGCACAGACTTCTATGCTAATGTACACTTTCAGGCATATAAGCACAATTTTTTTAAATGCTTCACTTTTTGGTGGTATGAAGAAACAGATTTCTCAAGCCCAGAAAATCAAATCCTATGTGCCTTTTTAAAGATAACTTTTTGAATCAAGAGCAAAAACTGCCAATGATTTTAGTTAAAATAAAATCAACCAAAACACCATAATAAAAAATAAAATAAATAAAATCAACCAAACAAAAACTCCAAGAAGCAAAACAAACAAGTAAGCAAACAGTATTATTCAAATGCATTGACTTGAAATATTCTTCTAATTATATACATTAGTTAAAATAATGATGTCATACTATTTAATTAAAGAGGCCACAAAGAACATCATTGCATTTGATTTGTCTCTTTTGTGCAAACATATTTCATTGGTCTAGATCAGTGATGGCAAACCTTTTGAGCTCGGCATGTCAGCATTTTGAAAAACCCTAACTTAACTCTGGTGCCATGTCACATATAGAAATTTTTTTACATTTGCAACCATAGTAAAACAAAGATTTATATTTTTGATATTTATTTTATGTGTTTAAATGCCATTTAACAAAGAAAAATCAACCAAAAAAATGAGTTCGCGTGTCATAGGTTCGCCATCACTGATCTAGATCAACCTTTATATGGCCTATTTATAGTAAGGTGGCCATTTATTTCACTTGCACCTGTTGTCCTGGTGTAAGTAGTCATAGCACTCCCCTTTAACTCTCAAGAGTATCCTGGTTTGAATGATAAAAATTACCTGGTCACACTAGTTTTAATGTCATCATAGATGCCATTCAAATGTGAAAGAAAATAGTACCATTTCTCAGCCTGGCTCACAATTAAAAATACAACAACAAACCAACCTAGAAAAGTCAAAACATACAGACCCATATTATTTTTTGGTGTCTGTAAAATAAAGTGATTTTTGAGAAACAGATCTGGCAAATAAAAAAATATTACTATTGTGTTGTTTAGATCTCCAAATAGTACTAAGGCATGTTAAATAATTTATATACTCTAAAAATATTTGATCACTTGTCTTGCATTTTAAAGGACTTCTACTCCAAAGTAATAATACTTTCATGTTTTATAATTTAACAACATGGATAACTTAATTCACTGTTTTTCCTGATGCTGTCTTTGAATCAAGTATTTGGTGTATGAACAACCTTTGGAGAAATCTTTGTATGTGTGTTGTGTTACAAAAGTATAATAACATTGTAGAATAGAGCAACCCCATGACTTGCATTCTTAATGGGATAACCTACCTTTTGGAGTTTTAGCAGGAGCCAGAATAGGTGGATTCTTCTCATCTGCCTCACTGCCATCTGCAGGCTCATCACGAGGCCTTCCCAGAGCCATTTTCTGGCTTTCACCTTCCAATTCAGGTTCGTATATAAGTAAAGAGAGTTATTAATATAAGAAGTAAACCACACATTAATGCTATTAAATAAAGCTCTGTAGGTTAGTATTGCAATAAATGTGATACATAAGAAAGCAATGAGCATTAAAGGGTTTTCTGGTAGAAAATAAAGTTTTATTTCTCATATTACCTCCTCCATGAAGTGTTTCTTTTTCTAAAACTGTTTTAAAATAACTTAGTTGTCACCTTTGTAAACCATAGACACTTGTATTATTGCACCTATATCATTAGCTATTTGTTTACACAAATTTCTCTGACAAGACTGTGAGCTCAAGACAGAAATCATTCTCTCATTTCTATTTATATCCTCAGCACCTAGTACCTCACCTGCCACCAAGCAAGCCCCAACAAATGAGTGAAAAAAAAGTCTTAGCCGGTTTGGCTTAGTGGATAGAACTTCAGCCTGAGGAATAAGGGGTCCAAGGTTCTATTCTGGTCAAGGGCAGGTACCTCAGTTGCAGGCTCCTCCCCAACCCCATCCCTGGTCAGGGCTCATAGAGGAGGCAACCAATCAATGTGTTTCTCTCACATCGATGTTTCTCTCTGTCTTTCACTCTCTCTCCTACGCTCCCTAAAAATCAATGGAAAAATATCCTCGGGTGAGGATTAATAAAAATAAATAAATAAAAAATGAATATATGCCCTGGTCAGCATGCCCAATGGTTAGAGCACCAACCTGCTCTACTGGAGGGTCTTGGGTTCGATTCCCCATGAAGGGCATGTACCTGGGTTGCAGGTTTGATCCCCGCCACCTGCCAGTGTGAGAATAGGAAGCAACCATTCTCACATCTGTTTCTTTCTCTTTCTCTTTCTCTTTCTCTCTCTCTCTCTCTCTCTCTCTCTCTCTCTCTCTCTCTCTCTCTCCCCTCCCTCCCTCCCTCTCTCTTTCCCCTCCTTCCCTCCTCCCTTCTACTCTCTAAAAAATCAATGGAAAAAATATCCTCACTCCTTGGGTGAGGATTAAAAAATAACAATAAAAAAGAAAATAGAATATGTGACAATTAGATTATGGCTCAGGAAGACAAAAATACTGAACACTAAACAGCAACTAGAACAGGATTTTACATTTTTATTTCTCTATATTATGAAAAATAAATTTAAATCACAATCTAAGAGTTAACCAAAATATATCTAGGTTTGCTTAAACTTTTGATGCAATGACTTAAGTATTTTAAGATGACCAAGTTTAACTAGTGAAATAGTGTATAATTTTGCCTAGATTTAATATTGCTTCATTTGATTTGTTGATATAGACCCTTGGCAAGGATTGTATTTTCCAGGTGTAGCAAATAATTTAAAATATGGGATGGGTAAACTTATTGGAGGGAAAATTATCAGAGAAAGGGACTGCAGTTGCAAACGATACCTTTCCTTACCAGATAGGTTTCCAGTCACTTTTCAGGTGACCCTTTACTTATTCCTGTTACTAGTAAACATCATAAATTAAACACAAAATGTTCCGTTATCCCCTTTTCACCTTTAATCGCAGATGCTCCCTCTTCTCTCTTTTGTCCAAGTTCCTTAGAAGGACTCCCAACTGGTGGTTCCTCCTCAGATTTTTTGTCACTTGGTTGCTGGGCCTTGTGGGAGAGTACATACAAAGAAAAAGTATTCTTTTCACTATTATAACAATAGAAGGCACAAGTATATATACTATATTGCATAACTAATCACAAATCTAAAGAGGTTTTTCCTGTACTCTTCTCTGTAAGCACTCTTAATAAAGTTACTCTTCCTATATAAAAAATACTCTAAGGAAGGGCTTAGCTGCAAGGAACAAGAATTCTAAAAACCATTTTAATATTTTCTGGTGCTATTTATTAATACACACAATAGGGACGATACAGGGATGATTTCCAGGCTCATGTCAATATACATATGCAGGCAACACCAGAATATAAGTCTCCTTGCTCAATGTCTCATTCATGACGTTCAGTTTTCACCTATTTTAGCAATGAGGTCCTTTATACAACAAATATGTATTGGTTCAACAACTTTTTCAATTTTTTCCAGAAAAATTCATTTTTCTGAATGGAAGTAAATGTTAGTGCACTCACAACCACAGGTTTAACTGCATCAAAGGACTCTTGACCATCTGGTCTTCCTCTAGATCTTGATCTCAGTCTTGCATTCATGGTTCACGCTGAAAATAAAAAATCAAGTGAAGATGTAGTGAAAAACAATAATTATACTGAACTGTTTCCCTGACCAACTGGTGATTATAAATTCTTTTTTACATTTGGTTAGATTCCCAAAATAAATCTTGAATAATAACTGCCATAAAAATAGTAATAATATATAATAACTGCTGTTTTCTAATCATGTAATATTCAATGCAATTTCTCTCACCACCTATTAGGGAGAGAGGGGACCCTTCAAGTACTTTTTAAAAAGTACGACTTTACTAAAGAGATTTAGTTTCACAAGTAGACTCTCCAGTATAAACAGATTTTGTAACATATAGGTACGTCCAGCTCTCCACTGACAACCACCGATTCTGTGCTCTGTCGGCAGTTTCAGGTGCCTCCAAGTGTCAGGTACCTCCAACACCACCCCCAAGACTCGCCCCATCTCCTTTAGACCCCCTGCCCGTCGCCGCCCACCGTCCGTCCTTGTCCTAGCCCCGCCGTAACAACGGCCATGGCGGCCTTGATGCCTGTAAAGAGAAAGAGGACGACCTCGAGGACTTTCTTCCTCAGAGGCCACAGAGCAAGACACCCCAAAGCATGAGGCCGACTGGCTCTCTCCTCACACTTACACTCCTGGGAGGACTGACCTGTGGACCTATCAGTTGAGTCTCAGCTCCCGAGAAAGAAACTCGCCCGTAAGACGCAAACCGCAGAGCTCTGCACACGGAACCTTGTACAACCGCCAGACCGATGACTCATAAAGCCCGGCACTGGACATGCGCACTGCGTCTCGTGCCGCGCACTGACCTGCGTGGACTAGTATCCCCATCCCCCACCCCTACCCCCCACGAGCTCCAATGGACACCTTTTGAGTTTGTCCTGTCTGGGGTTCCTGGGGCCTCCAGGACTCAGACACTTCAAATAAAGCCCCTAACACTCTCCACAGCCCACTATCCTCCCTTGCGCTGGTCCAGCCACAAGGCCCATGGTGGCCGAGATACTTGGAAGGAGAAAGACCACAACCTACAAGGCTTTCTTTCTCTGAGGCTACGAAACATGCTGACCAGACCCGCCTGAAGCCCGATAACTCTCTCCTCACACGTACTCATTCACATCAGTTCACACTTACACTTGTCACCAGACAGCAGAGAGCCTCCTGGAGAATCAGAAAGAGAATGAAGATGGTAAGTACCTCCCAATGCCACCTAAACACAACCTCTGCTGCGTCAACTCCGCCAGCCAGTCGCAAGCCGCAGCGGTATGCGTGGTAACACCAACACTACTGCACAGTGACGTGTGTCACGTGGCCCGTGGGTCCAGCCCTCCCTGGGTTGCAAGCTCCACCCCACTGGGAGTGGAAAGTTGCTTCCCAGTCCCAGAAGGAATTTTCCTTCCTTTCTCCAGCCCCCCAAAAACTTTCAGTCTTTGTCTAGGAACGTTCTCAACGCTGTATTTCACCTGCTGGTTGCCCCTCCAAATCTTCCTTACAGTACAGACGCCTCAGTGGCCTTAAGAGAGCCTGTAGTCTCCCCAAAGATGCGTGAAAGCTTTTTTTAGGGTCTGAAGAATTGCAAAGCTATTTAAAGCATAACAGGTATCCAGAAAGGTAAAAAGAATTCATCAATCCAAACACATAAGCCTTAAAACTCGCACACATCCTGTGACTGAGCAGTTCTACTTCTAGAGCTTTATGTTAAGGAAACTGCCTTGCACATGAAAAAAAAAAAAGATGTAGATACATAGCACTTACAAAGCAGCTTAATTTATAAAAGCATGGTTATGGACTTGTTATATAAGTAAACTTTGGCACATTTTTTTCAATTACATTTTACATTCAATATTGTTTTGTATTAGTTTCAGGTATACAACATAGTGGTTAGATAATCATATACTTTGCAAAATATTCCAATATTTCCAGTACACACCTGGCACCTACATAGTTATTACAATACTAATGATTTGAATACTATTCCTATGCTGTACTTTACATCCCCATGACTATTTTTGTAACTACCAATCTGTACGTCTCAATCCCTTCACCTTTTCTCACCCAGTCCCCCAACCCCCATACCCTCTGATAACCATCACTCCCATCTCTGCATCTATGACTTTGTTTCACTTTTTTGTTTATTTTGTTATTTAGATTCTACATGTAAGTGAAATCATATACTATTTGTCTTTCTCTGACTGACTTAATTCACTTAATATAATTAACCTCTGTCACAAATGGTAAGATTTCCTTCTTTTAAAGGCAGAGTAATAATTGCTTGCCTCCATTTCATTTCATTCTTTTTCTGGGGTTTTCTCCTGTTCTTTTGTTTGGGGCATGTTTCCCTGTCTCCCCATTTTGGCTGCCTCTCTGTATTCACTTCTGTGCATTAGGTATATCTGCTATGTCTCCCAGTCTTGGTAGGGTGACCTTATATAGTAGGTAGGTGTCCTGTGGGGCTCAGTGGTGCAGTCTCCTTGATCACCTGAGCTAGGTGCTCCAGGAATGTCCCTTGTGTGGGTTATGTGAGGCCTCCTGTTGATCCTCACCGAGGATATTTTTCCATTGTTTTTTTTAGGGAGAGTAGAAGAGAGAGGGAAACAGACAGAAACATTGATGTGAGAGAGACACATTGACTGGTTGCTTCCCACACACACTCCGACCGGGGCCAGGGATGGAGCCTACAACCAAAGGACATGCCCTTGACCAGAATCCAACCCGCAACCCTTCAGTCCTTGGGCCAGCGCTCTAACCACTGAGCTAACCAGCCAGAGCTGTAGATGAGTCTTGATGAGTCTCATCTGTGGGTGGGGTTGAACCTCAGGCTGGCTGACAATGAGGATTGACCCTGACCACAGCATATGAGCTTCTGTGTAGGGGCTGACCGTATGAAACGGAATTCATTCTGGTGCCAACAGAGATCTCCCTTTGGTTGTACCACTTGTGGAGCTAATTGGGTCGTGCTCTAATCTGGTCTGAAGCCCACCATTGAGTGTTTTAGTCCTGGGGCCTCTTAGGAGGGACTCCAGTGCAGGTCAATGTCAGACACTGCTTGTGATCAGACCTGGGCTACCTGTTTGGAGGTACAAAGAGATCAACACTTTGTGGCTGCCTCTGTTGGGACTGGGTGCATGCCAGAGGGGCCAAGCTGCATATCAAGGCCAGCTTAGGGTTTGCTCATTTTTAAAGTAGTCAGGATCTCAATGGTGTTATGAGTACTAAAGCCATTTCTAGAATATCTCTGTTTGAATCTGCCATCAAATCCCAAAGCATAAGTATTTCAAATATATACAACTGTGGCAAAAGTGTGTTTGAATATGAACTTTCATGTTGTAAACTGTTCATATGATATTTAGAATCACATCTTGTCCATAAGGTAGGGAATGCAAAGGTAAAATACCACTGGACCCTAAACAGGCTGAGGCTGAGTGGGAGTAGAGCTGATTTCTTTGTGTATTTCTGAAAACCAGGCCTAAAAAGGGAACAAAAGGAAGGCTTTATGGTCTGGCTACAGCTTCTGAAAATAAATGCAGCCTCTTTAACAGACCTACTAGGAAGGCAGGCACTTAGTGAAAATGAGAAACATCTAGGCATAGAGCAAAGAGCAAGCCATTTGAAGCCCTGGAAACACGAGTTAGAATCCCATCTCCACTGCTTCCTCTCTGTGGGACCAAGAATGTTAGCTCAACATATATGAAATTCAATTTCCTCACCTGTAAATTGTGTTTAGTAATCTTATCTTTTAGGACTCTTAGGGAAAAAGAACACCCTTTGTAAATATTCAACTCAGTTCTTGGTTATACATACACTCAATAAATGATGTGTTATCATAAATATTATCATTACTATTATGGTTAAATTTTTCTAAAACTACCTGTACTTGGTAGTTATATTTTTATTGGGCTTGTGTTCTCCATGAAAACAAAGGTTTTTGGCAAATACTAGTATTTGAGGCGCAAAAAAAGTAAAGTAGATTTCTGGACAATTCCTTCTCCCCTCCCTTTTTTATCTGCTTCTTCCTCATAATTTTGCACACCATGTGTCTTCTTAATGATTACCACTTTCTCCATTTAGAATGAACTCCTTTGTTTGCAAGTGAAAAACTACAGCCAGAGCCTATTTTTCTTTGTCCAAAACCACACCCAAGTTAGATCCTGAGTGCACCATCAATGTATTGTCTGATTCCAAATGAAGTGATCTTGCCACTTCACCACCCGCTGCTTATCCTGCCAATGTATTTCAAAGCGCTAGCAGTCATTGAGAGCTTACTCTGTGAACTTAACCAAAGCTATTTCACTCTCACACTCATAACCCTAAAAAGGCAAAAACGATTACTATTCTCACTTTACAAATGAAAATGCTGATGTTCCGAAAGAGTAAGTAATTTGCCCAAGGACACACAGTGGCCATGTTATAAAAGACACTTGTCCAAACAGAAAAGACTTCATAATTATGGAAATCAAAATACAAAGATGGGCCTGGCTGGTGTGGCTCAGTGGTTGAGCATCAACCTATGAATCAGGAGGCCATGGTCCAATTCCTGGTCAGAGCACATGCCCAGGTTGTGGGCTTGATCCCCAGTGTGGGGCGTGCAGGAGGCAGCCAATCAATGATCTTCCATCACTGATGTTTCTATCTCTCCCTCTCCTTCCCTCTCTGAAATCAATAAAAATATATTTTTTTAAAAATACGAAGATGCGCCCTGATCAGTTGGCTCAGTGTATAGAGTGTAGGCCTGCGGACTGAAGGGTCCTGGGTTTGATTCCAGTTAAGGGCATGTACCTTGGTTGCAGGCACATCCCCAGTGAGGGGTGTGCAGGAGGCAGCTGATCGATGTTTCTCTCTCATCGATGTTTCTGGCTCTCTATCCCTCTCCCTTCCTCTCTGTAAAAAATCAATAAAATATATTTTTAAAATAAATAAAAATACAAAGATGGGATGGCATCTATGTCCACCTTTCTACCACTGACTTCCCAGCTGTAGTTGCATGAGCTCCTGCATGCAGCTCTGGGTTCCTACCTGGAAAGCCCCCCCTTTTGGCCTCTTCCTGAACCAAATATCTAGTCACAACTGGGGGGGAGGAGTCTCCAAAGAATGTGGAGACCCTGGGTTTAGTCAGCAAAGTCTAAAGCCTGAGCTCTTTCGTTTTTTTAATTTTCTCTCGATAGATAGATAGATGATATAGATAGATAGATAGATAGATAGATAGATAGATAGATATAGATAAATAGAGTTCAGAGAGGAAGGGAGAGGGAGAAAGAGATAGAAACATTAATGATAACAGAGTATTATTGATCAGCTGCCTCCTGCACACCCTACACTTGGGATCAAGCCCGCAACCCGGGCATATGCCCTGGCCACGAATCAAACCGTGACCTCCTGGTTCATAGGTCGCCACTCAACCACTGAGCCATGCCAGCTGGGCTAAAGCTTGAACTCTTCTAGTGAGGGTTTGTTCCCCCAAGTCACAGAGTGTTCAGGATCAAATACCCTATATCCTGCACCAGGACACCTGGTGTCAGAGGCACCAAGATTTTGCAGAAGAGCCAAACGATCAGGAATTAGGTGCACCACTCTCTCCCTTTTGGGCTTTGGCTGGCTCTTCATTAAAACAAGAGTTTGTACTAGAATCCAAAGGTTCCTCAGCTCTAACATAGAATAAATAATGCAGCTGTATGTAGGGTGTTGAGACAGATAATGGCTCTGAAATCAGACAGGCCTAATTGGGAAACTACTTTGCTGTGTTTTGGAGAAGTTACTTATGTTTTAAGCCCGTTTCCTCCTCTATAGAAAAGAGATTTTGTGAACTAATACACATAAAGCAATGGCTAGCAAATAGTAAGCACTTAAAAATATTCATTACTTTTTCAATTAAAATTTAAGGGACATTCGGGGATATATTTATCCCTAAAAAGTCTCTCCCACTTACTCCTTACGTCAGTAGTACCCACCTCATGCCACTCATGTGCCCCAAGTCATCCAACCTTTTCTGCCTGGCCTTTTTGATCTTCCACAATCTTCTTTTTATCTCCCATGCTATATCGTTAAGCTTTTGAAGCCTAGGAACCATGCCCTATAAACCTATTTGCCTTATACCAGCCAGTACAGAATAGAGATTTCACTGATTGAGTAATTGGTTGTTTTTCCCTCTCTGGCTTCAGTAATCTCATCTGTAAAATGTTAGGACTGTGAACAACATCTTCTAGCTTTGATACTCAAAAGATATATGAAAAAAGCCCCACAGTTTTATCAGAAAAAGATAAAAAGTCTTAGCCGTTGGCATAAATTGAAAGGATCTTGTTCTGAGATGCAGTGTTGATGATTTCATAATAGTTCTCATGTTTCTGGAAACTCCAGAAAACTAGAATTTGCTGTTTCTCCCTCCACCCAAAGTAAGAAATAGCAGGACCTCTGAGATGAAACATCGTATCGCCTAGTTGGGGAAACAACCTCAGGAATTCAGTACCAACATGGCAAGTTTAATATTTTGCTAATGGGCCATCATTGTTTTTCACACAATAGGTAATATAACCCTGACTCTCATCTGAAAGAGGGACTGTCCCTCTGCTTAAACTGTTTCAAAAGAAGTACTGTGTTGCTTCCTTATAGTTTCAATGTAGGGGACTGGAATTTCTTCCTAGAGTTTGAGGACACTTGTTTTAAAAAATGAAAAGAAAAAAGGCACCTTTCTTCTGCAGAACACAATGTCTCCACTATCAGGTTGGACACAAAGCAAGTGCCTATAAAGTCTTGGCCACTGAGGGTAAAGAGAAGAGAACTGGAAATGGACAGAGAGCATTGAGGGAGGACCCAGGGGGCCAGAAAAAAGTAACTTTCTTTCTTAATGTTAGACTCAAAAGGGCTTCCTAACTTCATTCTATTTCTATCTGATCATTAAAAACTTGTGTTTTATTCTAAGCATGAGAAAAACATCAGACAGACCTAAATTGGGGTACATTATACAAAATACCTGACCACTACTCTTCAAAAATATTAAGGTCATGAAAGACAAGGAAAGACTGAGGAACTGGCATAGACAGGAGGAGAGTAAGGAGATATGACATGACTACGGTGACAAATGCAATGTGGAATCCTGGAACAGAAAAGACTTCAGTGGAAAAACTGATGAAATCTGAATGAATTTTGTAGTTTGGTTCATAGTATTGTACCAAGGTTAATGCCTTACTTTTGATAAATATTCTGTGGTTATATAAGATATTAACATAAGGGGAAGCTGGGTAAAGGAATTCTCTGTACTATTTTCACAGCCCTTTATAAGTCTAAAATTACCTCAAGATAAAAGTTAATAAGGGGGAAAAAAAGTTAATAAGGGGAGCCTGAGACACCTTGTCCTCAACATCAAAAGACAAAGGTTCTCCTCCAGACCCCCTCTTTCCTGCCAGCTTCTCATTTCCTCTGAGAACTTAACAGTGACTCTTAAAGGCCTCTAGCTGCATTAACAGCAAGTCAGTCCAGCAATCTGAAGAAATGACCTGGTTAGACCTGCATTTTCCAAATAATTAAAACAAACTTTTCTTGAAGGCACTATTTTTAGGAAAGTAGTATCCATTTCTGTGCCTTCTTATACAGAGCATGGAAAACAGTGCTTAATTTTTCATTGTCTACAAGTATTAGTACAAATATCTGCTTTTGTACAGTATCTAAATAAGAGCTCTTGGGGCTGACCAATGAGGACAGCTAATTGTAGTGTTGGATATTTTGGTTCTGTTCCATGAACCTGCACTGTCTCCTCTTCCCTTATAAAACTGCCCTGTTGGTTCTTTAGCGGGAGAAGGGGACACATTAGATGAGTGACTTTGAGGTGACAGCTTGGGGCATCTGGTACCCCAAAGAGTCCTCATAAATCACTAGAGCACAAGTCATTTTCACCACTCTCTGGGTTTTCTGAAATGATGTCATAATCGTGATCATCAGTTTTCCAGTTGGTGACCAGAGCCCACCCTACAGAGGACAAATTTTCATAAAAAAGAACCAATGATGTGGCAGCATCAAGAGCCAAAGAATTGATGATATATTCAGCTCCACCTGTATGTTTGTGTGTCACTGAAATTCAGGTATCACTGGGGCCAAGGCTTCACGGGGTAAAGCAGCCAGAGCACTATGACCACTGTAGGGTGTCCCATTGGCATCCACTGATACCACATGCCCTGTTCACACTTCTTTCTTGGACTTGGTAAATTTATTTGTCACTAAGAACAGAGCTGAATACTTAATCTTGAGGGTGACTTTCAGCTCTAACATTCTAGGGGTCTGCTCTTTGAGATATGATTTTCTCTTTTATATGAAATCCTCCAAAGCCATCAAAGAATAATTATCACGCCTGAATGATGCAAATCTGTTTTATCAATTAGGCATGATCGTCTCTTTTCTAAGTGCATAATCGCAGATCCCACTAGGCCACACCTTAAAGAGCTTTATGTTGGGAGAAAGTGTCAGTGTAGATCAACAGCATAAATGGGTCTCTGTGCAACAAACCATTGGGCAACTCCAAAACCTCCTCTTGTAGAAGCATATATGAGCTAGTGCCCATCTACAGTAGGGAAGCTGGTGTCCATTCAATGAGTCCCAGAAGGAAATTTGCCCAAGCTGCAGATTGTGGAGAATGCTTGAAATTTTTCCACTGACTTTGTTCTTCCCTTTACAGAAGTCTTGACTTGCTTCATCATGATTCCATGTGTAACCCAGAGCCAGATGAAGAAATAAAGAAATTCCTCCATACAAGTTCTTCAACTTAAATGTCCAAACTGAGTAAAACCAGAGTGTACTAGGGTATTAAGGGAGCTTCAAAGAAAGGAGATCAAGCAGGACCTCAGCAGACAAGTTTGCTGAGGTCTAGAGCCCAGGCTGGGCAAGAGAGTGCCCCCTAACTCCACCCCACAACCAGGCACCAAGATCAGTAGAGCTTGGGGCTGTATTTCCCACCATCAGGTTGTCTTGACTTCTTTGCCCTGGCTTCAATACCATCACGTTACTAACCCACATACCTGTTATCCTAAAGAAGAGGGAGTGAGCACAAAGGGTGTGGGATTTGGACACAGATAGACCTGGGTCTGCATTTTAACTCTGCCATTTATGAGCTGTCGTACTTTATGCAAGGTACTGAACAGCTCTGTGACTCAGTCTCCTCATTAAAAGGAAGATAATAGTTCTCTGCCACAGGGTCATTGGGAGGATTAGAGACAATGCACATAGAGCTCCTGATAGCTGTGCTTAGGACATGGTAGTCATGGCAACCAATAAATGTAGCTGCTTTTCTCTATTCCACGTGAAAGAAGCCAGACACAAAAGGCCACATATTGTATTATTCCATTTGTATGAAATGTCCAGAATGGGAAAATCCATAGAGACAGAAAGTAGATTAATGGTTGCCAAGGGCTTGGGGGAAGGAGGAATGGAGAATGACTGCTAATGCATAAGGCTTTCTTTGGGGGATAATGAAAATGATCTGGAATTACATCGTGGTGATAGCTGTGCGACATAGTGGATATACTAAAAATTACTAAATTTTATATTTTAAAAGGGTAAATTTTATGAGACATGAATTATATCTTAATTGAAAATTCTTAAAAATAAATTCTCTGTTCCTCAGTTTATGAATATTAAGAGAAATGAATATTTATTGAATGTGGGTAACAGTAGCACCCACCTCATAGGGTTTTGTGAAGATTAAATGAGTCAATTAATGTAAAATATTTAGACTATACCTGGAATACTATAAAAGCTCAAAAAATGTCAGCTATAATTATTACTGTTATTGTTATCATAATCATCATCATTTTTATCATAGGTAGCATAGTCTAGTAGTCAATATCAATGGAGTTTAAGTCAAACAGACCTAGTTTAAAATCTGATTTCACACTTAGCAGCATATATTATAACTAGAGGCCCGGTGCACATGGCAGGGCGGATCAGGAGGTTGCAATGCCACCCCCAGTCACGCTCAGGGTAGGGCCGATTGGGGGTTGGGGCACCGCCCCCTGTCACACTCAAGGCAGGGCTGATGGGGAGGTTGTGGCACCACCCCCTGTCATGCACAGAGCAGGGCAGATCAGGGGGTTGTGGTGCCACCCCTGTCACATACAGAGCCGGCCGATCAGGGGGTTGCGGCACTGCCCCCTGTCACACACAGAGCAGGGCTCATCAGGGGGGTTGGGGAGCTCCCCCCGTCACAGAGCAGGGCCAATCAGGGGGTTGGGGAGTTCCCCCATCACGCACAGAGTAGGGCTGACAGAGGAGTTGGGGCACCGCCCCCTGTCACACACAGAGCAGGGCCGATCAGGGGGTTGGGGCACTCCCCTTTGTCACACTCAGAGCAGGGCCGATGGGGAGGTTGCGGCTCCACCCCGTCACACACAGAGCAGGGCCCATGGGGGGGGGGGGTTGGGGTGCTGCACCCTGTCATACACAGAGCAGGGCTGATCAGGGGGTTGGGGAGCTCCCCCCTATCAGGCACAGAGCAGGGCCGATCAGGGAGTTGGGGCGCCTTCCCCTGGCACAGAGCAGGGCGGATAGGGATGTTGTGACCCCGCCCTCTGTCACACACAGAGCCACAGGGCGATCAGGGGGTTTGGGCGCTGCCCCCTGTCACGCTGCTCCAGGGGCCAGGAGGCCTCGCAGCTCTGCTGATCCCAGTGCTGGGAGGTCTCATGGCTCCGCTTGACACCAGGTAGGTGAGACCTCGCTGCTCTGCTGATCCCGGTGCCAGGAGGCCTCGCGGCTTCACTGATCCCGGTACTGGGAGGCATATTACCCTTTTACTATATAGGATAGAGGCCTGGTGCATGGGTGGGGGCCGGCTGGTTTGCCCTGAAGGGTGTCCCGGATCAGGGTGGGGGTCCCGCTTGGGTGCCTGGCCAGCCTGGATGAGGGGATGATGGCTGTTTGCAGCTGGTCACACACCCTTCAGGGTGGGGGTCCCCACTGGGGTGCCTGGCCAGTCTGGGTGAGGGGCTGAGGGCCGTTTTCAGGCTGGCGGGTGACTGAAGCTCCCAACCTCTCCTTTATTTATTTATTTATTTATTTATTTATTCTGGGATTTATTTACCTTCTATGGCTGTCACTGGAACTGAGAGCTGGCTTTAGCTCTGAGGCTTGGCTCCAGCTCTGAGATCTCGGCTGCTGAAAACAGGTATCTTGGTTTGTTTGGATTCTATAATTGAAACATTGTTGCCATCACTGCCACTATAAGCTCTGAGGCCGAAGCTGGCTGAAAGCAGGTTTCTGGAGCTTGTTTAGCTTCTATAATTGCAACAATGTTTCTTAGCCTGCAGCTCAGAGCCCAGCAGTGGCAGGCGGGGAACCTTGGCTTCCTCCTTCACTGGAGCAAGCAAGCCTCCTGTTCGCTTCAGCTGCCTGGCTGCCAGCCGCCATCTTGGTTGGCAGTTAATTTGCATATCACCCTGATTAGCCAATGGGAAGGGTAGCGAAGTTACGGTTAATTACCATGTTTGTCTTTTATTAGATAGGACTAGAGGCCTGGTGCACAAAAATTTGTGCACTCGGGGGGGAAGAGGGGTCCCTCAGCCCGGCCTGTGCCCTCTCGCAGTCTGGGACCCCTCAGGGGATGACCACCTGCTGGCTTGCAGCCCAGCAGCCCTCGGGGGATGTCCACTTGCCAGCGGGGAGCAGGCCTAAACTGCAGTCGGACATTCTTAGTGCTGCTGAGGAGGCAGGAGAGGCTCCCACCACCACTGCTGTACTGGCAGCCATCAGCCTGGCTTCTGGCTGAGCAGAGCTCCTCCATGTGGGAGCGCATTGACCACCAGAAGGCAGCTCCTGCATTGAGCATCTGCCCCCTGGTGGTCAGTGTGTGTCTTAGTGACCAGTCATTCCCAGTCCTTCTGCTGTTAGGGTCAGTTTGCATAGTACCCTTTTACTATATAGAATAGAGGCCTGGTGCACAGGTGGGGGCCAGCTGGTTTGCCCTGAATGGTGTCCCGGATCAGGGTGGGGGTACCACTTGGGTGCCTGGCCAGTCTGGGTGAGGGGATGATGGCTGTTTGCAGCTGGTCACACCCCCTTCAGGGTGGGGGTCCCCACTGGGGTGCCTGGCCAGTCTGGGTGAGGGCCTAGGGCCGTTTTCAGGCTGGCGGGTGACTGAAACTCCCAACCTCTCCTTTTCTTTTTTTTTTTTTATTCTGGGACTTATTTACCTTCTATGTCTGTCACTGGAGCTGAGAGCCAGCTTTAGCTCTGAGGCTTGGCTCCAGCTCTGAGACCTTGGCTGTGCCGGGAGCCGGTCCATCTACGCCTTTGGGGACCCCTGGACCTGCTGGGGTTGGACCCCGGCATGGCTGCTGAAAGCAGGTATCTGCGTTTGTTTGGGTTCCATAATTGTAACACTGTTGCGGTTCTGCTCGCTCCAGCTCTGACAGCTGAAAGCATGTTTCTGGGGATTGTTTAGCTTCTATAATTGTGACATAGTTGCTTAGACTGCAGCTCAGAGGCCGGCAGTGGCAGGCGGGGAACCTTGGCTTCCTCCTTCACTGGAGCAAGCAAGCCTCCTGTTCGCTTCAGCTGCCTGGCTGCCGGCCACCATCTTGGTTGGCAGTTAATTTACATATCTTGCTGATTAGCCAATGGGAAGGGTAGTGAAGTTACGGTTAATTACCATGTTTCTCTATTATTAGATAGGATGGTTGATGGTACAGCCACTGGATTCAGATTTTCTTAATATTTATCAGTTGTGTGACTTCAGACAATTTTCCCATCCCTTCTATTCCCCCTTTTCTTCATCTGTAAAATAGAGGTAATGCTAGTTCATACCTAATGAATTACCATGAGAATTAAATAATGTATCCATTAGGATGCTTTTGGCTTTAAATTTCAGAAAACTGGCTCAATTAGTTTTAAGCCAGATAGATGGGAAAGAAAGAAGAGGTTTAATTTTCAACAGCCATTAGTTTTGGAATGCTTCTCAAAGACTTCTCTGCCCAAATTTTTCTCCTGGGTTGTTAAGATTGCTATTCCTATGTATTTAATGTAAACTGTTTCAAAATGTTGGTAATAGGCAGGAACTAAATAAAACAATACCACATATGCCGAGAGTATAAATCTCACTGAGAAGGCTGCAAAATATTTCAATAATGTAACATTCCTGCCCAATCAATGGTATCATTCAGAATGACACTTAGAATAGGCTAATATAATGCCAACATACCCCCTACAAGGCAGTTAATGCAACAGGAAGCTATAAATCAAAGCCCTGAATTGGGCCTCTCAAACCTAGCTTAAATTTTTCCATCAGCAAATTAGGAAATGAAAGCAGAATGCATTCTCCAATTGGCAGCCTAAGTATGGAAAGCATCTTATCACTGTACTTAACAATTATAGAATCACAAGATTGCATGGTTCTTTAGTAAAGATGAATTCATTCTCTGGAGTTGCCAGTGGAGGCCTTGAGACTCAATGAGAGGAAGCCCTTGCCAAGGTCAGACCAGCTGGATTTCAACTGGATTGAACCTACATTCTAGCCTTTTGTTTTTCTTTCCCTTCTTTTGTCCATCACAGCACCTGATATACAGGGTGTCCCCCAAAAATATATATACACTTTAATAGCTGATAGCTCAATTTTTAAAATGAAATATATTTTGAATAAACACTACCTTTAGAATTATTCAAAGTGTGTGTGTGTGTGTGTGTGTGTGTATATGTACATTTTTGGGGGGGAGGGGGAACTATATATACATACAAGGTCAAGGTTCTAACTGCTTTCATGGCCTTGTTTCCAGGGCAGGCTACAGCATCATCTACTCCATAGATTCTGTGCTCAGTCAGCCCCCTTCCCCAAGAATCCAAGATTTTAGGGAAATTTTGTACCGTTCAACCCAATCTGGATCTAAGTTTCTTCTCAGTGTTCAAACCACTAACAGATTTCCTCAGCCATTCTACTTTCTTTCTCCCTGGTTGGGGCACAATTGTACTTACATCTATTGTGAAATCATTAAGATTTCAAAGTACTCTTCAGTATTTCATATTGATTTGTCAATAATGAGTAAATCCCTAATAAAATGAGTACTTTTCCTCCTTGATGGTTTATGACTTGAGCTGATTGAAAAGTACTTAAATACTCACTATATCCTCCACTATGAGTATACATGCATGCACACACATACACAGGACTGTCATATATTTTCTGGATAAGGTTAAAATTCTAAAGGCATTCGAGGTTCCTTGATTCCACCCAAGGAATCTTGTCCAAACATTTCTCTTTAGCAAAAATGTTGGAAATTCATGCAAAGATTAGTTAAAGACGGCAAAATACATAACAGATCTACTTCTTGCTTATTACCAAGTAAGAGTTTGCTCTATTAAAAGGCATTGAATGGGAGCACATCCAGGCCAAGTACTATTCAGATTCCTCTGCTCTTGTTCCTGGCGTTTGGACAGAGGCCCCACTGGTAAGCTCCCTCTGAGAGGGATGGACTGAATTATGTGTTAATCTAAGTGTCAGATAGGGTCTTCTGGAAAGTGGGTCCTTTAGCTTTGCTGAAGAGAGGAAGTGGGAAACACTGTTAAAATTTGTGCACATTCCACTCCCTCTGCCTTCAAAGGAAACCTCAGAGCTGAGGTACCAAAGTGGCTTCCAGTAAACAGGAGAGCACAGACATCCCCTGCCTCTGTCACCTGCCTTTAGTGTGTAGACAGAGTCGCTGTGACAGACAGCAAGAAGCCCAGCTCTCTCCTTGTTGGTTCTTGCTGTGGGGTGTTACAGTCATAAATCACTGCTATGTGGGCCCACTGTACATTTTAGCACTTTTAGATGCTATATATTTCAAATAATTTTATTCCAGAGATGAGGGGTGGGTAAGCAACTGCCTATGAGACAGGAGTTGTGAAGAGGTTGTCACCTCGAGTTCCCTCTGGCACGCACACGCACATGCATGCGCGCGCACGCACGTGCATACACACACACACACTCACACACACACAGTGCTGCAGGCAGAGATACAAAGTTGTCCATGTGAGTCAGAAGGGCTTTGTTCTTATTTGTCCTCTTCTCAAAGTATGTACACTTAGTACAACAACTTTTCATTTGTTTCTGTAAGTCCTGGGGGGAAATCATAAATCTATCTATTTATGAAAATTGGTAATGGCTTTCTTCTTCTATTTCAATTGACAGACATAATGCATAAAAAGGAAATTCATATTGATCTTATTTCATTAAAACAATTTCAAGAAGTTTATTGGTCAAAGGAGAAAGTTGTCAGCTACTGCTTAGCACTGTAATAATTAGCAATTTGTTTTCCTGGAGACATGTAATTACCACACCTGTCATTGTGCTTCGGGCCAGACCTTCCTGAGAAAGTATTTATAGAGCCATGTGATTATTCTGCCTCCATGTGAAGAGGTGCATAGATGCCCCCCATGTAACACATCACATTTGGTAACTCCATCATGTGCAATCTGGGTATGGGTGGGACCATTCCTGTGCAGGTACCAGCTCTTCCCAGAGCTGGGGAGAGAAACAAAATGGTTGCTGCAAGACTTCCTAGCAACATGCATGCTAGTTTCTCTGGACATGTCAGTGCATAAATAATTGTCCTTTCTTTAGGCAGTGTATTAGTTTCCTGTGGCTACCATAACAAATTAACACAGCTTAAAACAACAGAAATATATTCTCTCGCCGTTCTGGAGGCCAGAAGTCTGAAATCAAGGTGTCATCAGGGTCATGCTCTCTCTAAATTAGAGGAGACTCCACTCAGCCAGCGTGGCTCAGTGTTTGAGCATCAAGCTATGAACCAGGAGGTCAAGATTCAATTCCAAGTCAGGACACATGCATGGGTTGCAGGCTTGATCCCCAGTGTGGGGTGTACAGGAGACAACTGATCAATAATTCTCTCTCATCGTTGATGTTTCTCTATCTCTCCCTCTCCCTTCCTCTCTGAAATCAATAAAAATAAATAAATTAGGGGAAAATCCTTCTTTGCCTCTTCCAGCTTCAGTTGGCCCCAGACATTCCTTGGTTTGTAGCAACGTAACTCCAATCTCCGCCTGCATGTTCACAAGGCTTTCTCCTCTGTCTCTGTGTCTCAAACCACCCCCTCCTTTCTCTTATAAGAACTCTAGAGGCCCAGTGCATGGATTTGTGCACCAGTGGGGTCCCTCGGCCTGGCCTGCAGGGATCAGGCCGAAACCAGCTCTCCAACATCCCCTGAGGGGTCCAGGATTGCGAGAGGGTGGTTCTCTGGTGATGCACCCCAGGATCGAGCTCCCTCCTCTCTCCTCCCAATATTATGTCACTTTCTCTCTGTATCTGTCTCGCTTCTTTCATCTCACTTTACCCTAAGTGTGGTGGTAACTGACGACTTCTGGGCATTTAGCTGCAAAATGCAATTATTTAGCAAACAGGATTTACTTAGCCTGGAATCTAGTTAACCTAGGGCAGGACCCTGCTCAATGTCAGGCTCCTGCCCAGGCCCTCCTGCCCAGGTGGAGTCCTGTGGCAACAGGAACCTCCTTCTTCCCACCTGAACTGCTCCTTCACCTCCTTCCCTCCCCGGAGGTTGCCCACTGTCCGCCCAGAAGAAGGGAAGCCACGGCCAGTTTCCCAGCTGAGAGTGGTAGTGGGAAAATTCGCTGCCTCCACTGGCAATCAGTAGTCAGCAGATGGGCCGGTGCGGGCACCAGATGTCAGGGCCACAGCCCGTAGGTCCTGCACGTCTGATCATTTAGCTAATCCAGTCAAAAAGTTTCTGTAAGGGCCAGACCTACGACCTCTGCAATGGGCTAGAGGCCCCGTGGGGAGCCAGACTTGAAGTGGGGAGCCAATGGGCTAGAGGCCAGGTGCACGGTGAGGTCCCTCAGCCTGGCCCATAGGGATTGGGCCGAAATCAGCTCTCCGACATTCCCTGCGGGGTCCTGGATTGTGAAAGGGCTCAGGCCAGACCAAGGGACCTCACTGGTGCATGATTGGGGCTGGGGAGGGATCGAGGGAGGGATCCAGGGTGGGTCCCGCCCATCTCGCTC
Source organism: Myotis myotis (assembly GCF_014108235.1). Classification (NCBI taxonomy): domain Eukaryota; kingdom Metazoa; phylum Chordata; class Mammalia; order Chiroptera; family Vespertilionidae; genus Myotis; species Myotis myotis. The sequence goes on along the minus strand of NW_023416346.1, from coordinate 6,856,102 downwards.
AGTCCCCATCAGCTGGAAGCCAACAGCAAGCTAACCTACCAGTCTGAGTGTCTGCCCCCTGGCAGTCAGTATGCGTCATAGCGACTGGTTGAAAGTTTGAACAATTGGTCAGACACTTAGCATATTAGGCTTTTATTATATAGGATAAATAATTGGATTTAGGGCCCTAAATCCAGGATGATCTCATCTTAACTTAATAACCTCTACAAAGACCCTATGTCCATATAAGGTTGTGAACTGTGTCCAGCACGGCCAGGGTGAGCCTGAGGAGGGGCAGTGAAGGATTAAAGAAGACAGACAAGAGAATACAGCTGAGGCTCAGTGGGTCTCCCATGTCTGGATGAGAACACTGAAAGACCCAACCTGCAAGCCAGATCAAAACAAGGGAAGTGGTCAACATGTTTACAATGTTCTTGTGAATTTCACCTTTTTTGGCAGCACTTGCTGCACCTCCCACAGCCCATTAGCTACCTAGGAAGGAACAAGGGAGGACTATAAGATCAAGCTTAGTTATGCTAGAAGGGCTCTGGCCTCCAAGCTGGAACTTGTTTGTGGCCCTGCCACAGGTCAGTCCAAGGCTTGATCCTATAGCTGCTCCCTACAAGGTTGCATTAACAAGTATTGAGGTTTAAAGGGGAATATATCATTGGGGGGGGCACAATTCAACCCACTACAGGCATCATATTCAAGATTTCTTGTGGCACATTCACTCATTACAAATGGCACCTATCCCAAGCTTTCTCTTTCTTTCTCTCTTTCTTTTTCTTTCTTTCTTTCTCTCTATCTCTCTCTCCTCTCTTTCTTCCTTTCTTAATGCCTTAAAGACTAGGACTGAAGACAGGAACTTCGATGAAAACATGGGCCATGCTCAGAGTGTTTGACTTAAAACCCGAGAAAAAACGGAATTTGCAAAGCTCTGCGATCTGGGCACTATGCTGGACTGAAAACTCCATGCTTGCTTACATTTAACCCTATAAAATATGGGTCACTGTGACCAGACTGCAGATGAGGATACTGAGGTTCAGAATAATCCACCCAAGGTCTGCCAGCCATCTGTGGGCAGGACCACATCAGAGGCCATATGGCCTCATACATTGTGGGTATTGCACACACTGAGCAGTGGAGCCTCACTGATAGCTGACTGGTAGAACTGACTCATTATTCAGATGTACTGTTGGCTTTAGGTAGAGACAGAATAGATGGCATTGATGTAACAGCCCTGGAGGAGTTCTGAGGAGGACCCAGATCACTCCCTCCCTGAACTGCCTCACCAGCTGACTAGTGCCTACTTTACCACCACAACCCCTTTCAGTTCCTAAATACAAATAAGGATTCAAATGAAAATCTCCCAGAGAGCTGTAACACCCATTCTGAAATATGTGCCAAAAATAGGCCTTTTCAGAAGCAAATTTGATCAAAAGAGGGAAAAGTAGAAGAGAACAAGGGCTGGCTGCAGGTCTCCCTGAAGAAGGAGATTGGAGACACTCTAAAGATGCCTGCAGCAGCCAGCTTATGCTGGCCCATCAATTCTGTATAGCACGTGGCAGCTTGGTGATTCTGGACCAATCAGACAACTCTTTTTGCCTCAGGTTCCCATCTATAAAGTGAGGATAAATATTTCCAAGGATCTAGAACAGCTTCTCTGGATGCTGGCTTGAGCAATGTTTTACACAGAAACACAGGCCATATACATTGGTCCAGGAGACAAATTCAAGTGAAGCCACCAAAAAGACATCAGAAGGAGAAGGGAGCTTTTTTTCCCACCAAAGCTTTTCATTTTTTTATTTTATTGAGAAATAATTCACATGACATAAAATTCACTATTTTAAAGTATACAATTCAGTATTTTTAGTACATTCACTACGTTGTACAATCACTGTCACTAATTCCAGGACACTTCCATTAGAAAAAGGAATATTTGGCCCTAGCCAGTTTGGCTTAGTGCATAGAGCGTTAGCCTGTGGACTGAAGGGTCCTGGGTTCAATTCCAGTCAAGGGCACATGCCCAGGTTGAGGGCTTGATCCCCAGTAGGGGACGTGTAGGAGGCAGCTGATCAATGATTCTCTCTCATCATTGATGTTTTTATTTCTCTCTCCCTTCCTCTCTGAAATCAATACAAAAAATATATTTTTAAAGGGGAACATTTGAAAAAGAATTTAAATGTGTAAATATTTTCTCTAAATAGAAGACTGATGAGCAAGGAACATAGAGAAGCTAATTCCAATTCCAGGCAATAAGTCAAAATGTTCTTTAGGCAGAGCTAAGAAATCAGAGCAATATAGTTAGTCCCAGCACAAAAGGGTCTGAGACAATATTGATAAACCACTCCTTGACAAAAGAGTAACTGCACTTGGAAAAGCAAGAACAAGTCTAAGGGAACTGGGACAAAGCAAACAAATCAAATAAAGCAAGAGGGATTGCAGTCAGATATGCAGAAGAATTTCTTGATCATAAGGATAAACTGTTGATACAGGGAGTTGTGAAACCCATTGCCCAGGGATATTCTGAAGCATGATAATGTATTTCTGTTTGATTCCCTAGTTGTGCAATAGAAAGAGTTTTCAATCCCTTAGAATCTTTTAAGAGAAAAATATTCTTTAATATATATATCTGACCCCCCCTAAATATATATATTAACCCATATTTATTTTTAGTGGTTTTATATAATAATGATTGGTGTTATTTTCTTAGTATTAGAGTAATAATTATAATACAATGATTATTATTTTATAGAAATACTAGTATTTATAGAACATCTCTTAGGTGCCACATGCTTTTCACACATGAAAGCTCTTAACCACCTGTAAAGTAATAAGGAGACTGAGATGCAATGGGTTCAAGTGATCTATCATGTGGTTAATCAATGGTATGACAGGAATACAAGGCAATTTTGGCTCATTTCAAAACCCAGATTCTTTCCACTACACTAAACTGCCTGGAATTCCAAGGTTTGCCTTTACAGATTATGTCTCTGAAGCATTCTGTGGGCTCCTGGAGGGCAGAATCTCTGCATTTAACTTCTTTCTTAACCACATCTGCCCCTCCTCCACATCTGACCATCCAGCCAACCTCGTTGACTTCTCCCGTAGAATATATTGAATGCTTTCATTTCTCTCCATCTTTGACTCTATTACTTTCTAGCAAGGAAACACTATCCTTCACAGGGGGGCATAAAGACCACTAACTTCATTTCTCTGCTTCCAGGCTTGCCTTTCCATAGTCAACTTTCCACATTGAAGCTAGAGACAGCTTTCTAAAATGCAAATCTGATGAGATCCACTGTTCTTAACAACTCTTCAGTGCCTTTGCACTGCCTACCAGTGCCCTCTACACTCATAATACAGGTCTCGGCCTTTCCACTGCTATTCCGTCAGCCTGAAATGACATGGCCTCTTTCTTCACCAGGCTAATCTGTACCTGCTGTATGCAGGTTTTCTGGGTTCTGCTGAGATGCCACCTTCTCACCTGCATTTTGGGACTCTTTCTCTATACCTCTATAGCACTCTATTTAGTCACACTGTCACCCACATGACTGTTGATTTGTTTTCTCTGTGACAGGACTAAAAGCTCTTTAAAGGCAGTGGCCTTGAACTTTTCATAAATGATTCCTCAGTGGATACTCATAAGCCATACATTCCCAATAACTGTATGAATAGAAAAATGTAACAGTCTGGACTCAAAATCAGTGCGTAATAAATGCTCACTAGCTAAATGAATCCATTAATGAAACTATAGGATCTTCTCCCTATTGATTGAAGATTCTCTTCTCACTAGCCATGCAAACCTCACTTCAGACAGCAGAGAAGAAGCTCCCAAAACTAGAGGATGGAGAGTGTTATTCCTCTGCAAGCAGGGGAATAATGTTCCATGGCCATTAGGTAACTCTCCATGTTGTTTATATCCAAAACTGCTTCTCTTAAACAATTCAGGCTTTGGGTTAGTCATCATTAACAAATGTGCTAACTCCCTGAGACAACAGATTGATTTTGGCTTAAGGTTATGAACACAAAACAAGGGGTATTGGCACATAAAGTGCACTTTAATAATTTCACAGCACAAAGATGAGGAAGGTACTTTCATTTGCTTTCTCCGGGAGGTCAGTTCTTCTAAAGGAAAAAAAAATCATCTTTAGGGTGTCAACAACGTTCCTGGCATCTTCCCATTCTGTTTTGCCTTTCTTTGGCTCCTCTTGATTCTTGGGGAGGTAGGCATTTATATTTTAAAGATGATTAGATGATGTTGGGAATGTCAGAGAGTTGGTGGAGGTGGGCAGAGGACAAGCAGTACTTTTAAAAGGAAAAACAAAAGCATGTATGTTCCCTGACTTGATTTCATAAGTGTTTCAGGATGTGTCTTTAAGAAAAGGAAACAAATGGCGACTTGTATGGTCATTTAGATACTGCAATTAGCAGCATTTTTGTATACATAAAAAGGTTTTGTGTGGCGAAACCGGTTTGGCTCAGTGGATAGAGCGTCGGCCTGCGGACTGAAAGGCCCCAGGTTCGATTCCGGTCAAGGGCATGTACCTGGGTTGCAGGCACATCCCCAGTGGGAGATGTGCAGGAGGCAGCTGATCGATGTTTCTCTCTCATCGATGTTTCTAACTCTCTATCTCTCTCCCTTCCTCTCTGTAAAAAATCAATAGAATATATTTTTTTAAAAAAAGGTTTTGTGGAGGCAGAAGATGACTGAGAATCCAGCAGAGCTGTCCACAGGCTCCCTCCACAGGACATTGTTTGCTAATTGGTCTGAGGGACCCTTCAGTGATCCCCCATAGGCTCCCTCGCCTTACACTGGAAGCTCTGGAATCTTAGAAATTAGCAAGGTGAGTAGAACAGGAAGAAGGAAGAACCAGCATTCAGAACAGGGGAGACTTCAAATACAGCAGAGAAAGCGTGAGGAGGAAAATATATGTCCAGGAATTAGCGAAGATTAAAAAGTAATTGAAATACACACACACACAAAAATGAAATGCTAGGAAATCAAACTTATTTACTAAAATTCATGACCAAGGTGTTCTGAGAGTCTTATAAGTTCCTCAAGTAACACAAATCAAACCCGTTGTCAGTTTTTGCAAATTATGTGGGACTATTATTCTTTTATAATGATTTCTTGAAGGAGAAAAATAAAAGCCACCACTTTTCTTGGTCTCTGTAGCCCTAATCTAGCTAAAGTAACAATACAGCAAAGGCTATGGCAATGATCTAAGAACTGGAGATTTTGCAGACAAGATTGATCAGTCAGCAGCCATCCTTTATTAATGGAGTGAAAAGGACATTTATCTTAGTGAGTCTTCAGGGTGAAGGAAAAGCCTGTTTATGGAATGTTTTTTGCTGAAAGCTTAATGAAGAACTTTACTGGTAGATATAAACAACGGGGGGGGGGCATTAAAAGCATTTTTTCACATTTTCATTTTGTCTAATCAGTTAAATGAGTGAAATTTAATTCATGACATGATGAGTATCATTGGCTTTCAATTTGGTGACATAATTTTATTGTCATAAACTCTCAGCCACTGGTGGCAATAAGAGATAGAAGACTCATGAAAATGAAACATTAACATACACCCTAATGCATATTTCTAAATGACCACCAAAAGTCTTGTCCTTTTGCACTGGCTGAGTGGTACCGTACACCAAAAGGTTGTGGGTTTAATTCCCGATCAGGGCACATACCTAGGTTGCGGGTTCAATGTTTCTCTCTCTCATCAATGGTTTCTCTCTCTCTCTCTCTCTCTCTCTCTCTCTCTCTCTCTCTCTCTCTCTCTCTCTCCCCTTTCCTCTATCCCTAAAATCAGTAAAAACATATTCTCTGGTGAGGATTTTTTTTAAGTCTCATCCTTTTTACCTTATGGCAACTGCCATAGGAGAATTGTGGAAGGAGGAATAGACAGCCATCCACTCAAGACAGTATGATTTGGGCCTAACAGCCCCCACTCAAATTCATCTTTCATCTGGGGCCACAATATTTGAAGTTTTAAACATCAAGTGTCAGAGTCTTTCCATCCCTCTATGTCAGAAAGACTATTGATAAAGAAAGCACTTCCACAGAAAGATAATCAATAACTCCTACCTAAAGCAAATGATTTGTTGTAAACTGCTTTTCACACTCTTTAGACATAGGGAATCTAAAAATGACCTTAACTACAGGAATCTGATTTTAGCACAGCCTGGTTAAACATAGAGCTAAAAACTTCTAAATAGATTCTTTTAGGTACTTCCCAAAGTCTGGATTTCCTCATTGCCCAACTCCAACGAGTGTGATTAAGCTGTAGTCTGTGTGAGTAGCGCCCCCTGGTGTCGCATGGTTCAAAACCTGCATGGCCAAATGTGGCAGCCCCTTCCAGATCTTTGGTGAAAGAATGATGCTGACCAACCTGCTCTGGCGATTTCAAAAGAGAACCGTTTGAACCAGTGCAGGTGCCTCCTACATAGAGGGCTAGTCATACAGCCAATGAAGATGATGGGTAGCATTAGCAGGGCCTCTTGTTAGGCATTTTAACAGCATCTATAATCAACTTTGAGGTTTTCAGATCAATCCTTCAGGAAATGAGCTAACATTGCACCTAAGAAGACAAAGTAAAAATTACCACTGCCAAAACCACCCTGTTTTATACTATAATGGTGAATACATGCCATTATATATTTGGCCAAACGCATAGAATGTACAACACCAAGAGTCAACCCTGATATAAACTGTGGACTTTGGGTGATAATGTGTTAGTTAACAAAGGCTCAATTGTAACAAATGCACCATTCTGGTAAAGGATGTTGATAGTGGGGGAGGCTAAGCGTATGGGGGGGGGGCAGTCAGAGGATATAAGGGAAATGTCGGTCCCTTCCACTCAATTTTGCTGTGAGCAGAAAACTGCTGTAAAAAGTAGTCTAATAAATTTGTTGTTTAAATTACCACTGACCCTGCCCTGGTTGGTGTGGCTCAGTTGGTTGGGTGTAGTTCTGTGCACTGAAAGGTTGCCAGTTTGATTCCAGGTCAAGGTCAGGACCCATTGTGGACTCTATCTCTAGGAGGCATGCAGGAGGCAGCTGCATCGGTGTTTCTGCCTCTCACTTCCTCCCTCTCTAAAAAGCAATCAAAATGTTTTTAAGATTACCACTGGCTCTAACCAGTGTACTCAATCAGGAATTGTCTGGTATTTCTTCCCTTGAAAGCTTATTGAACAGCAAGCCACTGTTTTAATCACACATACATCATTTATATATCATGTTAAATTTTATATTCTTTTTAAAAATATTTTTTATTGATTTCAGAGAGTAAGGGAGAGGGAGAGATAGAAACATCAATGATGAAAGAGAATCATTTATTGGTTGCCTTCTGCACGCCCCCTACTGGGGATCGAGCCCACAACCCAGGCATATGCCCTGATCAGGAATCAAACCATGACCAGCTGGTTCATGGGTTGATGCTCAACCACTGAGCCACACTGGCCAGGCTATGATTCTCTAGTAGCACAAGCAAAGGAATAATTCATTTGAGATTTTCAGGCAATCAGATCCAATTGCACACTTTATTTTCCTCTTTTATGGCAGGATGGATCTTAGCTTGAATTATCTGAATAATTGCTTTTGACTCCCAAGTTTCCTAAAATCCATGCTTTATTTCATGGGTATAGGCACTATACAAAAAGGTATTGTTTTTAACCTCCTGGAGGTGGGGGAGGACACAGAAAATCTCAGACAATATCACACAGTTTCTCCAGAGAAAAGCTGAAAGATGGTCTCTGGGTCTCCAAACTTCCATTCCTCTCAGCACATTTAAAGAAAGTATTGTATGCTTCTTAAAAGCTTCTAGACTTTAAATAGAAATTTCAAATTTTGCAGCTGTGCATTTCTTCTTTTTTTATAAAAAAAAAATGATGCTGATATAATAGTGAGGCAGTCCTATGGTAAGAATTTTTAAGATGCCCATTCACCAAATGTCAGATATGTTCACATTTTTTTAAAGCTTAGCTTTTTGTACCTAGGTAAAGCAAAAAAACAAAAAAGGTCAGACTCTCTTTTTCTTTGCCAACGGATACGACTGGAGAGTCGCAATTTCCTTCATTCATTCATTCAAGCATCAAGCGTTTCTTAGGCCCTTCCTCTGTGCAGAGTGCTGTGCTCTCTCAGGCTCTAATCAGGTAAGCCTTCTGGAGGAGGTGCTGCAGTGAGGCTCCATAAGGGGACTGGTACTAATGGGGTGAAGAAGCTGAGGAGAGATATGGAAGTGAGGGCACCTGGCCTGCATATGCGACAAGAGTTATTTTAGGAATTGTGTGAGATATTATAGAAGGCACTACTTTGAGAAGAGCAGACTATACAAATATATTAGTATAACCCAATAAGGAAAAAGATACAAGACTGTGATCAGCGTAAGGTTGTAAATGCTCTGCACCATATTCACAGATTAGACATAGGTCCTCTGTGAGGCTATAGAGGGAAAAATCACTCCATACCTTGGTAGTTGATGAATAACCCATGTCAGAGCTGGGGCTACAGTGGGAACTTCCATTTCTCTTGATCTTTTTTTTTTTTTAAATATATTTTATTGATTTTTTACAGAGAGGAAGGGAGAGAGATAGAGAGTTAGAAACATCGATGAGAGAGAAACATCGATCAGCTGCCTCCTGCACATCTCCCACTGGGGATATGCCCGCAACCCAGGTACATGCCCTTGACCGGAATCGAACCGGGGACCCTTCAGTCCGCAGGCCGACACTCTATCCACTGAGCCAAACCGGTTTCGGCTCTCTTGATCTTTAACCTTTGGGTCAAGGTGTATTATCCCAGAACATTCACTTTATAACCTATGATTTGTTGAAGTATAAATAGGAAGAAGGGTAGTAAATCCCCATTTTAGATATAACAAGTCAAGGTCAAAGGAGGTAAATTTGGTGACTTACTCGACATCACAAATTAAGCAAGCCCAGAAAATGGGAACCCATACCACTGGGCAGTGGACCTGTAATGACTGCCAGCAATTATAAATGTAAAGATTAGAGAGAAGCCCTATTTTTACATCTTAGTTACTGATTTTGTAGAGGAGGATACAAAAAAAATAGAAGTCTGCAAATTACCTGCAGAGTTTAGTCAACAGCTGAATATCTCTTGTCCCATCCAAGTGACTGAGAATTCTTGGCACACCAAATTCTGTTCCAACCTGAGGTACTGATTGCTCTTGATGGGATGGTATTTCCTAATTCTAGAGTCTTATGGAAGGAACTAAGCATTAGGTTAGGAGTTGGGAGACCTCAGATCCATTCTTACTTTGGGACTCCAAACACTGTCTATTCAGACACTAGAACACAGACTCCTGATTTCAAAGATCACATGTCCTGAATACGGGCTTGCCAAATACCTCAGACTCGATCCTTGGGGAAGAGATCCTCTAAAAGTTCAGAGACTTCATACCTTGGTCAGAGACCCTAATTGCCTCAAACTCAAACCTTGGGGCATAGAACTCCAATGAGATCACAGAACTCATACCCTAACTAGAGCACACTAAATACTTAAGACTTAAAACGATATACAGACCTCAAAAGTTTAGGGACGTCACACACTGAACACAGACCACAAAAACCTGAGATTCAAATCTTTGAAAACAGACCCTCAAACATTTTCATAAATCTCAGTCCTTGACCACAGACCTCTCAAACACCTCCGTCTCAAATCTTGAAAAGCAGACCTTTGAAGATTTCAAGGATTCATACCCTTAAAACAGGAATATGAATACTTCAGTCCCAAATTTTGATACATGAACCCTCAAAGAGTTTAGAGACCTCACACCTTGAACATGGATAGCAAAATACCTGAGACTGAACCTTGGAATAGACCCTGAAATTTTCAGAGCCTTACACACTGAAAAACAGGCCCCAAATTACCTCAGACATAAACAGAAACATAGACTCTCCAAGATTTCAGAAACTTCACATCTTGAATAAAAATTCTACAAATACCTCAGACTCAAATTTTGGCACACAGACCCTCAATGAGCTCAGAGACCTAATGCCCTGAACACAGACCCCCCAGGTAACTCAAGCTCAAGCCTTGGAACAAAAGTCACCAAAGCATTTAGAAACCACCAACCCTGAACTCAGAACCTAAATACATCACAGTCATTCTTGAGGACATACACCCTCAAAGAGTTCAGAGACTTTACACACTGAATGAACCTGAAATATTTCAGACTTAAAGCAACAAAAAGTTTATAATCTGACACCAAGAACATGGAGCTCCAAACACCTCAAACTCAATACTTGGGACACAACCCTCAAAGACGTTAGAGACCTCACATCCTGAACAATGACTCCCCCCCGCCCTTCCCCAAATAACCCACATCTAAACTTTGGATCACAGATCTTCAAGGAGATCAGATATCTCAAACCCTAAACACAGACTGTAAATACCTCGGACTAAAACCACAGGACACAGACCATCGATACATTCAGAGACCTCACACCAGTAACAAGATTCCAAATACTTCAGATTCAAACATTGTGACACATACCCTCAATGACTTCAGAGATATTGGATTAATTGACTTTTATCTTTTTTATTCTAATGCTTTGACAGCTGGGGCCTTGCTGTCCCTGGAGGGACTGTCCCTCCTAGGATTAGTCAAGTCCTAGAAATAGTAAGCAACTCGACCAAGAGAGTGCTTTTCAAATACAAACCTACCAATTCAGAGCCCACACCCCAACCACTTTCCTCTATCAGGCTCTCACACTCCAGACCTCTATTCCTCTGCCTTAATCACCCAAGGCCAGGTACCAGACAACTATGGTCAAATCATCAAAGAATCCACTTACTGTACATCATGAATTAAGACCTCCCCCCCGCCCCCCAGCTAACTAAGACAAACTTTGGGGCTCACATCCTCAAATAATTTGCGGAACTCACCCTGAACACAGACATCTGAATACCTCAGAGTTAAACCTTGGAACACAGACCATCAAAGCATTTAGAAATCTTACACACTGAAAAAGACCCAAATATAACAGATTTAAGCATTGGGAGAGAACCTCAAAGAGTTCAGAGACTTCACACCCTAAATATAGAGCTCCCCACCAAAACCTTAGACTCAAACCTTGAGGCATGAAACCACATTCAGTTCAGTAACTTCACACCTGGAACAGAAACCTCAAACATATCAGATTCAAACCTTGGAAGAGAGCCTCCAAGAGTTCAGAAACTCACTTTCTGAGAGCAGACCCCAAATGCCTCAGACCCACACTTTGAACACAGACCATGTAAAATTGCTGAGACCTCATACCTTGAATAGAGACTCACATATATCTCAGACTCAAACCTTGTGACGCAAACTCTTATTCAGAGACCATGAACACAAACGTTTGAATACCTGAACCCCTCCAATGGGACACAGTTTCAAGGGTTTGGAGATAGGAGGCCCTGAACACAGACTCCGAAATACCTCAGACATTTACCTTGAAACACATACCCTCAAAGATTTCGGAGGCCACATACCCTGAACACAAACCCCACATACTCAAATTCAAACTTTGGGGCACAGTTACTCAGAGGGTTCAAGGACCTCCCACTCTAATCTCAGATACCAAATACCTCAGAACCAAATTTGGACCTACTCTCCAAAACTTCTAAGACTTCAGACCCTGAATCCAGACCTCCTAAATAAATCAGACCTAACCCATGGAACACTGACTCTGAAGGATTTTAGTGACCACATACACTGAATATACAGAGCTAATTACCTCAGACTCAAACCTTGGAACACAGACCATCATAGGGTTTTAAAACTTCACACCCAGAAAAAGATTCCAAATACCTCAGAGTCATACTTTGGGATACAGACCCAAAAGATTTCAAAAACCCCACACCTGAATACAGACCAAAAATACATTACACACAAATCTTGGGATAAAGACTCTATAAAAGTTCTAAGAGCAGCATTATCCAAAATAGCCAAAAGGCTAAAGCAACTCAAATGTCCATTGAGAGTAAATGGAGAAACAAAATGCAGTATATACATACAATGGAATATTATTCAGTCTTAAAAAGAAAGGAAATTCTGACAAATGCTACAACATGGATGAACCTTGAGGACATTATGCCAAGTGAAATGTGCCAGTCACAAAAGGACAAATACTGTAGGATTCCACTTATATTAGGTATTTAAAGTAGTCAAATTCACAGACTTAAAGTAGAATGGTGGTTGCCAGGGGTGGAGGAAGGGGGAAATAGGAGAATTAGTGTTTAATGAGTATAGAGTTTCAGTTTGGGAACATGAAAATTCTGGAGACCTATTGCACAGCAAAGTGAATATACATACCACTACTGAACTGTACACTTAAAAATAGCTGGGGCGGGGGGGGGGGCGAATAGCTGAGCTCTGGCCAGTTAGGCTCAGTAGTTAGAGCATCAGCCTGAGGATTGAAGGGCCATGGGTTTGATTTCCAGTCAAGGGCAGGTACTTCAGTTTTCAGTTGCAGGTTTGATTCCCAGCCCTGGTTGGGGCACTTGCAGGAGGCAGCCAATCCATGTGTCTAACATTAGTCTCTCTCTCTCTCTCTCTCTCTCTCTCTCTCTCTCTCTCTCTCTCTCTCTCTCTCTCTTTCTCCCCTCCTCCCTTCCACTCTCTCTAGAAATCAATGGAAAGAATATCCTCAGGTGAGGATTTAAGAAAATAGTTGAGATAGTAAATTTTATGTTATGTGTATTTTACCACAATTAAAAATATAGGGATTGTGGATATATCTGCTTGAACGTTCACCTTGGACCAACCTGTAGCAGCTCACTGTCAAGTTGCTTAGTCACCATCACTCAGAGGCAGCATCTACTCCATAGTATGAGATTTAGAAATTGCAAAGACACTAACACAATTATGGAGAATCCTCTGTATTATTGCCCCCTTCCTTCAAGGCAAATAACAGTAAGTAGTGACAGTGAGATTATTTTTAAGTGGTAGTTAATTTTATTCTCCTATTGTTAAGATTTCTATCCAACTTAATATTTGAACCATTTTGTATTTATTTTTAAGCAGCGGTAGTAAATTAATGAATCTGGAAATTTTGTTATAAAGAGGAAAACATCTTCTAAAATGTATTGTAGGGTATTGTGTGTAGGCATTTTTATAATCATAATCTTTAAATATAGTAATCTAAATGTATAACATTTTAATAAATGAAATATTAAATTATATTTTAAAATATCTTCAAACTCTCTAATCACACTCTGATCTGCTGGTTCCCACTTTTTCCCACCTACCTCCCCCCGCCACACACACACACACACACACACACTCACATGCATTGTCCAAAGTCAAGCAGAAGTTGGAGGATATAGTGGTTTTAAAACATCTTCAAATTCTTTTACAATCCTCTCATCATATGTGGAGTCTAATTCTCTTCACCTCTAACAAATAGAATGTGGTAGAAGGAATGCTACATAGTTTCTAAGGCTGGGCCATAATAAGCAATACAGCTTCTGGCTGGCTCTGTCTCTTTGCATTCTTGCCCTTGGAACTCAGCCATGCTATGAGGAAGCCCAAGCCATTTGGTGAGGCCATGTATAGGCTGTTTCCTGGCAAAGGCCCTGCAGAGTCCCAACTTGCAGCCAGTACAACCACAATAAAAGTGAGTGAGGAAGCCTTCAAGATGACTCCAGCACCAGTCATCTGTCTGACTGAAATCACATGAGAGATCCCCAACTAAGAACTCCTACCTGAGTCCAGTCAGCCTCTAGATCTGTTAGAGATAATAGTAATAATAAATGATTGTGATTGTTTTATGTCACTAGGTTTGGAGTGGTTTGGTATACAGTTATAAATAACTGAAACTCTGAGAATGCAGTCTGTGAGAACTCAGCCTTTTGGGCACAGAACAAGGCAAAGAAAGAGAAAAAAGTAGATCTACGGGCGTACACAGAGGATTACCAGCATAGCCCCCTCAAATGCTTCACTGGCTAGAAGCAAAAGCCCAAGCCTGGCCTTACTACCCCTGCTTTCACTACCATCTCCAGAAATCCCCTGATTCTGGACATCTTCAAATGGACTGGATCCTCTGTAGTTTTCTATATACTCCATGCTGTTTCTTCTTCCAAGACTTTATGACATTTCCTCTAGAATATCCTCTTCTTCTTTTTTTTAACCTGTCAGTCTTGAGTAGAACCTCCTTTAGGAGCCTTGGCTGAAAATTCTAAACTTTTTCTTTTTAATTCCAACTTTACCCTAATGTAAGGAAATCATCTCTTTGTGGACCTGGGTCTGTCATCCCTACAGGGGAAGCTCCTGAAAGGCCAGAAGAAGCCTTTATTTATGTTTGTATCTCAGCACGTAGCACTGCCCATAGAGATGGCCTGATCAGAGGCCCAGGCTTTTATTTGTCTAGACCAGTGGTTGGCAAACTGTGGCTCGAGAGCTGCAGTTTGCTGACCACTGGTCTAGACTGTAAGCACTATGAAGGACAAGGACCATGTTGGTCTCATTCTCAACTCTAATCTCAATGCCTACCTTAAAGATTGGCAAACAGGTGCTGAAAAAACCACCCTTGAATGAATGCATAAAATTGAATCCCCCAAAAAGCTAGCATGGATGTAATCCTGCACTTAATTTTTCAGTAAATGCTACTTGTTTGAAACTTGAACCATTGTTGCTAACTCAAACAAGCAAGAGAAATGTGTAGAAATTGTTCTTTCTACACTGTATTATATTTCTACACTTTAGTGCTGGGAAGGATCAATAAGCAAACGCATAAAAAATAACAGCTTAAAAATAGCAAAATTTAGCCCTGGCTGGTTTGGCTCAGTGGATAGAGCGTCAGCCTGTGGACTCAAGGGTCCCAGGTTCGATTCTGGTCAAGGGCATGTACCTTGGTTGCGGGCACATCCCCGGTAGGGGGTATGCAGGAGGCAGCTGATCGATGTTTCTCTCTCATCGATGTTTCTAACTCTATCCCTCTCCCTTCCTCTCTGTAAAAAACCAATAAAAATATTTTTTTAAAAAAAATAGCAAAACTTATTTCAACAAAATGATCTGCAAATGCAATTTGCCTAATAAAGAGATTAGGCATCCCCCAAAGAAAGATGAGGTAATAAGCTCTTTCCTTGTCCCTGGCCTCTTTTGCCTGTAAAAGCCTAATTATATATTCAAATTTACTTGGCTAAATTTTGTTTTTTAACACATGTAAAACATATATTAAATAAATTTGCATGTTTTCTCCTATTAATCCGTCTTTGTCAGTTTAATTTTCAGACCCAGCCAGGGACCCTAAGAAGTTTGAAGAAAATTTTTTCCTCCCTTATGGCTGCCTTTCAGGAAGGTTTTGAACAATATGGTAAGTTTTTATGATAAAAGGATTTTTTAAATATATTTTATTGATTTTTTACAGAGAGGAAGGGAGAGGTATGGAGAGTTAGAAACATCGATGAGAGAGAAACAATGAGAGAGAAACATCGATCAGCTGCTTCCTGCACACCCCCTACCAGGGATGTGCCGGCAACCAAGGTATATACCCTTGACAGGAATCGAACCTGGGACCCCTCATTCCGCAGGAAGCCCTTGCCAAGGTCAGACCAGCTGGATTTCAACTGGATTGAGCCTACATTGTATCCACCGAGCCAAACCGGCCAGGGCGATAAAAAGATTTTTAAAGAAAAGAAGGAAGCTGAGACAGAAGTTAACTTTTAGATTCTTAAAATCCTTTCTGTTAAAGAAAAATTATTCCAATCAAAAAAATGGGCAAAGGACCTAAATAGACACCTTTCAAAGGAGGACATTCAGAAAGCCAAGAGACATATGAAAACATGCTCAAAGTCACTAATCATCCGAGAGATGCAAATCAAAACAACAATGAGGTACCATCTCACACCTGTCAGACTGGCTATCATCAACAAATCAACAAACGACAAGTGCTGGAGAGGATGTGGAGAAAAAGGAACACTTGTGCACTGCTGGTGGGAATGCAGACTGGTGCAGCCACTGTGGAAGACAGTATGGAGTTTCCTTAAAAAACTGAAAATGGAACTCCCATTTGACCCTGTGATCCCACTTCTAGGAATATATCCCAAGAAACCAGAAACACCAATCAGAAAGGATATATGCACCCCTATGTTCATAGCAGCACAATTCACCATAGCTAAGATCTGGAAACAGCCTAAGTGCCCATCAGCAGATGAATGGATTAGAAAACTGTGGTACATCTACACGATGGAATACTATGCTGCTCTAAAAAGGAAGGAACTCTTACCATTTGCAACGTCATGGATGGAACTGGAGAGCATTATGCTAAGTGAAATAAGCCAGTCAATGAAGGAAAAATACCACATGATCTCACTCATTCATGGATAATAGAGACCATTATAAACTTTTGAACAATAATAGATACAGAGGCAGAGCTGCCTCAAACAGATTGTCAAACTGCAGCGGGAAGGCCGGGGAGGGTTGGGGGGCAGGAGGTAGGGGGGTAAGAGATCAACTAAAGGACTTGTATGCATGCATAGAAGCATAACCAGTGGACATAAGACATTGGGGGATAGGGGAGGCTAGGGGACTGTCTAGGGCGGGGGGATAAAATGGACACATATGTAATACCCTTTGTAATACTTTAAGCAATAAAAAAAAAAAGAAAAGAAAAATTATTCTGACACTTGTTATTCAGGACTATTGCAATAGGTACATCAATGAGGAAAAACTTTTCCTCTGCCCTCGCAACTTCAGTGCTTGAGAGCCTGAAATTTAAACTGATAAAAGACAGTGAACAGTAGCAGAATATGCCACCCCAGGGTGGGGAAGCCAGCAGGGAGAGGTCAATGGGGGGTGGGGGTGGGGGTAAAGGACACATATGTAATACTTTCAACAATAAAGAATTTAAATTTTTTAAATTGCCACCCCAAAATATGCCACTTTGGCATAAGGATTATTTTGAGCTGAAGGCAATTGAAAAGAAGCAGATAGATATAAGAAAAGTTCTCTGCATTCCTATTTTCCTAAAAGTAGGACCAAAATTTGCAAAGGTGTTCCTCTTCCCCGCCCGCCCCCCCCCCCGCCCCCCCCCCCACCTCACTCCGTCCCCTCTCTACGGGGAATGACAGAGGTTAATTGCTAGAGAAATTCTAGACTCTTCTTAGCCCAGAAAGGGCACCAAAGGAATGTACATAACAAACTTAACTAACTAGCTTTTATCTTAGTTCCCCCATATACAGTCGAACCTCAGTTCTCTCAAACATCTCCCAAATTGAACAATTTGGTTCTTGAACAAGTTGTATAGTGGGGAGGAGGGGGATGTCTTGGTTGTGGAACAAAACTTCTGTTTTCAACATGACAACACTTTCATGCTGGTATCGCAGCATGACAAAAGGTGTCTCCCAAACAAGGGAGAGAAAGCTTTTGACCATTAGCACAATTTTAAAACATAAAGAGACCATCAAGAGTGCTAATGTTGCTAAGGGTGTGAAAGGAACGATGATTTCAGGCACTTGAAGAGGTAGGGAAAGTGTTGTAGATTTGGATAAATTGAAAGCAGATAGCTGGTGACAGCAGTTTGGAGGCAGTGATATGTGTCAAAGCAAAGGTGCCGCATACTGACCTCCTAAAAGACACCCATGGAAGGAGTGCTGAAAATGATTCATGTGATTACATATGAATATTTATATAATGGACTATTACTCAGCCATGAGAAAGAAGGAGATCCCGTTATTTGCAACAACATGGATGAAGCTTGAGGACATTATGCTGAGCGAGGTAAGTCAGAGAAAGACAAATACTGAATGCTATCATTCAGAATTGAAGGTCAGATAAAGAGCTTCACAGATAAGGAAAAGCTAAAGGAGTTCATCACCACCAAACCAGGATTATATGAAATGCTGAAAGGTATCCTTTAAGAAGAGGAAGAAGAAGAAAAAGGTAAAGATACTAATTATGAACAACAAACATGCATCTATCAACAAGTGAATCTAAGAATCAAGTGAACAAATAATCTGATGAACAGAATGAACTGGTGATTATAATAGAATCAGGGACATAGAAAGGGAATGGTGGGGAAAGGGGTGTGGGAGATGCGGGAAGAGACTGGACAAAACTTGTGCACCTAGGGATGAGGACAGTGGGGGGGGGGGGGTAAGGGCAGAGGGTGGGGTGGGAACTGGGTGGAGGGGAGCTATGGGGGGAAAAAGAGGAACAAATGTAATAATCTGAACAATAAAGATTTACTAAAATAAAATTTAAAAAAAATACTGAATGATCTCACACATATGTGGAATCTAAAAGTCCAAACTGTTAGAAACAAAGAGTATAATGGTGGTTACATGGAGCTGGGGGAGGGATGCTGGAGAGAACATGGTCAAAGGGTACAAAGTTGCAATCATGTAGGATAAATAAGTTCTGGAGAATGAATGCACAGCATAATGATTATAGTAAAAAATACTGTATTTTATACTTCAGAATTCTAAGGGACTAGATCTTAAATGTTCTTACCAAAATGATAATTATGTGATGGGATACAGGTGTTAGCTAACACTGCAGTGGTAATCATATTGCAATATATAAATGTATTAAATCATCTTAAACTTGTATAATGCTATATGTCAATTTATCTCATTTTTAAAAATTATCCAATGAGTGTTCATAATTATCCCTTCAAATCCTAAAAAAAAAAAAACCACAAAGATTTCTATGGGAATTCTATTATAGAAGAAATTATAAAGATTATTTTTAATAAAAATATTTTCTCTCTCTGCCTGACTTATTTCACTTAGCATAATGCGGTAGGGGAGGGTGGGGGTAAGGGGGAGAGATCAACTAAAGGACTTGTATGCATGCATATAAGCATAAGCGATGGACGCAGACAACGGGGGGGGGGGGGGGGGGGGGCACCGCTCAGGGGAGGGGAAGGGCAAGACTGGGGGGGATGAGGGGACAATGGGGGTGATAAAGACACATTTGTAATACCTTAATGAATAAAAAATTTTAAAAAATATTTTCTAATAAAAAGTGGAATAAAGATTCTTGGCCTTAATGAGGATCAAGATAAGCTACCCCAAAATATGGCACCTTGGCATATTGAAAATTTTATGCTGAAGGAGTCTGAGAAAACAGCAGAAGCAGGAAGGTCTCTCGGAGTCCCCCTGCCCTTTTTCTACCCTAACAGGTCATAAAATTCTCATGTGAGAGGTGCTCTGCCTATACCCAGAGGAAAGGAACATCCTTATCACCAAAGAAAAAGAGACAATGAGAAAAATCCTAACAAACAGGACTTGCTAAATTTCTCCCAGTTGACTACACTTACCTCATACTCCTAGCTTATCAACTTCCTCTACGACTGTCCACTCTTCATGAAAATATTCAGGTCTGTTTCTTCAGGTCTTCACTTCCTTGTGAAGGATCTCGTGTCACGTGTTTAAAAAAAGAGATAAGCTCAAAATGGAGTCTCGTGCTAAACCCATTTCATCAAACCAAGACTCAGTACCTAACCGAATTGCAATTTCAGCTTCTCCCAGGAATACAATCTTAAATCAGTCAATCTGCAATTTCCTGGTCAGCACTAGTGAGGTAGGATAGACACCCTCCATCCCCCAAAGAAAGATGAGGTAATAAGCTCTTTCCTTGTCCCTGGCCTCTTTTGCCTGTAAAAGCCTAATTATATATTCAAATTTACTTGGCTAAATTTTGTTTTTTAACACATGTAAAACATATATTAAATAAATTTGCATGTTTTCTCCTATTAATCCGTCTTTGTCAGTTTAATTTTCAGACCCAGCCAGGGACCCTAAGAAGTTTGAGGAAAATTTTTTCCTCCCTTATGGCTGCCTTTCAGGAAGGTTTTGAACAAAGTTAGCATGGATACATTCTAGCAAGAGTGGAATTTTGGCTCCCATTTCCTGACTAAACCATTTGTTGTGATGGGACTTCCTAGTTCTCTTGTTTTTTATGTCTCTTCCAACATTCCCACTGCCCTCCCCTAAGGTGCTTACCTACATTCCCATTCCTCCTATTACCGTTTTATGCCCCTTAGGGGCCCCACCTATGTAACTTGATCCCTCTGTTTCAGCAGGTTTTTCCTGAAGCTCTGGCCACTCCTTTTGACTTATCAGAGCAAAATTGTAGCCATTAAAATGATGAAAAGAATGTGTAGAGAGTATGCCATTTTCTCCTTTAAAAAACTGTTCTGCCGAAACCGGTTTGGCTCAGTGGATAGAGCGTCGGCCTGCGGACTGAAAGGTCCCAGGTTCGATTCCGGTCAAGGGGATGTACCTGGGTTGCGGGCATATCCCCAGTAGGAGATGTGCAGGAGGCAGCTGATCGATGTTTCTCTCTCATCGATGTTTCTAACTCTCTATCTCTCTCCCTTCCTCTCTGTAAAAAATCAATAAAATATATTTTTTTTAAAAAACTGTTCTGAGGGAAAAATTGAATAGGACTAAAGTTATTTTTCAAATAAAAGCCAATGCAGAAATATAAAATATACCAAATTTCTCATCTCCATCTTTCTTTCCCCATCCCTCTCCCCTCCTGCCCCACACATACACACTGATAATGAACAACTTCAGAGAAGACCTGGCTCAGTAAAAAGATTTGTACCCACGGGAACTAGAAGCAGCTGGATCAGCTAATAGAAATCCTAAAACCATTAGGATCAAATATGCACACACAGAAACTCCATGCATTAAAGTTTTAGAGAATCTGAAATCAAACCTCTTTCACTCTGAAAAAAAAAATCACTGCATCTCATGCTGATCATATTCCAAGTTCAATCAATTGGGTTAACTTTTTTTTGTGTGACTCCCTCACTCTTCCTAAATTTCTACTCTTTAACTTCCCTGCCTTTCACACTTCCATTCACCTTGCTAGAAGTTCCTTATAGAGAAATATTTGTGTTTCAGTGGGAAACTCTGAATCGTCTATAGAACGTCCTTCTGGGCTCTAGCCCTGCTCATTGTCTTTGAGCTACTTTGTAATTCTTTGTAAGCAGTAGGTAACTGATAGATATGTGAATTCTGTCTTGTTTGGCAGTATTTCTAAGTAACTTCCTCCCCCTTGTGGCAAAACCATTTTTTTGTGGACATTTGCAATGCATCTCAACATCCCTTTACCTCATAGAAATCTGAGCTGTTTTGAATTTTTCTTTAAAGCTGTTATAACATCTGCCTGGTTCTCTTATATCATAGAAGTGACAAAGACTCTCTCCTCGACCAAATCTTAGCCAAGCTTCTGTGAGCCCTCTTCTCAGCTAGGCCTTGACTTTGGCCCCACGTCCTTAGGGGACCTGCCTAGCCCAGTTGTAGCAAGAATCCCTCACCCTTGATATCTGATCAGTTGAGCCTGGCTTCAGCAAGATTATCCCTACTGTTAATATCTCCTCTTAGTAATTTCCCAACCATTGGCCCACCTCTTTCTACTTCTAGGCTATAAATCCCTAACTGTCTTTATTGTATTCAGAATTGAGCTCAGTTCTATACTGAGGTCTCTACCCTATGGAATTCAAGAAGAAAGATTCATTTGATGTGAACTCCAAGAAGGAATTTATCTACGGAGATTGACTCCCCATGGTCAACCAAGGGCACAAATTTTATGAATAATAGGAGTCTAATGGCCATTTGCTGACAGGGGCTCATCATGCACTCTGTACAATGGAAAGAACCTCAGACTGAACTCTCAGCTTCCCTGTCTAACTCAACCACTGCAGGCAAGCCCTGGTTCATCTTTCTACCAACAGACTGAGACCTACCCTGTCCAATTAGAACTACACAATTTGTATACCCCATTTACTAGTAATTCACAAGCTCCCTGATACTGAACTAAGAAGACAGAGAAAAGGTTTTTTCCTCCCCTACAACACTTTAGTAATGGTTTGTTAGTTTTATGTTTGGATTGAAGTTTTCCCTTGCTAAAGGACTAATACTATGTTGGGGGGGTTGGGGGGGGGAGGGGAAGATGCCCAGCCGGTGTTGCTCAGTGGTTGAGTGTCGACCCATGAACCAGGAGGTCATGGTTCAATTTCCCATCAGGGCACATGCCCGGGTTGCGGGCTTGATCCCCAGCAGCGGGTAATGCAGGAGGCAGCCAATGTATGATTCTCTCTCATCATTGATGTTCCCTCTCCCTTCTCTGAAATCAATAGAAACGTATGTTTTAATATATTTTATTGATTTCAGAGAGGAAGGGAGAGGGAGAGAGAGATAGAAACATCAGTGATGAGAGAGAATCATCAATCAGCTGCTTCCTGCACGTTCCCTACCGAGGATTGAGCCTGAAACCTGAATTGAACCCGGGACCCTTCAGTCCACAGGCCAATGCTCTAACCACTGAGCCAACCTGGCTAGGGCTGTAGAAACATTTTTTTAAAATAATAATAGATAGATTTTGTTCTTCTTACCTGGACAGTATAGTAGCCCCCCCACACACACACTTATATGCAGCAGATATGTTTCAAGACCCCCAGTGGATGCCTGAAACCATGGGTAGTACTGAACCTGTATATATTATGCTTTTAATGCACATATATTCCTACAATACAGTTTAATTTCTAAATTAGGCACACTGAGAGGTTAATAGCAACTAATAACAAAATATACTGTAATAAAAGTTATATGAATGTGGTTGGTTACTCATTTCAGGGGATCCCTTTCTGAAGTCCTCGTATAGGCTCAATGCTTCTGGCACAACACATTCTCATCAGTCGGAACACACTTTCTGTCATGTCTTCCACCCACTTATTGAATGCCTCTTTCACCATAACTAAGCACTTACCACGTACTGTGGCTGTAACTTTTGCAGTTTGAGGTACGACAGCAAAACAGGCATGAATTTCTTTTTCTACCATCATAATTTCTTGGATAAAAGATTTGTTCTTACTGTAGATCTTAACCTCAGCATACATTTTTTTCTTTCCTTTATTAAGTTGAGAACTGTCGCTTTAACTTTTCACTTAAAAGAGACACTTTACGGCTTCTCTTGGGCATAACTGAATTGCTAGTATCACTACTACTCTTTTGCTTTGGGACCATTATTCAGTAAAATAAGGTTCACTTGAACACAAGCGCTGTGATATCATGATAGTCGATCCGATAACTGACACGCTACCAAGTGATATAAGTGATATACTGTGTGGATTTTCGGGACAAAAGGATGATTCAGATCCTGGGTGGACAGAGGGGAATGGCGCAGGATTTCATCAGGGTACTCAGAAGGGCACACAGTTTAAAAGTTATGAATTATTTATTTCTGGAATTTCCCATTTAATATTTTCAGATTCTGGTTGACCACAGGTAACTGAAACTGTAGGAAGCAACACTGCAAATAAGGAGGACTACTTATATTCATTACTCTCTATTGATAGATAATCTCACTTTACAGGTGAAATACTTAAGAAACTGTGTGAGGTACTCCCATTAAAACAAAAATTTCCTTGTTCATATTGACCCATAAAATTTTGGCAAAATTGAAAAGCCTAATTATCCTATAAAATCAAAATCTATCCATTAACTCTAACAATAATGTGATACTCATCTCAAAGTCCTCAGAGGCCCTCCTCATATAAAATGATTCCAGGAGGACTAGTGAGACTGTAATGACTCCTGCTCTATCAGGCTCCATCTTTTTAACACTTCAGGCTTGTCAAATATTGTCAAGAACGACATCACATGCTCAGCAGGTGCAAGCTGCATTCTCAAAGAGAATATCACCAGATACACCTTTATGTGAGACTGCAGTCAGGAGACTGAGGTTACTGGAAAGAGACACCAATGAAAGCCTTCCTTAAAATTGCACTGGAATGGACCATTTCAGGTCCTTTTAACTACTAGTACTACATTTAAACTCCAGGGTGTACATCCATGGGTACATGAAAGCCAGTGTCAATGAGAGCACAAACAACACATCTTTGCCTTTTCAATGTGCACACCTGGGATTTTCTTTTGGTGTAATCAATCAAATGTATGTCCTATGCTTGCCACGTAAAAATACGCCATACATTTTGTGTATAATCATTCAGCATTTCCAAGTATTCAAAACAGAACTTCCCAATGCTCATTTTGTTAATATTTTGACATGCTATCTTACCAGGAGGTATCCAAGACACTATTTCACTAATGTGTGCAAGGATTTATACTCTGTCTAGGAGTTCCTGAACTACATCGTCTTATCCATAATTTATATCAGACTCTGGCTCAGATAGCAAAAGAAATAGCTCAAGCATTAGAAGTACAACAGACAAGCATACATTTATCAGATAGAAGTTTTAATTGCTTGCCAGCCAGGTTGGAGTCTGGGCAATGGGTAACACATGTTATTGTTCCTGAATAAATACCTTAGGAGAAAGGGACCAATCAATCAATTAATTAAAAAGTCACTTGCTTACCTAATATTGATCAAACTAATCCTTGTGAATTGCTGTTCTAGTTGGGCTTAGGCACTAAGAAATTGGACATGAAGTGGATCCAATATTTCTTATTATGATGATGATCCTTAAGCTCTTGCCCTCCTCCAAAATCTAACATCCAGGTTCTTAAATGGTGCTACACAGTCATGATCCCAAAGCAACAGTTAGCTGTGATCAGCCTCAGAAAGAACTTGCAGCCCTCGTGATCAACTAGTTTGGCTGCTGAATGACTGAGAAGGGTAGTTGAGAAATTCTGGGAAAGTTGCTGGTGCAGGGCTGGCAGAGCAGAGATGTAAGAACTAATTGAAGACAGTGACAGATGTAGCATAGATACAGCCTGTCCTGCGTTGCTCAGAATTAAACTCCCAAGGTCTTCTGAGGAACCCAGAAACAACTTAATTTGCTTTCCTTGAGGACACAGTCTGCAACCTAAGGGCAGAACTCCCCATTTGGCCAGTTGCTTGTTGCCTGCTCACCCAACAAGAGGAGAGCGAAGTTTACCATTTCCAACCATGGCTGTGATTCTCCTTCTTGCCTCATTCATCTTTCTTGTAGATAAATCCTTTGTTAGATAAAATCAGTTACTATTCAAGTAAGTTAGTGTGATAATAATTAAAAATATGTCTTTGGTTATTCTTTGACATATTACCTAACCTCTATGAGCATTAGTTTTCTCATCTTGTTAAATGAAAATGCACAATATGAAAGTAAGTGAAATCACAAAGGTCCAGTGCCCAGCACTGCATCAGGCACATATACAGAAAAGCTGCCTTCCAAGATGAAATTGATGATGAAGGCATTCAGTCTCAGTCAACAAGCATTATAAGTGTTACAAATAAGAAGGAACTTAAGTGAAATGCTTGAAATCCTAATCAATCAATTAACCATGTGTGTGATAGTTAAGCTCCCTGCTCTGAGGAATACAAAAGTACAGACAAGATCCCTTCTAAGGAAACAGGAGATGAGCTGGGGATATAAAATCACACATGAACCAATACTTCAAGAACATGGCCATGGTGGAATTTAACAATTTGAGTAAGCTGTAGAAAGGCAAAGGAAGGTACTTAATGAAAGAATGCAAGAAGGTATGAAGAAGCAGTCAGACCAACCAGATAATCAACCCCGCCTCCCCATCTTAGCTCCTTCTGGTGCCCAACAGAGTTCCTCAGCACCAGGTGTTATAGGCCAATACCCTATACCTGTGGTCGGCAAACTGCAGCTCACGAGCCACAAGCGGCTCTTTGGCCCCTTGAGTGTGGCTCTTCCTAAGCCTTTTGAGTACCCTAATCTACACTAATAAAAGAGAAAAATGGTAATTGGCGTACGGCGCTACCGTTTTCATTGGCTAATCAGGGCCATATGCAAATTAACTGCCAACTAAGATTGTCAGTTAACTGCCAACAAAGATTGGCAGTTAACTGCCAACAAGATGGCGGTTAATTTGCATATGTAGGCCCAATGCAGGGAGGCGAAAGGGAAAGCAGGAAGAAGCCCCCTGCCACTGACAGTGATTGGAAACCCAGCGGGGAGCTAAGATCGGAGAATCAGGCGCCTTTGCCGCCCTGGCCAGTGATAGCAGGAAGTAGGGGTGGAGCCAGCGATGGGAGCTGGGCACGGTCGAAGCTGGAAGTCCAGGGAGCTAGGGGTCCCTTGCCTGGGCCTAAAGCGGAGCCCACGATCACGGGCCGCTGCAGCTGCGGGTCGCTGCCCGGGCCAGATGCCTCAGCCAGAGGCATCCTGCAGGGGCAGGGGCGGAGCCTGCAACCGCGGGGAGCTGGGGGGGCGGAGCCGGGGATTGGGGGGATATGATGGTCCCCTTGCCCAGGCCTGAAGCCTGGGTCAGAGGCGTCAGGCTTGGGCGGGGGGTGGAGCAAGCGGTCAGAGGGAGATGGGGGTCCCCTGCCTAGGCATGATTCCTGGGCCAGAGGCCTCAGGCCTGGGCGGGGGCCAGAGCCAGTGATTGGGGGGAGATGGGGGTCCCCTGTCCAAGCCTGACACCTCTGGCGGAGGCGTCAGGCCTGGGCAAGGGACCAATCAGGTGATCGGAGGGTGATGGGGGTCAACGCCTGAGGGCTCCCAGTATGTGAGAGGGGGCAGGCTGGGCTGAGGGACACTCCCCCACACACACACCCAGTGCACGAATTTCGTGCACCGGGCCCCTAGTTAAGTTAATAATAATGTACCTACCTATATAGTTTAAGTTTAAAAAATTTGGCTCTCAAAAGAAATTTCAATCATTGTACTGTTGATATTTGGCTCTGTTGACTAATGAGTTTGCCGACCACTACTGCATTGAAACCTTGAGTTATAGAAACTTTTTAAAAATATATCTTTATTGATTTCAGAGAGGAAGAGGGAGCGAGAGATAGAAACATCAATGTTAAGAGAGAATCATTCACTGACTGTCTCCTGCACACCCCTCACTGAGGATTGAGCCTGCAACCAGGCATGGGCCCTGACTGGGAATCAAACCATGACCACCTGGTTGATGCTCAACCACTGAGCCATGCTGGCCAGGCTATAGAAACGTTCTGTGCCTCAATTTCCTCACCTGTAAAATAGAAATAATAATAATACCTAATTCAGAGACTTGTGTGCTTTAATGTACTAATAGGTGAAAAGTGTTTAGCAAAGTGCCAATATAAAGCAGGCAATAGTGGTAGTTATCAATTGTGATTTTGGTTCTCTATCATTGAGATTGTCTTTCTATTCTTCATTCTCTCTCAGCCCCTCTTGCAGCCATGTTGCAAAACACCACTTTGTTCACAGTTTCATAAATATTCTTTGCTCTTTCTGACTTATACCTTTGTTTACACTGAATGTACCATAGCTCCCTCCCCTGACTCATATCCCTCCCAAGCATATGCAGAACTCATCCACCTGTCACAGTTGTTCTCAGCTTTCAAGGTCTAGATTAAATCAGGAAACTATTCCAGATTCATTCTTCCATAACTCAATTACATGTTTTTACCTTTATAAAACACTCTTCATGGACAGCATTGTGTTGTAATTGCTTTTGTAGTAAAAAGCCTCAAATTGGTTTATGAGGCAAGCACACTGCTTTTTTAACCTTTGAGTTCCCTATAGCCAGCCAAAACAACATACATAGTAGGCTAGTTAGATCACAAAAGTCAGAAATTCTTGATTTAGGCTCTCCAAAGATAGAAGCCAAGTAGCTCCCCTGCTTTTAGAGTCTGCTTGGATTCTACACTGCATGAGTAGGCCATAAGAGGAACTGATCTAGGAATGAGAACCAACAATCTGACAATTTGTGTTAATTGTGAGTCTTTACAGCATTCTGAACGCTAAACATTTTTGGTAGCTGAAACTCCTGACAATGTGTGGGAAACTGATATAGGGTTGAGCCTCGGACTGACCTGCTGGCAAAGTCACAAACAAGTCCCAGCTTAGAGGGCTCAGTCCCCTTAGCATAATTAGGCTTGACCTTATAACACTCCCCAGATCTTACCTGGGAAGCTAATTGGCTGAGGAAAGTGCAGGGAGTGTAAACATGATCAAAACAGGTGAAACTCACAAGAACTGTAACTATGGTAACCACTGCATTGTTTATCTCAGACTATAAAAGGTCGGTATGGACTGAGCACGGGTGGAAGTCCTTCCTCTTGAGTTGGTCCCCCAATATTTCCAAATTATCTCTTGTCTTTTCTATTTCATTTGTGTGCGGCTCCTCTTCCAGATATTGAACCCTGAACCACGCGGGACGTGGGAGGAAACATTTACGACAACAATGGTAATGCATAATACCTGGATTGTATGTGTTCTGCTGTGTGTGCAGGTGAACATGTGTATAACTCAAAATGCCACAAATCTCTGTATTGGTGGCTTCCTTCATGTTTTTCAAGGTTTCACAGTCTACACTAACTAGAGCATATTCTGCTTTAGCCTAGCCTGATGTTAAGAGCTTTCATTGTATGGGAATGTATAGGGATTACTTTTTTTTATTATTATTATTAGTTAAGGTATTACACATGTGTCCTCATCCCCCGGGATTACTTTTTAACAAAAGCCAAGTGTTCCCTTTGGATGAATTGAATTCCTCAATCTCACAGTGATATATTTCCATTTGTCAGTTTTAATTTATTGATTATTTGAATATCACATTTTCCTTTGCATGTTTATTAGTTTCATTAAAGATATTCTGCTCATCTCTTTCATGGTCACCTCCTTCAAGGCAAAGAAAGGCTCAGCCAGGGGCCTTCAGAGCTCCCTGTAGAGTTTCCTCCCTCTCTGCTGAGTCCTGTCAGCTGCTACCCTTCCACCAACTGCACACACACACAAAAATTCCCAGCTTTTGTGATGGAGTTTAGAAAACATGTATTAAATCTAATAACTTTGGTTATGACATCCAAGCAGTAGTCATGGTAAATGGCTTATCTTGCTGACAAACGTGCTTTGTGAAAATCACCCCTTACCTTGGGCACTGGACAAGAAAAACAGGATAATCCAAAGACTCGTGTGCAGTCAAGGAACCTGGAGCCATCTGGTTAGGACAAAAATAAATCAGCAATGAAGCCTGCGTGACTCTCCAAGGATTTGCACGACTGAATTAACATCACTCAGATTGAAGAGCAGAGGAAACTGGGAGCAGAGACCATTGAAACAACTTTAATTAACACACATGGAGAAAGGGGCTTTTAGAATGAAATGCCTTGTATTATCTGGCACTAAAACCCAGACAATAATTTGAAAGTCCTCCAGCTTGATAAAGACAAATCAAAGCATGTATTGATTGAATGGGTAAGCTCTGGTCTGGTACAAAAACACAACAAAACAAAACAAAATAGAAACGTCATTTAATGGGCACTTAACAAACAAGAGGGTTCAGCTAAGCAGAATTATTTGCCTGTGTTGTGTTAAGAAAGCCAGTTATCTGATACACCACTCTGAGAACTCTGTTTGAACTTACATTTTGGCATGTGCTTAGGGTTACAGACCTAGCAAATTACAATTATGCCGTATTTGGAACACAGTTATACTAAAAATTGTTTGTTGTTTATCTGAAATTCAAATTTAGCTGGGCAGCCTATATTTTATCTGGCAACCCTCCTCTGGAAACAAAGACCACCCAAATGAGAACAAAAAGAGGCTATTTATTCAGAGCTTGTTATAACAAGGGAGTCATCAGCAACCATCACAGTGTTTGGCAGCCATTCAAAGGCAGGCAGGGGTGTGGGAAAGCTTTATAGTGGAAAAAAAAACCCAGAAGGCTGCAGGTGTGCCCTATGGAAATAAACAAAGGCCAACCAAATGAGAAAAACAAAGGCTATTCATTCTGAGCTTGCTATAGCAAGAGTCAGCTACCATCACTTGTGTTTGACAGAGACTCAAAGGCAGGCAGGGGAGAGGGAAAGCTTTATAGTGGGAAAAAGGGGAAGGCTTCAGGTGTGCCCTGATGGAGGCTGTTGGCCTGGGGAAGCCACAGGTGGGCTAATTAGAAGCGGACCATCCTATGTGATTGATTAAGGAAGTTGATTTGGCTTTCTCCTTTTAGTCCAAGGTGGAAGGAAACAGGGACAAAAATTAGGGAAGCTGTCAGTTATTAGTCAAGTTCTTGCCATTTGGGGCTGATTGTCACAGAAGTTATTGTTTAACTTCCTGGATTGTCACTAGAGAGAGAGCAATTTGGCTTTCTGCAAGTTTGACTTACAGCAGTATACCTTCCTGGGATGTTTATTGTGGATAAGTGGTTGGTTTCCTGGGTAAGTTGCTGCAGGCAGTGGGTCAAAGTTCTACTTTTATATGTGGTCTTGCCTTGTCCACATCTATATTCAATCTCTCAGGCCTGCTTAGAGGCTGTTGGCAAGGGAATCTAGCGGTGAGCTAATTAAAAATGGGTACCTTATGTGATTGGTTTGGGAAGTAGATTTGTCTCTCTATGAACAATTGAGTTGGAAGCTGGGGTCAAAAATAGGGAAGCTGATAGTCATTGA
Source organism: Myotis myotis (assembly GCF_014108235.1). Taxonomy (NCBI): domain Eukaryota; kingdom Metazoa; phylum Chordata; class Mammalia; order Chiroptera; family Vespertilionidae; genus Myotis; species Myotis myotis. The sequence continues at coordinate 6,825,807 of NW_023416346.1, read as the reverse complement.
TGAAGTCCAGATGGTCTGGGACCAACTGATACAGATGTTATGGTTTGGCTTGCCGAGCAGGTTGCAACAGAAATGGTGATTTGGCAAAGGACCTGAACAGACATTTGTCCAAAGAAGATATAAAAAAGGCCCAAAAGCACATGAGAAAGATACTCCACATTCTTTTTTTAATGTTTTTATTTTTTTGAGAGAGAGAAGGGAGAGGGATAGACATATAGAAACATTGATGAGAGGGACACATCAATCAGCTGCCTCCAGCATGCCCCCCACCGGGGATCGAACCTCCAACCTGACATGTGCCCTGACCAGGAATTGAACCAGGGACCTCTCAGTTTATGGGTCCATGCTTAACAACTGAACCACACTGGCTGGGCAATGTTCAACATTCTTAGTTATCAGGGGAAATGCAAATCAAAACCACAATGAGATATTACTTCACACCCACTAGGATGGCTATAATTAAAAAGACAGAAAATAAAAAGTGTTGATGAAGAGGTAGATAAATGGAAACCCTCCTACATTGCTGGTGGGAATGTAAAATGGTGCAGCTGCTGTGGAAAACAGTTTGTCAGTTCCTCAAAAAGTTAAATATAGTTACCATATGACCCAGCATTCCACTCCTAGCTATACACCCAAACCAAATGAAAGCACATGTCAAAAAAAAACAACTTGTACACAAATGCTCCCAGCAGCATTATTCACAGAGCAAAAACTGGAAGTAGCCTAACTGAATGTATAAACAAAATGTGGTCTATCTATATAATGAAATACTATTTAGGCAGAATAAAAACATGTACTGATACGTGGTACAACATGGTTGAACCTTGAAAACATTATGCAAAGTGAAAGAAGCCAAACACAAAAGGCTACATATTGTACAATTCCAACTATATAAAATGGCCAGAATAAGCAAATCCATACAGGCAGAAAATATATTGGTGGTTGCCAGAGGCTGGGAGGATAGGAGAATGTGGAATGACTGCTAATGGCTATAGGTTTACTTTGGAGGATAGTAAAAACATTCTAGAATTAGATAATAGTGATGGTTGCACAATTCTGTGAATATACCAAAACACTGCATTGTACACTTGTAAAATATGCTATGATTCTCTTTAGGAGAACATTTTCTATTTACTTATTGTGATGATTGAGGTATGTCTTCTAACTTTTACAACCTTTCTGAATGTACATCCTTCTGGACACCTTGCAAAATGGACCTTCTTTTGGTCTCTTGTCATTGTCCCATGTTGTTCTGCAGACACAGCTTCAATATCTTCTATCTTGGTGTCTGAATCCATTAGTTATGACTGCCAAATGCTGATGGAAGCCCAAATAAAACACTTGAGAAAGTATCACAGGCCACTTTGTATAATAAACTATTTCAAATGATACTGTAAGAACTACAAAATACATGAAATTTAGGACTTATATTTTCCTTCTTCCCTTCCCTTCCACTTTTATTCTCTCACTACAGACTTAGAAAATATAATTGTTATAGACTCTGGTTAGTTTTATCACATGAGGTAAACTCGGAAGGCCATAAATTGCAGCTCTAATGCCCCTTTAGTTCTCTCTGCTTCACCATCTACAAATGGTTAGCTTGTGTTTTATTTCTTTCAAGCAGGGCCTTCTAAAAGTGTCTGATCTGGCCTGGCCTGCGTGGCTCAGTGGTTGAACGTAGGTTTATGAACCAGGAGGTCATGGTTCGATTCCCAGTCAGGGCATATGCCCAGGTTGTGGACTCAAGCCCCAGTGTGGGGCACGCAGGAGTCAGCCAATCAGTTATTCTCTCTCATCATTGATGTTTCTATCTCACCCTCCCTTCCTCTCTGAAATCAATAAAAATATATAAAAATAAAAGTATCCTATCTAATAAAAGAGAAACATGGTAATTGGTGTACGACCGCTACCCTTCCCATTGGCTAATCAGGGAGATATGCAAATTAACTGCCAGGCAAGATGGCGGCCGGCAGCCAGGCAGCTTGAAACTAACATGAGGCTTGCTTGCTTCAGTGACAGAGGAAACCAACATTCCCGCCTGCCTTGCCGGCCTCTGAGCCTGCAGTTTGAAACATTGTAACAAATATAGAAGCTAAAAAAAAACCCAGAAACCAGCTTTCAGCTAGCTGGGATCTCAGAGCTGGAATCAGAGCTGGAGTTATACATTGTTTCAAACCGAAACAAACCAGATACCTACTTTCAGCAGCGGAGACCTAAGAGCTGGAGCCTCAGAGCTAAAGCTGGCCCAGAATTAAAAAGAAAAAAAGAAAAAAAGGAGAGGTTTGGAGCTTCTGTCACCCGCCAGTCTGAAAACAGCCCTCAGCCCCTCACCCAGGCCGGCCAGGCACCCCAGTGGGGACCCCCACCCTGAAGGGTGTGTGACCAGCTGCAAACAGCCATCATCCCCTCACCCAGGCTGGCCAGGCACCCCAGTGGGGACCCCCACCCTGATCCAGGACATCCTTCAGGGCAAACCAGCCAGCCCCACCCATGCACCAGGCCTCTATCCTATATAGTAAAAGGGTAATATGCCTCCCAGCACCGGGATCAGCATGACAGGGGGCAGCGCCCAAACCCCCTGATCGCCCTGCAGCTCTGTGTGTGACAGGGGACGGGGCCACAACCTCCCTATCTGCCCTGCTCTGTTTGTGACAGGGGAAGGTGCCCCAACCTCCTGATCAGCCCTGCTCTGTGCCTGATACGGGGGAGCTCCCCAAACCTCTGATCACCCTGCAGCTCTGTGTGTGACAGGGTGCGGCGCCCCAACCCCCTGATTGGTCCTGCTCTGTGTGTGACAGGGTGCGGCGCCCCAACCTGCCCCCCCCCCCACGGGCCCTGCTCTGTGTGTGACAGGGTAGAGCCATAACCTCCCCATCAGCCCTGCCCTGAGTGTGAGAGTGGCGGCGCCCCAACCCCCTGATCGGCCCTGCTCTGTGCGTGATAGAGGGCGGTGCCACAACCCTCCCCCCCCCCACGGGCCCTGCTCTGTGTGTGATGGGGTAGAGCCATAACCTTCCCATCGGCCCTGCCCTGAGTGTGACAGTGGCGGCGTCCCAACCCCCTGATCCGCCCTGCTCTGTGTGTGACAGGGGGCGGCGCCCCAACTCCCCTATTGGCCCTACTCTCTGAGTGACAGGGGGGAGCTCCTCAACCCCCTGATGGGCCCTGCTCTGTGCGTGACAGGGGGGAGCTCCCCAACCCCCTGATCGACCCTGCTCCGTGCGTGACAGGGTAAGGAGCCCCAACCCCCCTGATGGGCCCTGCTCTGTGTGTGACAGGGGGCAGTGCCCCAACCCCCGGATTGGCCCTGCTCTGTGCGTGACAGGGGGTGGTGCCACAACCTCCCCATCGACCCTGCCTTGAGTGTGACAGGGGGCGGTGCCCCAACCCCCCAATTGGCCCTACCCTGCTAGTGACTGGGGGTGGCATTGCAACCTCCTGATCCGCCCTGCTCTGTGCATGACAGGGGGCAGCACCCCAACACCCCAATCGGCCCTGCTCTGAGCCCGACCAGGGGCTGCACCTAGGGATTGGGCCTGCCCTCTGCCACCCGGGAGCAGGCCTAAGCCAGCAGGGCGTTATCTCCCAAGGGGTCCCAGACTGCAAGAGGGCACAGGCCAGGCTGAGGGACCCCCCTTCTCCCCGAGTGCACAAATTTTTGTGCACCGGGCCTCTAGTATTTTATAAAATAAGTGTCTGATCTACCAATCTTCAATAAGCTGATTGACTTTAAAATGGTAAGAGCTTGCCCTAGCCAGTTTGGCTCAATGGATAGACCATCAGCCTGCGGACTGAAGGGTCCTAGGTTCGATTCTGGACAAGGGCACATGCCCAGGTTGCAGGCTTGATCCCCAGTAGTGGGCGTGTGGGAGGCAGCCAATCCATGATTCTCTCATTATATTTCTATCTCTTTCTCTCTCTCCCTTCCTCTCTGAAACTTTCCTATGTGCCAAGGAAGAGATTTTTAGACAAATGCAACCCAGAGCTGAATCTAGTAAAAGGTGCCTAACTGGAGAAGAATACTCATACAGAAGGTGATTGACTTTTGACAATAAGGCAGCCTCACTTACCCAAGTGACTCTCCCACAGGAAGATGTTAGTCATGTGGCTTTCTTTATTACCTGGTAGGAAAGACTGTTTCTCTAGGGGAGTGATGGCGAACCTTTTGAGCTCGGTGTGTCAGCATTTTGAAAAACCCTAACTTAACTCTGGTGCCGTGTCACATATAGAAATTTTTGATATTTGCAACCATAGTAAAACAGATTTATATTTTTGATATTTATTGTATATATTTAAATGCCATTTAACAAAGAAAAATCAACCAAAAAAATGAGTTCACGTGTCACCTCTGACACGCATGTCATAGGTTCGCCATCACTGCTCTAGGGTCTGGTATCAGGAGCTCCAGATTAATGAGCCCTTGTTTGCCATTTTACAGGACATGGCAGTATGAGTTCAATTAAGACAAGCCAGAACAGGGGTCCTCAAACTTTTTAAACAGGGGGCCAGTTCACTGCCCCTCAGACCGTTGGAGGGCCGGACTATAGTTTAAAAAAAAACTATGAACAAATTCCTATGCACACTGCACATATCTTATTTTGAAGTAAAAAAACAAAACGGGAACAAATACAATATTTGTATTTGCATGTGGCCCGCGGGCCGTAGTTTGAGGACCCCTGAGCCAGAGCCTAGAAGTAGACTCACTAAGCCCTTATCACAAGGGAGCTCGCTCAACATCAGAGGTGGAGGCAGGATGAATATAATGCCCAGAAGCTATGGGAACAAATGGCAGAGGGCAGTCCAGGTCAGTAGTTAGGTGAGTTGGGTGAGGGGTCAGAAGAAACTCCAATTTGAAGTGCCAAGAATTCCAGGTAGCTCTTGGGGTATGGTGGCACAGTATCAAGGGAAGGCTATACATCAATGGTGATTCTTGGAAGTCTAAGTAGGTTGGCAGTCAGCCCCAGGGACATCTTGTAATAAGCAGCAAGACTAAAGATACTGGACTGGCTTTCAAAGCCAAAACTTGACTCCGTTGGTAGTCAGATTGGGGAAAGGTGTTAGGATATACTGGAAATATACAAGCACAGAGTTCTAATCTGAGAGCATAGGGGAGGGGATGGTATTGTTATGACAGATACCCAGGCTGGAGAGCTATAAAGACCCAGAAACAATTTAGAAGCAAGTCGACCTAACCCTGAGCCACAGAATGTTAAAACTGACATTTAGTGAAATTTCACTGAAGTCACTTTACTCAGCAGAATCACAGAGCAGAACTCCTTAGGCAAACGCAGTTTTCCAATAGTTGGTGCTTTTGCGATTAAATATTTTCCCATGTAGTGTAGTGAAGGCCTGAGGTGGGGGCGGGGGTGGAAGCAGGAGGAATATAATGCCCAGCAGCTATGGGAACAAATGACAGAGGGCAGTCCGGGTCAGTAGTTAGGTGAGTTGGGTGAGGGGTCAGAGGAAACTCCCAATTTGAAGTGCCAAGAGTCTAATCTGAGAGCCTCTACAAGAAATGCTGTAGGAAATACATGTACTAAAAGGAGGCAGAGGCACCTGCTGGGCTTGTGACTGAGTTTAGGGTTGAATGGGGTACATAAGACTGCTCACAAGACATCAGCCGCCATCACCGGGCACGGAGCCTGGATTCGAACCCCTTCTCCACCCCTAAAGGCCCTCCTCCACAGCACGGAACTCTGGCCCAGCAGCCATTGCGCCAGCGCTAAACCAGTGGCCCATAGACGTTGGGCGCGCGTTTTAGAGTATGCTCTTCTGCGCAGAGGAAAAGCTTGGGAGAGGCGAAAGCTCGCATTATTCCAATCAGATTCCAAAACAAGCCTTAAAGCCCGCCCCACTCTCGGGTCCAATCGCTTGCCTCTGCACGCGCAAGCCACTGATTCAAAATCATAGAACCTTAAAGGGCAGAACTTGCGAAGCTAAAACTGAAGCCTAGGAGAAGTGGAGGTCACAGTCCAGTAGTGAGTGCCTGTTTGGGACTCTAATTAAAACGGGGAGGGAGAGTGGGGGCTGCAGACGGTCAAGGTAATGCCATTCCTGCCTCATCAGGGGTTTGTGTGGAAACTCCCTTCCTAGGGGCGATAATACCCCTTAGTGTGCCCCCCAAACCACACAATGGTTTGTTCCAAAATAGACGCCCCCTACCCAGTGGTACCTCCCAGACGGACTGCTCCCTCTCGGCCTCCAGCAGTGTTATAACCTGAGAGGGTGGGTCTATCTTGTTCATTCCCTAACTCCCATAGGCCCCCTAGTGGTGTGATTAAGGAAGCTTTGATGCAACTGCCCTGTGCACCTTTCCTTCTCAGGCTCCTCCCACTCCCTGGACCCTTCCATCCACGTCTCTCCCCAGTCCACACCCAGTCCCAAATGGACCATCCCAGGCCTTGACCCTGAGATCTTGCAGAGAGCCAAGGCCAATTAGTCCATCCACCTGCCTCATGATGCCCAGCAGATGTATCTGGTGGTCTCTGGTTTTCCTGAGGCCTTTGTCCTTGTGAGAGAGTGTAGTGGTGCCCATTGTGCAGGTGAGCAGACAGGACCAGGGAGGGCAGGAGCTGGGCCTGCAGCTCCACAGCAGGTGAGTGAGCAGATTGTGGCTTGGCTTTTCCTATAGTCATATATACCCTCACACCACAGGGAGCTTTTCTTCTGCTTCCTTTTCTAGGCCCAGTGTCTTTCCCAGAAAACCATCCCCGATGCATCTACTCACCCTAGGAAGGGGTTCTAGATGCAGCATTCAGGCCCTGGGAGGGGACTGGCTGGAGGCAGAGCTGGCAGCCATCTGGGTCTGAATGGGGTTTTGGTGGCCTTTTTAAAACTTCATGCTTGGTTCAGACAGCTGCCAATGCCTTCTCTCAGGACAGTCTGAGCTATAGCCTGTCCTGCCTTGGTTTTCTTTCCTCAGAGCCAGTCTATTCTATGTAAAAAAGCCTATAATGCAACCTTTCAAGATTAAAATGAGCCCTTCCTTTTAACCATGGAAATGAGCTTCTTGTAAAAGGAACAAGCACAGGAAGAGAAGGAAGGCCATTTGCAGAACACTCTGAACACCTTTTACTAGGACCAGGGTCCTCCAGGAGGAAGGGCAGAGCTGGCCCTGACTGTCTCCAGCTGTCCACACACAGAGGGGATGGCTCTGATGAACACCAGGGATGGGGCTAAGGCACCTGATTCCCCCTCAGGTGTAAATGTTTAAGGCTCTGTCCCTCCTCTGTCTTCTCTCAGGCCTTCCCAATCCTGGAGATGTGACACCCCTGCTGGCAAAGATAAGTATCACTGTAACGTGGACAGTCCATGGCTGAGTTGTGCCTGGAGACACCAAACCTCCTCATGGGATCAAGACTTCAGTCAGGCTTCCCTGAATGAAAGGGAAAGGCAGTTTGACTTATCAGAAAGCTCAAGTCTGGATCTGGACTCACCCTGGACCACAGACACCCAGAACTGGAATTGGAGGTGTTGTAGGATGTGGTCAGGTGACAGCCAGGCTGAGGGGCTAATAGTTGAGGACAGAGAGCAGAGACCATGGTGAGATCAAAATACTGGGCCTACAACAAGGAGAACAAAGGAGAGGAAGATCAGGAAGACCCTGCAAAGAACTTTGCGCAGGGCTGTTGAAAACATAAAATTCACCCAGGGCCTCATCTGTATACTGGTAATAAAAGTTCAGTTGGCATCATGGAATTGGTGTGAGAAAAACCTGATTTGTGTAAAGTGATCAGCCAGTGTCTAGCACAGAGTAACTCTAAGGTAAATGCTGATAGTGTTGCTATTACTCTTATTACAAGAATGATTCTATCTGAATTAACTATTGACAGGCTGTTCTCCCCCACAGGGTAGATACCTTGTTCCCTTCAAGGTTAAGCCCCATCTGTCCATTCCTGTGGCCCCAGTGTGGAGACAAAGACAGTCATCACAGAGGTCTGGTAAGGGAGAGGGTGTTTGATAAACAGAATAATATCCCCCAAAGCATGTCCACATCCTAAACCACAGAACCTAGAATATGTCACCTAACATAGCAAAAGGGACTTTGCAGATGTGATTAAATTTAAGGTTGTTTTTATTTTTTATTTTTAGAGAGGCATGGAGAGGGAGAGAGAGAAACATTGATGTGAGAGCACAATATTGGGCTACCTCCTACACAACCCCTAATGGAGATGGAGCCCACAATCCAAGTAAATATATGCCCTGACTGAGAATCGAACTAGCAACCTTTTGGTGCACAGGGCAACACCCAACCACTGAAAACACCGGCCAAATTTAAGCTAAATTTAAGCATTGTGAGATGGGAAGATTAACCTGGATTATGTAGGCAAAACCAGTGTAATCACAAGGGTCTTTACAAGTGAATGGAGGCAAGAAAGAGAGTGATTTGATGAGAGAAAGACTCAACTGGCTATTGCTGGCTTTGAAGATGGAGGAAAGGGGCACCAGCCAAGACTGTGGGCAGCCTCTAGAAGCTAGAAAATGCAAATGCATGATTTCTTCCCCAGAGCCTCTAGAACAGTGGTTCTCAACCTTCCTAATGCCGCGACCCTTTAATACAGTTCCTCATGTTGTGGTGACCCCCAACCATAAAATTATTTTCGTTGCTACTTCACAACTGTAATGTTGCTACTGTTATGAATTGTAATGTAAATATCTGATATGCAGGATGTATTTTCATTGTTACACATTGAACATAATTAAAGCATAGTGATTAATCACAAAACAATCTGTAATTATATATGTGTTTTCCGATGGTCTTAGGCGACTCCTGTGAAAGGGTCATTCAACCCCCAAAGGGGTCGCGACCCACAGGTTGAGAACCACTGCTGTAGAAGGAACACAGCCCTGCTGGCAGCTGGTTTTTAAGCTACTAAGTTTGTTTTAAATTTGTTATATTATCAATATGAAACTACTAGAGGAAGGAACACATGTCCTTCCAACTCACTTTCTTTCTCCCATTCAGAAATGCCCAGTGCTGTGACCCCTATGACATGGTGTCCCTGTCCCCTCTGTCAGCCTCAGAGACAGGGGGAGACTGAAGAAGATGCAGATCCTCTGGTGAGGGTGTGTAGGGCCTAGTGCTGTCAAGGGGGCAGGCTGGGAAGGGACCTGGGGTACAAGGAGGTCCCCACCTTGCACATTATCTAACACTGGAATACATACACTTGAGTGAGGTGACAGGGTATCATGGCTGATAGTTATTATAAGAGTTCTGGGGACTGGTGACAGCTGACATTCATTCAATTCTTGTTCTGTGCCAGGCATTGATCTAAGTGACTGATGTGTTATCTCATTCAACCCTTACCATACCCGTGTGAGGAGCAAAGTGCAACACAGCCAGCTTAAGTAACTTGCCCAATGTGTGACATGGCTGCAATTTAGTCCTAGACTGTGTCATTCCAGAGCTCCTCCTCTTTCTCACCCTGCCTGGACTATTAGATCAGTAGTTTCATATTGATAATATAACAAATTTAAATCAAATGTGGTCACAAGTGAAAGCCAGTACACGTTTGCCCCAAAGTTTAGTGGGCATTCACTCCCTTTTATGAATGAGAGACTGAGCTTGGAGAGGACAGATGACTTGCCCAAGTTCACACAACCAGGACTTGGGGTTCGGGATTTTAAATGAGATCTATCAGGTTCTAAAACCATGTATGAATGAGGTCCAAGGGGAGATGGACTCCAACATCTGAGGACAAAATGCCAGATCCTATCCATCCCTTGACACTTAGGGATGTCCTCACCCCATGACTGGTGTCAGGAAATACAGACTAAACAATTCCCCAAAACATAACTTCCGCGGACAGGGCTGAGGAAGCATCGATAACTTCCAGGGCTGAAGGCAAGACCCTGACCCCAAGGGAGGTTCTGAAAAGGTAGACCACCTACACGTTGTGGTCTAGACAAAAAAACTGGTGTTGCCCAGAGCCTGTGTGGAGGAGTGCAGGAGAGCCACATTACTCCCACTGCCTTTTGTTTTAGTTGTGGTTTTTTTGGGGGGGGGGGGTGTTTTTGCCTGAGAAATGTACGTTAATGAACATTAATGAATTGCATATCCATGAACAACCATCCAGGTCAATCAGACCATTATAAACATTTCAGAAGTCCCTTGGGTCCCTTCCCAATCACAGCCTCCCTCCCCCAGAAGTAAATACTATCATGATTTGGTGATAATCATTCCCTTGCTTTTCTTTATGATTTTACCACTAGTAATGGATTCGTTTTGCCTGTTTTTGAACTTTGTGTAAATGGGTCATACAGTGTGTAATCATTTGTGTTTGACTTCTTTTGCTCAACATGACATCTGTGCAACTCATCCAGGCTGTTCCATGTACTTGTAGATCTTTCATTTTCATTGTATAATATTCTATTCTGTGAATATACAATTTATTTATATACTTACTAGCACATCTGGGTTTTCTATTTGTAGTTTTTAATATATTCTAGGTTTGAGCCTTTCATCACTCACATTTCAATTACCTTCTCCCAACTTGTGTCCCAATTGTGGTCTTCACTCTCTTTATGGTGCTCTTTAATCAATAGACATTTTTAATTTTAATTTAATTAAATGTTTTACAATTTTCATTTATGATGTTTTTGTGTCTTGTTTAAGAAAAACTTTTCTACCATGAGTATATGAAGGTATTCTTCTCTTAAATTCTTCAAGTTCTCTAGATTTTGAATCCACTTAGAATTATTTTGTGATGTTGTGAGGTAGGGATCCAATTTCATATGTTTTTAATATGGATAACTGATGCTCCATTTACTTAAAGTCCAACTATCTCCCTCTAGTCTCACAGTACCTCCTTGGCCACCTATTCTGTGTCTCCATAAAAATGGGTCTGTTTCTGAGACCACTGGTCTTTCACTAGTCTATTTGTCAACTCTTGCAACAATATTACACCATCTTAATTGCTATCCTATATAATAGAAGGCTAATATGCAAATCGACTGAACGGCTGAATGACCGGTCACTATGACGTGCACTGACCACCAGGGGGCAGATGCTCAACACAGGAGCTGCCCCCTGGTGGTCAGTGTGCTCCCACAGCGGGAGCACTGCTCAGCCAGCTCATGGCTGGCGGCGCAGCGGCAGTAGCGGGAGCCTCTCCGGCCTCTGCTGCAGGCAGGCAGTAAGGAGCAAGGGGTCCCGGACTGCGAGAGGGTGCAGGCTGGGCTGAAGGACCCCCACCCCCCAGTGCACGAATGTTGTGCACCGGGCCTCTAGTACTTTTATAGTAAGTATGGGCATCCTGGCTAGTGGGCACTTAGACATAAGTTTAAGAATTAACTTGTGATGATACATACACAGAAATCTATTGGAATCACAACTGGATTTGCACTGAACCTACAAAACAGTTTAAAGGGAACTTACAGTTGAAAAACATTGACACTTCCATTTGATGAACACATTTATTTACTTAGTCCTTTTTAATGTCTTTCAAGGCTTTCTTTTTTTTAGGTTTTCTTTTTTCCAGAGATCTTGCACCCTAGCTGGTTTGGCTCAGTGGATTGAGCGTGGGCCTGTGGACTGAAGGGTCCCGTATTCAATTCTGGTTGAAGGCTCCATCCCCGGTCCTGGTCAGGGTGGGTGCCGGAGGCAACCAATGAAAGGCAACAAACCCATGTGCCTCTCTCACATTGATGTTTCTTTCTCTGTCTATCACCCTTCCTTCCCATCTCTCTAAAAAATCAATGGAAAGCCGTGACCGGTTTGGCTCAGTGGATGGAGCGTCGGCCTGCGGACTAAAAGGTCCCAGGTTCGATTCCGGTCAAGGGCATGTACCTTGGTTGCGGGCACATCCCCAGTAGGAGGTGTGCAGGAGGCGGCTGATCGATGTTTCTCTCTCTTCGATGTTTCTAACTCTCTATCCCTCTCCCTTCCTCTCTGTAAAAAATCAATAAAATATATATTTTAAAAAAAAAATTAAAAAAAAAATCAATGGAAAAATATTTCTAGGATTAACGAAGAAAAACACAAAGAGATCTTACTTCCTTTTGTTAATTTCAGTTCATAAATGGTATCTTTTTTAAGTTTTTTTATTTTTAATATATTTTATTGATTTTTTTACAGAGAGGAAGGGAGAGGGATAGTTAGAAACATCGATGAGAGAGAAACATCAATCAGCCGCCTCCTGCACACCCCCTACTGGGGATGTGCCCACAATCAAGGTACATGCCCTTGACCGGAATCAAACCTGGGACCCTTCAGTCTGCAGGCCTACGCTCTATCTGAGCCAAACTGGCTGGGGCATAAATGGTATCTTTATTAAAACTTTTCTTTGTTATTAGCATATAAAAGCAATGGATATTTAAATATGGATTTTGTATAAAAAATCTTTCAAAATTCTTGCCCGAGTTGCAGGCTCAATCCCCAATGTGGGGCATGGGAGGCAGGCAATCAATGATTCTCTCTCATCGCTGATGTTTCTATTTTTCTCTCTCTATCCCTTCCTCTCTGACTAGGAAGTGAACTGTGACCTCCTGATTCATAGGTTGATGCTCAACCACTGAACCACACAGGCCGGGCAATAAAAAAAATTTTTTAATCTTTTAAAATTCTTAATAACGCTAATAATTTATCCATGGATTATTTTGGATTTTCTACAACACAACGGTATCATCTACAAATAATGACAATTCTGTTCATTTCCAATCATTAAATTTTTTTTTATATCTTTATTGGCTTAAGAGAGGAAGGGAGAGGGAGAGAGAGATGGTGAGAGAGAATCATTGATTAGTGCCTTCTCCCCGATTGGGGATTGAGCCCGAAACTTGGGCATATGCCCTGACCAGGAATCAAACTGTGACCTCCTGGTTCCTAGGTCAGCACTCAGTCACTGAGCCACTGCGCTGGGTCATTAAATATTTTTAATATTTTTTATTGATTTCAGAGAGAAACATCAATGAGAGAAAATCATTGACTGGCTGCCTCCTGCACGCCCCCTACTGAGGTTCGAACCTGCAACCCAGGCACATGCCCTTGACCAGAATTGAACCTGGGACCCTTCAGTCTGCAGGCTGACGCTCTATCCACTGAGCCAAACTAGGTAGGGCAAATATTTTCTCTTTCTTGACTTAATGGGCTTGCTCGGACCTCCAGTACAATGCTGAGTAGAAATGGTGACAGCAGGCATGCTTGCTACATTCCAAAGGTCAAAGCTCTTAACATTTCACTTCTAAGTATGTAGTTTATTGTAAATCTTTGTAGCTACCCTTTATGTTAAGTAGGTTTATTCAACGAACTTGCTAAATCAAATTTTATCTCTTTGTCAAACTCACGGCCCATGGGCCATATGCGGCCCACAATAAATATTTTTGCGGCCCAGCCAATATAACGGTATGTAAGAAACATTTTAATTAAAATTTGATAACTTAATTTTTACAATATCCTGTTATACATAATTATTAATAATTAACTACAATGTTCGCTAATGACTGATTACTATAATCGTGTTGCATTCATTTCCCTTACCCGCCTTACATGCAGGCACACCATTTCTCTCCACTGATACTAGCAGTGAATATTTTAGCAGCCGACTGCCACGTCATTCGTCTTGGACTGACTTGTTTGGTGTGCGCAACAGGAAATATTTTGCTTTCGGAGAGCAAGAAAAATAGGTTTATTTGTGTTATGCTTATTAATTTGTGCAGTTATTCAGTGTCTGGTAAGTTAATGTTCAAGAAAAAATATTAATTTTTATTAAAATGTTCTATTATTTTGTTAATGATGACTCATTTATTTCAGCCCTTTGTATTCAGCATGTCTCTATCAAAATAAACCTATGTTTTTATGAAAATTGAAGCTTTTGTTTTTTTGTGGCACACATAAATTTAAACCTTGTTTATTTGGCCCAGGTTAGCCTTTGAATTTTACATGCTTGCTCTACATCTATTAAGATAGTTGTGGTTTTTCTTGTTTAATTTGCTAATGGAGCAAATTATGCTGTTTAAATTCAAATGTTAAATCACAGTGCAGTTTTTGGAATAAATCCAACTTGGTCATATTATACTTTTTAATATACAAATGGTCCCCGACTTATGATGGTTCAACTTAAAACTTTTTCGATTTTATGATAATGCAAAAGCGATACACATTCAGTAGAAACCGTGTTCAGATTTTGAATTTTGATCTTTCCCCAGGCTAGCAATATGCAGTATGATACTCTCTTGTGATGCTGGGCAGCAGTGAGCCAAAGCTCCTAGTCAGCTACAAAATCACAAGAATAAACAACCAGTACTATACAGTGTCTTGTGTTACCATCATTTTTTGGATATTGTGTTTTGTGTTTTAACATCCCATCATGTCTACAAAACACGCAACTGTGTCCTCTGCTTCTGGTGAGACGAGGAAGGCAATTACTTGGCGTAAAACTCAAGATAATTGCCCAACTGTAGGATAATCTAAGTGTTCCTGGCACATTTAATGTAGGCTAGATTAAGCTGTGATGTTAGGTAGGGTAGGTGTATTAAACACATTTTCAACTTACAATACTTTCAACTTATGATGGGTTTATTGGGAAGGAACCCTATTAAGTCAAAGAACATCTGTATTGGACTTTGGCAGTGCTATAGACTGAATATTTCTGTCCCTTCAAAATTTATATATTGAAACCTAATCCCCAATGTGATGGTATTAGGAGGTGAAGCCTTTGGGAGGTGATTAGGTCATGAGGGTGGAACCCTCATGAATGGGATTAGTGCCCTTATAAAAGAGACTCCAGATATTGATTTCATCCTCTCACTCTGTAAGGACACAGTGAGAAGACAGCTGACTGTGAACCAACAAGCTGGCCCTCACAATACACCAAAACTGCCGGCACCTTGATCTTGACTTCCCAGCCTTAGTATGTGTGAGAAATAATTTTTGTTTATTAGCCATCTAGTCAGCCTGAACAGACAAGACAGGGAGTTATCACTTGGTTTAAAATATTTGCATCTATTTTTTTGAGATTGTTCTGTAATATTTGTTTTTCACTCATCAGGTTTTAGTATCAAGGTTATAAAATGAATTAGGAATGCTCCCTCTTTTTCTACACTCTGGAATTGCTTTTGTTCTTTGTGGATTTTTTTAAATATCTTTTTATTGATTTCAGAGAGGAAGGGAGAGGGAGAGAGATAGAAACATTAACAATGACAGAGAACCATTGACTGGCTGCCTCCTGCATGCCCCACACTGGGGATTGAGCCAGCAACCCGGGCATGTGCCCTGACTGGGAATCGAACCATGACCTCCTGGTTCCTAGGTCAATGCTCCACGACTGAGCCATTCGAGGTGGGCTGGAATTGCTTTGTAAAATTGAAATTACTTATTCCTTGAGTGTTTCACCAGTGAACCCATCTGAGCCCAGAGTTTCTGTGTAGAAAGACCTTTGTCTACAGGTTCTGTTACTTAACAGGGCTACCCAGAGTTTCCTTTTTTTGAGACAGTTTTGGCAAGATATATGTCTGTAGTAATTTGTCCATTTTATCTAATTGTTCAATGTAATTGGCATAAAGTTGCCTTTTGGAACATTGATCAAATTACCACATTAATGGAAGGACACAAACACATGTCTGGATTTTGATATTTGACAAAGTCAGAATATCCTCATTGAAAGACAGGTGAAATATGGGTGTGCTGATTTGTTTTCACTAGTTGTGTTCCACTTCCAGACCTCTTCAATGCCATTCCTTCTGACTGGACTGCGGATTCTTTCTCAATTTTTAAAATTCAATTCAAGCATCGTGTCCTCTAAGGCTCCCAGATTCCCTACACTAGGCTAAACATCTATCCTGGAGCCTCCACAGCCCACTGTACCCATCATTGTCAATGGACTAACCACACTCCACTGAAATTCTTTCTCTGTGTCTTTCCCCATACACTGAGCTTCTTCATCTGTCTTCAGTGCAGAGCAGAGGTGACCAGTCAACACTTATGGAACTGAATTGAGCTTACAACCAATGAATGACTAAATAAGTTCTCTAGCCACCTGCCTATATTTCCTCACATGCATTAGCTTGTTCCTTCATTTATTTCATTGAGCATCTACTATGTGCCAAGAACTGTTCTAGAAGAATGGCTTGTGTGCAAAGAGGAAAAGTTGGCGAGTGTGGTGTCCTGGAAACCAAATGAAGAAAGGATTTCAAGTTTGAGATGATCAACTGTGTCAAATGCTGCCATTAGGTCAAGTAAGATAAGGTCTGAAACTAGAACATTGATATAACAACCAGTGACCCTGGAGCTCTGGAGGAGAATAACTAAAGAAAAACTAGTATAAAGTTTTGCTGTGAAGGAAAGTAAATAAATATATGGTGTTTTATTTTGCTCTGCAGCGTTTTTAAGTTGCATGTTGTAAATATATCTAGCCATTATTTCAAAGCTTCTAGGTTTCCTGTTTTGAGTTAGAAATACAATGTCTGTGGACAGCAACTCTGGCATGAATTTTTCACAGTACATTAACACCTTTGTCCTTTCTGAGGCCTTCCCAGTCTTGGAGACCAAAGGATCTCCCTGTTGGTGTGAAAGGCTGTTTTTTTAAAGTAACTTCAAAATCTTGTGGCTGATTCACAACCAATGTCTCCACATCCACAGCTGACCACATCCACTACTGCAACCACATGTGTGACATCAAACCCTCATGTGGCTGCCACTCTTCTTCCCTCCCTGACAGAATGTGGGCCTGTCTCCCAAAGACCACCAGACCACATGTATTAGGACAATAAGGTGAGACAATACAGATCCTCAATGACATGTTGAAGCAGCAGCAGCAGCAGCAGGCATGACCACACCTCACATTCCACATGCCACTTCCCACTGTGACACTCCCATATGATCACCCTGCACACTCATTCCTGAACAGGAGAACACTGCACAGCAAGACACATCATTTCTCATAGAGCTCTATTGTGGCATATAATAATAGGTACTCTATATAAATTAAATTAAAAATAAAGCTCCAGCAGGTTGCACAGGTTGGCTGTTAATAAATATATCTCTGGGTAATTGTGCCCCAAGACCAGCTCACGACCACTCTCCCTCATCCAGAGAATTATACAAAAATAAATACAGGCTCAGGGGGGTGGAGGGGGGAGGAGGACATGCCCAGTGCCATTCTGCAAGTTCTCATTTCCACTATCCACCCGTCCCCTGTTCCTCTCCACTGGTATCACCACAGGAGCCCTGTGCTGACTGGAGAGCTCAGGGACGGGGAGGCCTCTCTACAGTCAAGCATTCTCAGAAGTAAAGGATCCACTCACTGTACAGGCCACACATCCCATATGAACCCTCTGGGGATGGTGCAAGGGCTGCCCCTCCCCAAACCCCAGAGGGGGGAGGGACACTTGTTATTGCTGGTCCCACAAGCAGCTCCTACGAGAACCAGGCCAGAGAGAGGCACAGCGCAAGCACCAGGAGGGACATACCACTGTTCAGAGCCACAGGGACCACTACCAGGCCAGCCAGGACTCCCAGAGTCTGGGTCAAGGGCCCCCAGAGCTGGGGAGACAAAACACACACACATTCTGCAGGGGCTGCTAAGGTGGGAGACCTCTTTGGGGACTCAAGGCTTAGGCCTGAACCCTCTTCATCCTGGAAACTCACATGGCACCTGGCCAGGCTGGAAGGACCAATTTCAGCCCCTGAGACGCCAAGGAGGGTGAGATTTTGCTCCTGCGGGCCTGAAACAGCTGGCTCCTTGCCAGATACAGGAACCAAGCTGTCTGCCCATTCAGTGGACTCCATCCGGGCTTCTGTCCCTCCTGGGAACCCAGGTACCCCAGATATTACCCTATTCGTGTGCAAAGAGTCAGTGTCCTTGCGCATCCCCTTCTCTGGCGCCCCATTGAACTGCCCCTCTGGACCCAAAACCACAGGGCTGTCACATGCCAAGCCCCCTGCCCATGGGAGCCACACATCTCCCATAGTAGCTACCACAGAACGGGCCCCAGAGAGGATTTCCGGAGGTGATTCCTTGGGGGTGCCTCCTTCTGGACTGGAGGGTATTGTGGAGAGCCCCTCTTCACCCTCCCCCTCCTCATCAGGGTCCTCAGTGTCTTTGATAAGCTCCACACCACGCCCCAGCCGGGCATAGTGCAGTGTGATCTCTTCTGCCAGGGCGCTGTTCAGGGCCCGCTCAGGGCCAGGCCACTTCAAGATCAGGTCGCGGTCCGTGAATATGCCCAGGGGATGGCTAGGAGACACCCCTCCATCTGTGGAGCCCTCCCCGCCATTTCCTGCCCCACCTGCAGCCACAGCAGCCCGCAGGCGGCTCAGGTGGGACAGGTAGAGCTGCTCCAGCTCCTGGTCAATGGAGTCCTCGCTGAGCAGCTCCTCCAACCCACTCATGGCCTCCAAACCCCTGGGGGGCTCGTCCATAATAGCCCCTACCATGGGCTCCTTTCGGCCCCCTCCATTCTCGCTGGATACTTCCCACGCAGCCTCCACCTGTGGCTGACTAGGTTCCAGGAGAGGCCCAGCTGCCCCCTCACTTGCATCAGGCCCCGAGGCCTGGTCCCTGGGGGAGCCACCCAGCCCACAGAGAAAGGAGGAGGGGGGGATCCTGATGGCTGGTGTCTGGTGGACCTCTGTGAAAGCCACAGATGCACTGTTTCTGGGGATGTCACCTTCCTCTGTGAGTCTGCCAGTCACTGTAACTTCAGAAACCTGGGGTGGGGGAGAAATGGAAGGAGATGAAGTAGAGGAGGGGGTGGAACAAGCAGTGAAAACTGGTAACAGCCCACACCCAGACCCATAGGTATTTCTAGATAAAAACTCCTTAAAGGGCCTTCTATAATTCTCTAAATTCCAGACTGTCATCTATATTAAAATAATAAAATCAAATGAAGTAAAGGAGGCTTCCTCCAGATCAGCGGTTCTCAACCTGTGGGTCGCGACCCCTTGGGGGTCGAATGACCCTTTCACAGGGGTCGCCTAAGACCATCGGAAAACACATATATAATTACATATTGTTTTTGTGATTAATCACTATGCTTTAACTATGTTCAATGTGTAACAATGAAAATACATCCTGCATATCAGATATTTACATTACGATTCATAACAGTAGCAAAATTACAGTTATGAAGTAGCAACGAAAATAATTTTACGGTTGGGGGTCACCACAACATGAGGAACTGTATTAAAGGGTCGCAGCATTAGGAAGGTTGAGAACCACTGCTCCAGATCATATAGCTGAGGTGAATACTGCTGGTTGGCTTCCAAAACATATCTAGAATATTCACATGAATTTATGCAATTTTTATTTAAAAAAATATTTCCTAGCTCTGGCTTTTGACAAGGCCTAGAAATAATGATCAATTTAGTAGCAACGGGCATACCTAGTCCCCAGATCTAAATAGCATTCTCCACTAAAAGGAGTTAGGGCTCCTTAAATAAATGGCTATTTCCAATTTTGGGGCAGGTAAAGTCCTATAATGTGAAGAAGTGCTCAAAGAATGATGGGTATGTGTCAAAAGGACTGTGGCACCAATCTAAAAAAGCTTCCACTGGCCAGAGGCAGTTTAATTTAAGCATCAAAAAAAAATAAGGGCAATGAATTGAAACTCATCAAATACGTTTAAAATTCATGAGTTAATAATGATATACCAAAACCAAAAATCCTTTATTTGGTCACCTTTGAAGAAGTTGATTTCTTCTGAAAATTGGTAAATAAGAAGGGGAAAATCAATTATTTATACAGCTTTTTCTATACAAACTATATACCTTCAAGATTACACACTGTGGCCAAAACCGGTTTGGCTCAGTGGATAGAGCGTCAGCCTGCGGACTGAAAGGTCCCAGGTTCGATTCCGGTCAAGGGCATGTACCTGGGTTGCGGGCACATCCCCAGTGGGAGATGTGCAGGAGGCAGCTGATCGATGTTTCTCTCTCATCGATGTTTCTAACTCTCTATCTCTCTCCCTTCCTCTCTGTAAAAAATCAATAAAATATATTAAAAAAAAAAAAAAAAAAGATTACACACTGTCAAGGTAGTCAGACAGTTGATGTGAGAAAGTTTTTCCTTAGAAATAAATTCTGGCCAATAAACAAAGGGGGAATAAGAGAATTAAACAGAATCAATTCTATTTAAACTACTTTAATAATAATATATTTGTATCTAATAAATTAATTTAATAAAAGTAATAGTTTAGCCCTAGCCGATTTGGCTCAGTGGATAGCGCGTTGACCTGCGGACTAAAGGGTCCTGGGTTTGATTCCAGTCAAGGGCACATTCCCGGGTTGCAGGCTCAATCTCCAGTGAGGGGTATGCAGAAGGCACCCGATCAATGATTCTCTCTTATCATTGCTCTTTCTATCTCTCTCTCCCTCTCCCTTCCTCTCTGAAATCAACAAAAATATATTTTTTAAAAAGTAATAGTTTAATAAATTGATTAAATTTAATAGATCCAAATAATTACATTGAATTAATAAATTAATAACAACTCAATAAAAGCCCGGCCGGTGTGGCTCAGTGGTTGAGCATCTACTTAAAAATTGAGTAAGAAATGTGTTTCCACATGGGTGCAATCAGCCAAATCCATACTGTGAGAAATTCTACAGGACAAACAAGGTTTCTTGAACAAATTGCAACAAAAGTGAGGAGATTTAAAAATCTAAAAGGACCAATCCATCAACCAAATACAATGTGTTGACCTTTTTGGATCCTAAAAACTTATGAAATAAGGAAATTTGAACATTAACCAAATATTCAATGACACTAAGGAATTACTTTTGTTAATTTTTGTTAAAATTAATGTTAATTTTCTGAAGTGTGATGATAGCACTGTGTTTTTTTTAAGAGTTATTAATTTTATGAGATACAAACTGAAGTATTTACGCATGGGATAATGTCTAGATTTTTTCCAAAATAATTCCACAGAGAATGGGAAGGGAGAGAAGGGTTGGGATATAAAAACGTAGGAATGGACATGTGTTGAAGTTTGTTGAAGCTGGGTGATGGGTATATGTGGGTTCATTATACTAGTCTCTACTTTTACTTATACTTGAAAAAATATATAATAAAAAGTTAGCACACACATTAACATACATCTCCTGAGTTTCTCCACCCTGTTGTCAGCACCACCATCACTCACCTAGACCACTACAGTCACCTCCTCTTCACAGTCCCCCTGCTTCAGCCTCACCCCTACAATCTATGTCCCTCACAGCAGCCAGAGGGAGCCTGTTAAATCCTAGGTCATGTCATGGCCCTTCTCAGTTGGTGACCCTCCCGTGGTTCCCTTGTCGCTCAGAGTAGAAATCAGAGTCTTCTCCATGGTCCATGAGGCCCTATACAATCTGTCCCTGCCATCTCTCCAACCTCACCTCCCCCTGCTGCCCCTCATTCACTGTTCCTCACACACATTAGTCATGGCCCTGCTCTAGGACTTTGCATTTGCCTGGAATGACCTTCCCCTAGTTATCCACGTGGCTCATTCTCACCTTCTTCACATCTTTGCTCAAATATCACTTCCCTAGCCACTTTAAAATCTAAAGTTGCAAACTTGTCCCCACCCCACCCCGTTCTCTCTCTCCCCCTCCCTTCCTTCCTCCTTTCCTCCCTCTCTTTCCTTATCCCTTTTTCCCCCCCTTAGCACTCACCATTATCCAAAACACCATATATTTATCTATTGTTCTGTTATGTCTCACACCACTAAAATGTAAGTAAGCCCCAGGACGACATCATTTCTGGTCACTACCATATTCCCTAACAGTGCTTTGCACAGACCAAGCATTCAATAAACATTTGCTAAGTTACCAACTGACATTAAGATAAGCTGAGGTAAAAAACTGCATTCTACCCTTCCACCATCAGGTTATGATTTGGGGGATCTCCCTCTAACCGAGGGTGGACCCAGAACAAGTCAGCTCCACCACCCAGTCTCCCATTGGGCTGTCTGTCCCGAGGCTTCCAGGGCCTGCTTACCTGATGTGTCATCTGTGGCCATGGACGGAGAGGAGTGGGAGCCACCAGGGGACCCACTGACTCCTGGACATCAAGATGATCTGCTGGAGAGAAGAAAAGGGCAGCATTGGGGTGAGGCAGGCTTACAAGCAGGCCTGGTTTGGTTAAGAAAATCTGTCCTAGCCAATAGGCAGTTTTGCCTCTGAAGCTTTCTGTGACAGTCTAAGGTAGAAGTGCCTCTTAATTTGTATAGAAAGGAAAGAGGGAGGAAGAAAAAAATGACAAATATAAGCTAAAACTCCTACCACCTGCCAATTGCTTACCCACAGCAGGGGTATTATCATCCGAGCTCTTCATCCTCAGCTCTTCCTCGTTAGGCCTGTGGGACAAAGGAAACAACACATGGATCTGAGCCCTGAGAAGCCAGTTCTGCCATCCACCAGCCACTTCTGAGCCTCTGTGGTGGCTACCCTCACTTGACAGCTGCTTTTCTCTCTTCTGCTGCCTCCTTCCATCCCGATTATAAAAGTCCTACACACTCAATGTAAAAAATTTACAAAATACAGGGAAGCATAAAGCAATAAAAAGTGCCACATTAGCCAGAGACAACCACCATTACCATTCTGGAAAATTTAATTCCAGACATTCTATGAAAGTGTTTAGATTTTGCAGATATAATGTTGCACTGGCTTTGTCCATTTAACAGTAAGAAGCACCATTCAATACTTCTGTAAACATTTGAAATAGCTGCTTACTACTCTCATCATATGGGCTTGCCAGAGGGCATGTGCCCATTCCTGTCCTACTGAGCAGCTAGTTGTTTCTTCTATTTTACACTCACAGAGCAGGCTTCAGCAGAAACGGTTGCCTACAACTTCATGAGCAACTTGGATCATTTCTTTAGGGTATCTTCCGAGCTATGCAGAAACCCATCTTTTCCAAGAAAGAGCAGGTGAGTTCTCCTCTCTTAAAGTTTTCAAGGGCATTAACCTCGCCGGAACCGGTTTGGCTCAGTGGATAGAGCGTCGGCCTGCGGACTGAAGGGTCCCAGGTTCAATTCCGGTCAAGGGCATGTACCTGGGTTGCGGGCATATCCCCAGTGGGAGATGTGCAGGAGGCAACTGATCGATGTTTCTCTCTCATCGATGTTTCTAGCTCTCTATCTCTCTCCCTTTCTCTCTGTAAAAAATCAATAAAATATATTAAAAAAATAGTTTTCAAGGGCACTAACCTCAATACTAATAGAAAAGTTACTATATTATGTCTCCATTCTTAAAATATAGATTGCTTTAATTTGATTTCTCTGATGATTAGTAGTGTTGTTGAGCATTTAGTACACCAATGGTGGGAATGCAGACTGATGCAGCCACTGTGGATAACAGCATGGAGTTTCTTCAAAAAAAAAAAAAAAAAAAAAAAAAAAAAAAAGAAAGAGCAGGTGAGGACTATGGGGCACCGGAAGCAGCAAAAGAGAGAAAGTGACTGGTGACCAGGAAAGAGGTCAGCAGAAAAGGAAGTAACCTGGGGTCGTAGAGGCCTGGATCCCACTGCAACCCTCATCCCATTGCCATAACAGCCTAGCAAGGCACCTAACCTCCCTGAGCCTCACCCCCTCACCTTAAAATACAGCACAGGGTATCCAGGATGTGCACACCAAGCACAGGGCAGTCAAGAGAAATGAGGACATCAAGCCAGATGCCAGGCCTGGTACAGAACGGGGGCTGAATCAATCGTAGATGGTTGTTTGTCTTGGTCTTCCTTCACCAGGCAAATCGGACCCCAAGGTCTGAGTGGCATAAGCCAGCTGTATTTCAGCCAGTCCCTGCCAGGTGTGAGGTCACGGCTCATGGGGAAATCACTGTTCTCATATGAGTATCAAGTGCTTACAGATTAAGGCAGTGAGAGAAGCATTAGCTAAAACATGTACAGAAATCTGACAGGAGCTGAGGCAATTGCTCAGACCTTTCGCTTCCTAGAGGTAATTTGATGATGTTGACATTTCTGAAAATGATTGCAATTTTTTAAAAACACGTAATCAATTACCTTTACAGAAACAGAATATCACTAGCTGACCCAAATACAGTAGTTACTATGGTGTTAGGGACATATACTATAAATTAAATCCTCACAGCAATCCATGAGATAGGTGCTTTTAATCCTCTGAAGTAGGCAGTATTATTATCATCTTACAGATGATGAAATGGAAGCTGAGTAAATGGCTCAAGGTCAGCAGTGAGGATCAAAACCTCTCAACCAGTAAACTGTTGCTACTTGGGTGAGGTAGACCGGGGTCTTACCCCAACCCCATCTCCAATCCTTTCCAGGAGTAGATCAAGGGAGATGGCAACAATAGACAAAATCCCTCCCTCCTCCCTCCTTCATTCAGTCTTTTTTTTTTAAACCTGCCTTTTACCCACCTATTCATTCCCAGCTTCCCTGCCTTCATGGAACATGTGGCTAGGAAACCACCAGACACAGAAGTGACTATAAAAAATCTTTTTGTTAGCACCCTAGGGGAAAACTTGAACCATATATATGGATCTAGAGCAGCGGTTCTCAACCTGTGGGTCGCAACCCCTTTGGGGGTTGAACGACCCTTTCACAGGGGTCGCCTAAGACCATCGGAAAACACATATATAATTACATACTGTTTTGTGATGAATCACTATGCTTTAATTATGTTCAATTTGTAACAATGAAATTGGGGGTCACCACAACATGAGGAACTGTATTAAAGGGTTGCGGCATGAGGAAGGTTGAGAGAGTCTGGAAGCTCCAGAAGAAATGTGTGTCTTTCTCCATGAACTAGGACTCATGTGTCCCGCCAGAGGTCTTTGGATGAGAATATAGTCAAACCTCGGTTCTCAAATGTCTCCCATCTCAAGCAATTCGCTTCTCAACCCCACAACCCTTTCATGCTGATACCTGTATGATCAGCCATGCATCTCTCAGGCGACAAACAAAGGAGAGAATGCATAAGTATGAGTCAGTTTACCGCTAAACCTCACGTTGTTAACAGCTCAGGAAATTATGCTGTGAATATTTTTGTGGGGTTTTTTATTTTTTTGCTTTTGATGCTGCTTACCATTATTAAATTTTCATTTTTACTGTTTTTTTCATTTCCTTTTTGTTAAATTTTCATTTACACTTCATGTCCTTTTTGTTTTTAAAGTGTTTATAGAACAAACAGTACATTAGACATGTACTGTATATAAGAAAGGTTAAAACAGGTAATCATTTGGGGGTCTGGCATGGATTAATTCAATTTATATTATTTCTAATGGGAAAAAATGATTCCGTTTTTGAACAGCTTTCTGGAATGAATTAATTTTGAGAAATGAGGTTCCACTGTACTACAGGGCCTGGAGTGGGTAACACCAAAAGCCCAGTCATCAACTCCTGCCCATCATGAATAAGAAAGGGGGCTTGGGAGCAAACGGGTTTGGTCCTACACTAACTAGTCCTGTCAGTGGCTCTAAAATCCAGGTCTTTGGATTTGTGGCCTGACATGACTTCTGATAACTTCTTTTGCTGGTGTAGTCAGTCCTTCATTAAAGAAAATGTCATCTTCCTAGGATCTTCTAAAGCAAGCTTCTTCAAGAAGACCCACAGACAGACAGGAAGGGGCAGGGACTAAGCAAGCTGTCCCCTGCCATCTGGCCCAGAGCTAACATACACAAAACCAGGCTTCTAAAAGCACTCCAGAGTCCTTGGATGCATGTGAAAGAAGCGGGTGGGTGATGTGGAGGGAGCGAAGGGGAATTCAGGACACAGCCAACCAGCAGGAAAAGAAATCCACAGTTCAGTTGAAGAAAGGTCAGTTGAGAAAAAGATAATACAAAACAAATCCTTCAGCCCCCAAGCATCTCTTCCATAACTGAGGGTGAGAAGAGGGGCAACATACAGAAATCAGGTCAAACAATTCAGAAAGCCCCAAGATCCATGAAGTCAGCAAAAGTACACAGGTCACTCCTTACCTCCAAATCAGAGATGAAAGCAAAAGACATATCTATTGTTCACCTCCTCCACCTTGAGCCCTTTTCACTGATACACCAAGTCATTTGAAAACCTTCACCTCCGTCCTTCAAGGCAACACCCTTCCCTTTTTACAAACATGGAAACCGAGGCTCAAGGAATCGTGTCTCTACATTCACTAACTACACACCACACTGATAAATCTAAAGAGGGCTCCATTTTTAAGTGTTTGAAACGGAACTTAAAAAAGAAAAATGAAAATCTAAATATCCAGAACTGTCTTTCACAGTAAACATTTGAGGGCAGCTATGACTTTAATCAAAAGGAGGCTGCTGAGAGACATGAAGTTACAGAGCCTCACTAATCAGTAACAGAGAAGAGGGTTCTTAGAAAAAGTGGAGAGGGAAGAAATTAAGAACAAAACTGTACTTCCAGTGTGCTTACTAATTTTCGAGAAGGAAACCCACTCTTTTGGCACCAGCCTCACAAATGCCACTTGGTGATCTCCTCAAGGGCAACCAGCAATAGTGGGCTAGAACACACAGGCCTAGGGGCATCTTGTACATGCATCCTTTGGTTGCTCTCGAGAACTAGTCAAGACAGTATAGCATAGAAGGGGCCTGCACACCAGTGTGAAAATTCTTCCCACCAACAGGAAATTCAATGGCTGCTGACCTCAGATGGCACCCAGAGAAACCAGGGGGTGAGATTTCAGAAAGAAGTGTCATCAGCCCCAGCCTAGGCCAGCCAAGACAGAACAAAAAAGTGAATCTCCAGGTAGAGTGAGTGAGGGTTGACAGCCACCATGGGAAAGAGCAAAGCAGACTTTCAGAGCAGTCACATCACTGCCATCACCGCCGCCCAAGTCCTTCGTGAGCACCCCCAACGCTCATGTTTTCAAAGAACTTGGCCAGCCCAAAGTGGGTCACGCACTGAAACCCAAAAGGGAAACTCAGCAGACCCCAGCTCAACCTGAAGATAAGGCTGACTATTGGGGAGGAGGTGCGGGGGAGGTGGGGCACAGGTGGCTTCAGAATTTAGAAACCTGCCCTGTTATACTTGGAATCTGTTACCCTGAGCCATCTGCTTTCTGAAAAGCACAGGGTTTGAATGCAGCTGTGAAAGCCACCAAGTTATGTGGGGCACTGCTCTTTCCCAGCTAGTCTGTGTCAGTGTCAACTCTGGGACTTGGGGACAATCCAGTGGGGTGGAAGGAGGACAGCAGTTTATTGTGCTATGAGCTTCTTTCACAGCAGTAACTTCATTCATCTGGCCGTGACCCAAAGAAACACACTGTATATCATAGTCCAGCACACCGTATGCATATGTAAATATATATACATACATATAACTGAGAAATAACTTACCTTTAGTACGTGGTGATGCACTAATTAGTTCCTATACTATTTTTTAAGTGTTTGTTGGAATCCAGTAAATTGATTTCACAACTCAACAAAGGGTCATAACATGTAATTTTGAATGAAACCAGTCTGCCACCAACCAGCTGTGTTACTGAACCTCTCTATGCCTCAGTTTCTTCATCTGTGAAGAGGGAATAATAGTAATACCTACCTCAGAGAGCTGGATTGAAGAACCATGAGGAAATTGTCTATAAAGTGCTTAATAGTAATCCTCTCCACTTTCCCACTGAGGGAAACTGAGGCTTTGAAAAGGAAAGTAACTTGCCCACCATTGCTCAGCTGGTAAAACATGTCACCTAACCTGATACAGCAGTTAAAAACTGGGCCACTAGAGCAGGGCTGCCCCGTCCTGCCACTTTCATAGCACGTGGCCTTGGCTATGACTTCCTACCAGTTTTCCGTGGATGAAAAGAGGACCACTTTCACACTAAGTTCTCACCCTCCCAACAACTAAGATGACCCCTGGCCCGTCTTGTTTCAACTATGATTGATCTGGTTTCCCCTAAGGCTGCCAACTCAGTAAGTAGATTGGGCTCCCATCCTTTCAGCTCCAGGTGCGCCTGAAAATTAATTGAGGCCCTACTATGCACCCACCCAGTGACAGATCCTGGAGACACGATGGTGAGCAAACCCGACTAGGAAGCTTACAATTTACTGTGAAGACATAAAAAAATACTCACACTCATTCTTTCAACAAACATTTATTGAGCACCTGTTAAGTGCCAGGCACCATGGCAGGCCCTGCAGGAATACAGAAGTAAATAAAAGCAGACCATGTCCCTACCCCTCAAGGAGCTTACAGTCTAGCAGGGCAGAGGGTCATCCAATAATCCCCAAATGAAGGTCTAACCACAAACTGAGGTCATTTCCTTCAAAAAAGTAAAGAATGTGCTAGAACAAGGGGACCATGGCCCAGACTACAGGTCAGGGAGAGCTTAGGATGTTTAGAAGGAAAACAAGCAAGGGAGGGGAGAAGAGTGAGAAGCTGCTCAGAGCACTGTGTGGGAAGTAATGGATTCAATCTCGAACAAGGGGAGTTTGTGGCATTGGGACATCAGGTAAGTGGAGATACCAAGTTTGAATATATGAGGCTAAAAGAAAAGGCAAGGAGAAAGAGACGTGCCAGGGAGTTAAGAGGAAAAGCATCCAAGGCAAGGGAAGAAACTGTTTGAAGTAGGAGTGCTCAACCACTTCAAGAAAACCAAAAACCCACCTATGAAATCTGATAGATGCAGGGGGCCAAAGAACGTGGGAAAACAAGTGCAAGCAACTCTTTAGAGGGGGGTCGGCAATGAAGGGGAGCGTGATTTAGGACTGGCCAGCAGCAGTGTGGACAGAGGTGGAACCAAAGGACAGATTAAGACAGTAGAGATACTGGCATGTGTAACAGCTGATAGAGGATCAGGTGAGAGCAGTGAAAGCTGCTGGGAGAGAAAGAGAAACTGATTATGTCAGGTTCTGGAGCAAATGGAAGAAAACGGAACCCAGAGCATGAGTGCAGGAACTGGCCTGAGGGAAGAGAGGGTCCCCTCCTCCCCTGTAACACAAAGGAGAGAAGTCAGAGGGCAGGCATGGGGAGTTCGTCTTATGGCTTCTAGTTGGTTTCTTGAAGGTAAATAATTTGAAAGAATCGCATCAGGGAGGAGACAAAAATGGATCAGAAAAATAGGGCTGCCAGGCAGGGTGGGAAATGATCCTGAATTTGTGATGATGCTCATCTGCTCTACTACACGACATTCCCTAACAGGGCTTGCCTGCTTGGCTGACAGGTGCTATGGGAAAACCAGGGCCTGAAGAAGTTGGAATGAACAGGCTTTCTGGAGGAAGCACTCTTAGAATTGAAGTATCAAAATGAGGAGACTGCAAGGGGCACAGGACCAACATTCCCGGTGATGGAAACAGGATGGGCAGGGGCTCTGAGGCAGGAAGGGGCAAGGCACCTTGGAAAAACCGTGGTGATAGCTCAGAAGGCAGAGGACGGTATGAGGTGAAACTAGTAGCCATGGAGGCCAGACTGGGGGAGACGGCAGGGGATGCCTGAAGGCCATGCTTAGGCTTTCTTGGTCTTCGTTTTTAAGAGGAATAGGATAGCTCCTAAGGATGTTAAATCAAGGTGGACCAGGAGGACTCCTCTTCACTCCAGCCCTGGGACATTGGACTGTGGGAACCTGTTTGCCCATCTGGGGAAAAGGGATAAAACAGTCTACCTCACCAGGAACGTTGAAAGGATTAGATGACATTTGCATGCAAAGAGCCAAGTGCATAGACCTCTGTCAGGTCTCAAATGACAAGCCCTCTGTACCTGTCCCTTTCCACCCAGTTCCAACACCAGCCCTCTGACATCTCAGTGCCAGTCTGTGTCTTTTTCCCTGTTTGAAACTAGCACTGTGCCCAGCACATAGTAGGCCTTCAATAAATGCTTGCTGATGGATCTATCTCTAAGCCTACAGTTTATCAAAAGCCTGATCTAGCAACTCAGGGAATGCAGCCTTTTCAGTTTCTAAGCATTATCCCTTTGGCTACCATGGACTTCTTCCATGCTTGCACCTGATGTGGCTGCATCCAGTGCACAGTGGGCCTACAGTCAACATGGCCTGAATGGGAAGACCTATACAACAGAGACCCAGCAGGTTAAGACTACCTCCTGAGATCCTCCATCATTTACAAGAGGGCTGGGTCTCAGAAGGCAGCTGTTCTTCAACAGCGCTCCAAGTCACCGGCAGCACACAGGTTTTAAAACAATAATAAGTTGAAATGTACTCGCCAAGAAAGCCACCAACCTAAAAAGAAAATCTTATCGTTGATCTTGCAATGAGCACCAACCTCCCCTTTGCAAGAGCTGAGATCAAAAGATAAAGAAGCTATCAAAAAGCCATCTGCCCACTTAAAATAATATCACAAGTCATGTTAGGAACCACAGACCTGGGGCCAGATATCAAAACAATTGTCTGAACAGGCTGCTTCAATTTCTCCTTAAAACCACCATGTATTTTAAAAGAAAAACACCTTCTCCACCCACATTGGCCCTGCAAGCTTCTGATTTCTCTGTTCCCTTCCTTTCACACTCTAAAATGAGCAAGCTCCATTTACCCAAACTGTTGCGTCTTATAGACTGGCTCCCACGACAGCCAGCTGGAATGACGTCTTAGGAAAAGGTGATTCTGGGACACAAATAGCTCAATATCTCAGATCTGGATGATGGCTACATAAGGGCATAGATATGTAAAAATCCATTGAGCCCTATACTTAAGATCAGTCTACTTTATGTAGCTGTCACTCAAAAAAGCAAAAAAAAAAAAAAAAAAAAAGGAAGAGCAAAGCATAATATACTGGAGCAAAATGCAGAATTTGTCCTGAATCTTATCAGGTCTTCAAGGAGGAGCTATTTTTAAAAATTGCTCCTATGCCCTGGCCAGTGTGGCTGGCTCAGTTGGCTGAGCATCATCCATGCACCCAAAGGTTGTTGGTTTGATTCCTGGTCTGGGCACATGCCTGGGTTGCAGGCTCAATCCCCAGGGGGGGAGGGGAACATGCAGGAGGCAGTCAATCAATGTTACATCAATGTTTCTCTCTTCTCCCTTTCTCTCACTCTAAAAATCAATAAACTATTCTTTTAAAAAATAATAAATAAAATTTCCCTTAGCATCTCCTGCTTGGTCTGTCACTCACTGAGCAAACTTGAACAAGCAGGCTTACTCCTGAGCTACCTCTTTCCCCCTCTATTAAATGAGGATAATCATAGCACCTCCAGCACACAGCATGCACAGCAGGACTCAGGAGAGAACAGACACAAAGCTCTTAGCACAGATATCAGTACATGCCAGCCACTGTTATCTTTTGCAGCTACTACCATGCTTGTTACCTTGCCCATGTTTGCTGCGTCCAATCCAACCACACAAAGTGACTGTCATTCCCCTTAAGCAGATGAGAAAACTGAGGCAAGGCCACACAGCTGGTGACAGGCAGAGCAGAGTTTGGGAGGAGAATCCAAAGACCTGTACGTGTGATTCCCTAAGTACTAACACTGGCTAACACCTATGTGGCACTGCTATGAGCCAGGCTAGGTTCTGAGTGCTTTTGCTCGTCTCCTGTGAAGTAGGTATTATAATTATCTGTTTAACAGATGAGGGTACTGAGACATAATGCAGTTGGCCAAGGTTACAAGGCCAATATAGATGGCAGATCTGGGATTTGAACCCAGGCACTGATGCCAGAATCCACGCTCTTAATTCTGTAAGGAAAGCCATGTTGCCTGCCCCCTCAGACTAAGCCTCAGGTTACTGTGGGGCTCACAGGTCAGTAAGTGGGTGCCTGCCTGCTGGCTCAAGTACCCAGGCACATCTGTCCACCAACTGAGCTAGGCCGTTCTGAACCACTCACAGCCTAAGGCCTTGCCAGGATCACAAACATCTTGCTGCAGCCAGAGGCTTCTGATCCAACATACAAGGTCCAAAAAGCACTTTCCCGTTCCCATTTCCAGTCCTCTCACCACCAGGGAAATGTATTTCCCACGCATGGAGAATCTACCTATCCCATACTAGACTTAGGTGAGCCCAAAAAGAATCAGGCCTATCTGCTACCCTGGAAAAACTAAGCTGACAGAAATAAAAAACCTAGGAGAATCTTGTCTCAGGGCCTCCTGGGGTTAACTGGTTCTTTCTCCCAGGCCCTGAATAGTCACAGGTGTTATGGCAAAAACACAGGACAAGAGCTTCAGGTACGGGCCCATCTGATTCTGCCTCCGCCAGAGCCAATGCTTCCCTGTGAGAGCATGGGGTCGGCCACTCACCTCTGCAGACTTCAGACTATTAGAGCACAACAGTAAAGAGAGTGCACAGGCTTCAAGGTTAGTCATGGCTGAAATGGAAAAGCCAGGCGCCATCACTTCCTTAACCAATTTCTCACTCTGGAACTCTGGTTTCCTGCTCTGTCAAATAGGGATCAGCTTCCCCACCCCCCACCCCCAGCTCCCACACTACCATGTCACTGCAGTTCTCTCCACTCTGTCACTGCCTATCATTCACACCAAGCTCATTCCCACCTCAGGACTTTTGCACTTGCTGTTCTCTCCCTAGAACACCCTTGCTCCCATATGTGGGCATAACTCCTCTTGATCATTCAGGACTCAGTTTAAATGGCACCTCCTCATTAAAGTCCTCCCTGTTTCCTTTTCTACAAACTCTCTTCCTTCATATCTGCGCATAACTCTACTTAACATCATCCAGGACTCAACTCCTCAAAGGCCTTCCCTGAACATCCCGGCTAAACCAGGTATTCCGTCCTGAACTTTCTCCCCTTGCTCAATTTTACTTTCCCCTCAACAGCTTCCTATGTTTCTTATCTGCTCATTTCTTGTTCTTTCCAACTGTCTCCCATAGGAGCCTGTATGATCTTTGAGGGCAGGAAATATGTCTGCCTTGTTCAGGGCTTTACAGTGGAATTCAATAAATGAATGAATAAAACCCCAGTAATGCAGAGCCTAGCACATGTTTGGCCTCCATTACTCTTTGACTAACTGACTGAATGTGCCCTCCTCCCTGTCCTGGAGAGCAGGCCTGAGGGGTTCCTGGATCAGGATGCTTGTCCTCCATCCTAGACACAGCCCTGCGATGGCGGAGGTGGCGCTGGCAGACATTACCTGCGCCTCACCGGCTTCATGCAGCTCTTCAGCTGCCTGGCCTCAGCCTCCATGGTACCCTGGGACTCGGGCTGTGGCTCCAGCTGCGGCAGCTGCTGCTGCTGGGGCGGCCCTTCAGCGTCAGTGGGTGAGGGAGCGGGTGAGATCCGGAGCAGAACTGTGTAGTTGCGGCCGTGGTTGTTGGCCCAGAAAATGCCCTCGGGGGTCTCATAGCGCACCACGAAGTCCAGGCGCGCCCCATCGCCCGCGCCCTCCGCAAAGGGCAGCTGGAAGGCAAAGCGGTCAGTGCGGCCACCGTCGTCGGGCGAGGAGGCGTACACCTGACCGGACACCAGGCCAAGGCCTGGATCCAGGATGGGATCTCCGGTTCCTGGTCCTCCCGTTCCTGCCACCGGCGGGCTGCGCGGGACGTAGCGCGCTGGGTGGTCGCAGAAGGAAGCCCAGCCGTCGTGTGAGGCCCGCACGTGCACCGCCTTCTCGAAGGAGCGGTTCAGCACGCGCACCAACCCGCGCAGCACCGGCGGGCGCCCCCCAGGCACCCACACCCCGGAACCCCCGGGGACCGCTCCGGGAGGCGGCAGCAGCGCCTCCAGCTCCACCATGACGCGCCCCAAGCGCTCCAGACGGCCCGGTGCAGGCGGCAGCGAAAATGTGGGCACCACGTAAAACCCCCCGCCAGCGGGGACGGGGCACAGTGGTGAGGGCTCGGGGCAAGCCTCCTCTTCCTCCTCCCCTTCATCCCCATCCTCGCCATCGTCGTCCTCGTCAGCCCCGCCGCCGTCGCCATCTTGCCCGGCCACCTCCGCCATCTTGCCCGCCCCGGGCCCGCCCCACGGCCGGTAGCAGCGCAGCTGCGCCAGCGGCAGCCCCAGGGCCTCGTCGGCAAACAGCACCCTCCGCGGGGCCACCGCTGCCTCGACAGAGGTGCGGGGCTCACCCGCGGCCGGCGAGGGGGGCGCAGGAGGCCGCAGCGGGGACTCCACAGGGGCCGTGCGCGCCATATCGGCGGCGGCACCGACGGCACCGGCGGCGGGACCGGCGGGGGCCGGGCCTGAAGGGGCGGGCAGCCAATGGGAAGGCCCGCGCGGGGGGCGGGGAGGGTGTACTGCTCACGGAGGCCGAAGGCGTGAGACGCAGACAGGTGTATCAGGCAGCCAATGGGGAGCCACGCACGGTGACATAGACAGTGAATCGAGCGCAGGAGACGCACGCAGCCAATAGGGACGTCAGAGAGTGGGCGGTGGAAGAGGCAGGGTGATCGGTGAATCAATGAGGAGACCTGAATGGGGGTGGTGTAGGGTCTGGGATGAAGAGAGAAGCAGGACAGCTAATGGGGAAGCATGAGCGGGATTGGCATCTGGGTGGCGGGGTAAATGGAATGGCTACAGGCGACGGGGGCAGCAGGCAGCGAACAGAGAGAGGCCTGAAAAGTAGGAGATCCCAGGGTTGCGTAGGTAGGTGGTTGAAAGCTAGAGACAGTGAACAGCCAATGGGAGCCACGCGCCGGTGTCGTAGAGGAGAGGTGACGATAAAGGATGCAGCGAGCCAACGGGGAGTCTGTGAGCCTGCTTGAAGCCTTCAAGGGGTGGTGCCAGGGCGGAACTAGTTCTTATGGAGGCCAGAAGGAGCTTGAGAGGTGGTGTGTGAGTGCGTCGGAGGCGGGACTGGAGGGACAGAGCCGATGGGGATGAAGGCGGGAGCAAGGAAGAGAGATGGCAGATAGCCAATGGGGGAGCCAGAGCTAAGTGGAGCCCTCAAAGGGTAGTGCAAAGGGACATAGAAGCGAGATATGAAAGAGCAGAGCCTACGGGAGTAAAGAGCCAATAAGGAAGCAGGAGGAGAGGACAGTGCGTAGGCAGTCTGGGCTATGGGGTGGTCAAGTAACAGAACCATAAAATGCCTCTTGTGAGTGGATTTACCTGCTCCCTAACCCTCCGTGACTCCCCATTGCCCCCGAACTGTGAATCCCCAAAGCCCCTCAAGAGCTAGACTGCACTCTGGTGCGAAATCTAAGAAAGCAAAATGAACTCTCCTGTCGCAGTTACTGGATCTCCTCTGCCCACCTCCAAGCCTTTGCTTGAGTGTGACTAGGCAAGGATGCCCCTCATTGTCATCCTCGGCATTCTCCAGGACTTGGCACCATTACTGAATGAATGGCCAGATGAAAAATATAACTTTTTGGAAAGGTTAGCTTTTTCTAAGCAGCTCAGCAAAACACTAAGCTTGACTATGCCACCAAGAGTTGTTTAGGCATGTTGGCAGACACTGGCTAACATAATCACAAATCCAAGCCCTGTCCTTCTTGCCCCATTCAGTCCTCCACATCCCACAGTGGCCTCACCCCCTTTCTATCTGCCTCCATCTCTTCTACTGTTCCCTCTCCCAAGAGAGCTGCTCTTTCTGCTTCCTCCATCTAGTCAACTCCTTTCACTCTCCCTTTGAGGCCTCACCTATGGGAACCAATTGTAGCTTTTGTCCACTGAGCATGTTCATTCGTACATTTCTCCTCCATCCTAGGAGGATTTACTGAACATCTATTGTGTGAAAGGTTTTGACTCAAAGCATCCCTATGAGGAAGGTGGTCCCCCCAGCAGCTACCTCCTCTCCCCCTCATGTCTCCGTGTCCAGGGGTCATGGGTCAGAAAGGAATATGTTCAGCTGCAAGTAACAGAAGAATCATGAAATAATGGGAACTTAAATAGATAGAACTTTATTTTTGTATCACCTAAAAGTCCAATCTGGTGAGTAGTCCAGGGACTCCTTCCTACCTTCCCAATTAGGGGCTTGTCTGTGGCCAAGTCTAGACCCCAGACTCTCATCCTTTAACAGATCCTATCAGCTCTCCTTTTACAATATTTCCCAAATCCACCCTTTTCTCACCCCCCTCCACTGCCAACACCATCACCAGTCCCCTGAACTATTGCAGTAGCCTCTCTCTCACTGGCCCCCCTGCTTCTACCCTTATTCCTACAGTCAGTTCTATGCTCAACAATCAGAGGGATCCTGTTAAATCTCATCTGCTCACAATTCTCCTGTGGCCTCCTCCTACAAGGTCCTGCATTGACTAACCAACCCTCTTGTCTCCTCTCTGACCTTACCTCCTACACCTCTGCCTCTCTCTCACACTATTATAACCTTACAACCTCCTTAGCAGACCTTGAGAAAATCAGACACACTCCCACCCACCCCAGGGCCTTTGCACTGGCTGTTTCCTCTGGAATTACTCAGAGTGTACATGGATCCCTCCTTTACTTCCCTTCAAGTCTTTGTCAAAGACCCCCTTCTCTGGGGATTTTCACCCACCTCTTTGGTTTTTTTGTGGGGTTTTCTGTTTCTGTGTTTGTTTTTTATATATTTTTATTGATTTCAGAGAGGAGGGGAAAGGGAAAGAGAGATAGAAACATCAGTGGTGAGAGAGAATCATTGATTGGCTGCCTCCTGCATACCCCCTACTAGGGATCGAGCCCACAACCTGGGCATGTGCCCTGTCATGGAATCAAACCGTGACCTCCTGGTTCATAGGTCGATGTTCAACCACTGAGCCATGCCAGCCAGCCCTATCTCTTTGTTTAATTCTGCCCACTGTCCCCCAGAAGCCTTCATTGGAGAGGATGTAGTCCAGTACAGAGAAGAGGTGATGAGCTCTGTCCCTCTCTGCCTACCTGACCCCCAGTTCTCACTCTGCAAGGGTCCTGGCTCTCAGCAGCAGCAGCCTCCCCCTTCCCCCGCACACACACACCCTGAGCCTCACTCAAGTAGCCTCCTGGGAATCTTTGGGCCACCACTCTCAGTTTTCCTCCTCTTTCTCTAGCCACTCCTGTGACAGTAAGGGAGAGATGGTCTGGGAAGGCATAAGGGAGGTTCAGCCCTTACCTCTAACCCTGAAAGAAAAAACCAGCCCCTTCCCTTAGGAAGGGCAAGACTTGGGACAGGGAATGAGACCTCAGCTTCTAGAACTGGCCTGGTTAATAGTTACTCAGCAAGTGTAAGAAATGTTCAGGCCCAAGTCCATGGGGAACAAGGGGTCAGCTTCCCAGGACTCCTTCTTGACAAGTACACTAATCCTCCCCACCACCACCACCACCACCCCCGGCCGCTTGCTCCCAGCCATATGCCACAACTGTTAAGTCCCTGCTGTACACAGGGTTCCTACAGGTCTCAACCTGAGAACCTTACCCCACCTTGGTGCATCCCCTGGATGCCTGGCACACAGGCCATATTTGGGTCCCAGACATGTCCCACCAACTCAGAAGCTTCAACCAGTGAAAGTTTTGTTTTGACCTAATGGTAGGGAGGGTTGGGTTTGTGTGTGTGTTTTTTCAATTGTCGTTGTTGGCTGGTTTTTTTAAGGTCTTTTTTTTTCTATTCACTTTTTTTTTTTTCTTCTTATCTTCACAAAGCCAAGCCAACAGGCCCCCTCTGGGCTTTTCCAGAAAGGTGAGTCTGAGTTGAGGAAAGAGGCTCTCCTTTTATTGAGAGGGGAGGAATAGAGGCAAAGGGGTGAAGGGATGGGTCTTGGGCACAAGGTTTGTACCATGTGAATAAAAAGCTGTTTCCAATTTCTCTTCCCCAGGCCTGAAACCAGTCTTGCGGATACTTTGGAGTGAACACTGGATGACACAATCCTGGGCCATGCCGGGCATTGGGGAGCCGGGGACTGGGAGTCTCAGCCATGGCCTGTCAGGAGAAGCTCCTGGGTGCTGGTCTCCCCTGTTGAGCATTGATTGGAGGAGGTGCTCCCTGAGGTGAGGAAATGCAGCCACCAATTCTTGGACAACCTTAACACCGCACAACCTTCAAGCCCCCCAGAAGAACCTGAGAACCTCCCTGTCATTGCATCCTAGTATTTAAAACCTGAGACTGTTGGGCTCAAGGAAACTTGGGGGTTTCAAAGTCTGGCACCAAAAGGCAGGGCCCCGCACCTGCCAGCTCTGTGATCTGGGACAAGTTTCTTGACTACTTCGCGTCTCCATTTTGTTCACCTGTGTAATGGCCATGATGTCAAGATGGACCTCAACGGGCTTTGGTGAGGATTGAATGTGACCATGTTGTTGTTGTTGTTAACCCTCACCAGATGATATTTTTGCATTGATTTTTAGAGAGAGTGGAAGGGATGGGGAGAGACAGAGAGAGAGAAACATTGATGTGAGAGAGACACATCGATTGGTTGTCTCCCCCATGCGCCCTGACCAGGGCTGGGGATCAAGCCTGCAACCGAGGTATGTGCCCTTGACCAGAATTGAACCTGGGACCCTTTAGTCCGAGGGCCAGCACTCTATCCATTGAGTCAAACAGGCTAGGGCGTGAATGTGACCATTTGTGAGAAATGTTCAGCACTATGTCTGGCACATGGAGAATTCAAGATAAATGTCAGCTACGGGGATGTTGGCAGATATCTGGACTCCTAAAGCCTTGGAAACGGGGATTTCTCTAAGTCAGGGGTGGGCAAACTTTTTGACTCGAGGGCCACAATGGGTTCTTAAACCGGACCGGAGGGCCGGAACAAAAGCATGGAT
Source organism: Myotis myotis (assembly GCF_014108235.1). Lineage (NCBI taxonomy): Eukaryota > Metazoa > Chordata > Mammalia > Chiroptera > Vespertilionidae > Myotis > Myotis myotis. The sequence goes on along the minus strand of NW_023416346.1, from coordinate 6,787,370 downwards.
GGAGTGTTTGTGTGAACTAATATAAATTCAAAGTAAACATCATTGCATAAAAGGGTACGGTCTTTTTTTTTTTTAGTTTTATTCATTTCAAACGGGCCGGATCCGGCCTGCGGGCCGTAGTATCCCCACGGCTGCTCTAAGTAGAAAGTCACAAAGGCTGAGGCAAAAGCATCAGGCCATGGTATCCCTGACTATGAGCGGGCTGGGCTTCGTGAGGATGGGTGCATTAATACTGGGGTCCTGGTCAGGACCTTCCCCACAGGGTGGCCTCTGGGTCAGAGCTCTCAGGCCATGATGAAATGAGACTTTTCTCCCTGTCCTCAGTGATGCTCAGTGGATTCTGGGAGCCAGTGATTCTCAGACTCTTCCATTCTGGGAACTGTGGGGCGTGGGGAGGACTCTCTGATTTTTCCTCCATCTAGTAATTTCCCTCACCCTCTGTGGGAAGGTGGGTTGCAAGGATGTCCAGAGCTCCCCCTTCCTGGTCAGTAAGAACAGTGATGACCATAGCAATGCCACCTAAGGGGGAACTGAGGCCTGAAGCAGGGCAAATCCTCTGGAAACCTAGCCCTATTCCATTTTTTCCCTGGTGTTTCCCATCCACACATAGGGGTTTGGTGCCTCTGTTTCTTTTCCCGGAGACCCTCAAATAGCTTCTCACTCACAGAGTAGGGTCTGTGAACACCCAGGGCGCCCTGTGATTTATTTGATTTCTTTTCCTTTGTTGTTTTTCCTAACTCTACACACTTTTGTTTAAAAAAAAACTGTGGTTTCTCATGAGTCCTGTTATCTCATTGATAGCTCTCACCTCTGTGGTGAGGGGAAGAAATATTTTCAGATGACTTGTAAAGGGCAAGAGAAAAACCAAAATTTCAAAATTTCCGTTTAAGTCACATAATCAAGAAGAGGAGAAACGAGAGAGAGAGAGAGAGAGAGAGAGAGAGAGAGAGAGAGAGAGAGAGAGAGAGAGAACTATGAGAGCCCCCCCCACCCAGTGATAATAAGTGCACACAGTCATCGAAAAAAATTGGATTATTAGAAGAGAGAGGTGGCTTCCACACTGTGGGTTTTCTTCTCGGTATAAAAGCAAAGTTGTTTTTGATATATGACAGTTTCCCACAAGCCAGGCTGATCTTTTTCTGTCAGTCTACTTCACCAAGGTGAGTGTTCCCGCTCTTCCCCACCAGATGCGGGTCCAGTGGAAGAGATGACAATGAGGTAGGCACTGGAGGGTCAGAAGTCCTCCATATAGTCCAAACACATGCGGCTACTGTGGTCCTGGTCAGGTAAGGTATTTTTTACAATAATAATAATAAATGCCAGAAGACTGATAGGTAAAGTACTTAATCTATGCTTGGGTGGAGGCAAAGATAATTAAATTGATATGTAGATGGGTAGGATTTTTTAAAATATGTCAACTACCAATCTTTATGAATTTCAGATCTTTAAACAACTTGAAATGCTGTCCAGGTATAACTGGAAATTTCAATTACATCTCTCACCTCTCTTCGTCTCTTCTCTCTCAGTATCGCCCATCCTTCTGTCTCTATTCGCCCTGTCTCACTTATTCCATATTTATCTGACCCGCTCTTTCTCTGTCTGTTGCCCTGACTCAGAATTTCCGTCCTTCTGTCTTTATCTGCTATGACCATTTTTCCTGTCTGTGTCCTCTGTCTTGACCACACTCCATCTGATTCCTTTCCTCAGTCTTTCTCCCACCATCTCACCTGCTCTCTTGTCTTGCCTTCCCACCCAGCATACGGCACAGAACTTTATACACAGTTGGAGCTCAATAACAGTGTGTTGAATAATGCTGATGAGGACATTTACATTTTATAAGAATGATCATCAATTTTGTGTGCTCGGATCAAAGGAGGACCATGAGCTGTCGGGTCAGGTTGTGGACTCAACTGAACTTGTTCTTGTATAAAAGGAGACCCTCCTGGAGGGCACTTGATGCCATTGTCAACTGTGGTTTAACTGTGTGGTCCTAATCCCAGGACCTTGTGTGTGTGTGTGTGTGTGTGTGTGTGTCCAGAATCCATGTCCAGGAACAGAACAGGCTGTTCAAGGCTGGGATGAGTTCGTCTCTGCAGGCTTAGCAAGTGCTCAAAAAGTTTTAGCTGTTAGTATTTTTTAACTCAATTAGAATCACACTATTTATTGGCTTTGTTACTGTTTTATTCAATTAATAGGAGCATTTTTGTAGATCACTAAAAATTGTTTCAACATATGATCGTTCACAGATGTCAAAACTGACCTCACATTGGCATGAACCATGATTGATTCGACCAAATGCCCATCACTGGACATCTGGGTTGTTTCTCGTTTTCCCCCATAATCATCCCTGATTAGTCCCTTGGATTCCTGAAAATAGAGTTCTTATGGCAAAGGGTGTGTGCATTTTTAAGGTTTCTGACCCTCTTTGCAAACTGTTCTTCCAAAGGTTGTGCTGTTTTATGCTCCCTCTACTCAATCTAACCCTGGGTGGGTATTGTCATTTTTAAATCCTTTTCTCAACATAACAGGTAAGAAAAAAATTACCACATTGTTGAAATTTACATTCTTTGATTACTTAACTGTTTATTGACTATTTGTGCTTTGGGGGGTCTGGTGTCCTTCATCCTAAAAGGGTGTTCATCTTTTTTTCTTATTGATTTACCATAGCTCTTTATTTAAAAGGACATTAACCTTCCATCAGCCCTACATATATAGCAAATATTTTCTTTTGTCTATTTTTTCACAGTGTTTTGTGATACTTGTGATGTTTTTATATAGTCAAATAGATTAGCCTTTTCTTCTGTGGTTACTGTCTTTGGTTTTGTGCTTAGAAAGTCCTTTCCCACTTGAAAATGAGATGTGTTCACATGTGTTGGAGTCAGACTGTCTGTGACAAACCCAGCCTCACCCCAAGCCATCTGTGTGATTTTTAGCCAGGCATCTAAACTTTCTGTACCTCCATTTCCTCATACATACTGTGATAGTAATAATAGTATCTACCTCAAAGGTGGTTGTGAGAATTAAATCTATTAACCATGTTAAGTTCTTAGCATAGGGCCTGGAATACAATAAACCCAAGATGCATATTAGATATTATTATTTATCTTTTTAATGGATCTGGAATTTATTTTAGGTTATATGATGATGCTGATATTTCAAACTGGGCAGGGAGGGGTTAGTGGGAAAATGGACTAATGGTTCACTCAATCATTTTATTTTTCCCTTAATTATCCCAGAAACATTTATTAAACCATCTATCCTACACCATCCCCCAGTTTGGGCAGTCATCACAAACTCCATTCCCTGTAGTCATGGGTCTGTGTTTGGGCTTTCTTTTCTGTTCTGTTCCTCAGTGCCTGCTCTTATACTAGAGCCATACCACTTTGCTGATTATTGCTTTGCAACACAATACAATACCCAGCCCTAGGTGTAGCCCTCATGTTGCCCTTTGTTATTCCTCATCATTTCAGGCACCATCCAGAGGCCAGCAACTGTTCTTATTTGGGGCATTCTCTCTCTCTCTCTCTCTCTCTCTCTCTCTCTCTCTCTCTCTCTCTCCATATATATATATATATGTGTGTGTGTGTGTGTGTGTGTGTGTGTGTGTGTGTGTGTGTTTCTCCTCTCAGAATCTCTCACTGTCTCTATTGTTCTTTGTCTCTCACTCTATCTCTGTCCCACCTCAGGTCTCTCCATCTCTCTTCATATCTCTTGTTCTGTGTCTCTCTTCTCCTATGTCTGTCTCTTTGTGTCTCTCTTTGTGTCTATGAGTCTCTATATATCCCTGTCTCTCAGTCCCCTGGATAGAGGAGCAGTTGTCAACTTGAAGCTCTACACCTAACAACTCACCCTGACACAGAGTGGAAGGGCCCTGGCCCTCACCTATTCCACACCTCTCCCCTTCCCAGTGTATAAGAGGAGCAAATTAAAGCCCAGAAATGGGTGAGAGGGCCTCTCCCAAGTCCTCACAGAAATACATTGGCAGATTTGAGACCCTATCTCAGCTCTTAAGACTCTCAGTGGAAGCGTTGCTCTGTCTCTCTCCCCTACTCTGAGCTTCAGTTTACCTCTCAGCATCCATGAGGGGGCAAGGGGACATGGGTTGTCCCCCATCTGTTGCCATTCCTCATTCTGTCTTCTCACAGGTGGGACCCTCACTAAGGCAGGAGGATCCATGGTCACAGTGTGGGGCTTAGCCTCCCAAGAGCTAGCTGGGTGGGTCCCGGGGCCTCATGGGAAAGGAGGCCTCGTGGGCAGAGGGTGGTGTTACTAGGAGGACATCGGTCAGTGGGTCTGACTATGGACAGAGCTCAGCCATGTCCCCAGAGTTGGCACCGGTTCCCAGAGCCTTTCCGGAGAGCCTGGTGGTGGTATCTCTACTAGCAAAGGCCACGGCTTTTCCTGCTTCCCACGACAAGGCCCTCACCAAAGGTGCACCAGCCTCAACCTCCCCTGTCTTCCTTCCCCATCTCTGGCACATTGTCTGGCCAGAATTGTCCCAGAATGGACAGGGAGTCTGAGGTCCTGCAGTGTCCATTCATAGATCACTGACATTTTGCTAAGCATTTCATGGAAGATGGGGATTGTTATTGTCCCAATTCACATAGGAGCCTGAAGAGAATTGTAGCTAGTTAGTAGCAGAGCCTGGCTCCAGGCTGGGGAAAGGAGAGGGGGTAATCCTGACTCTCCTGCCTTCACAGAACTTGGGATGGAGACTGGGGGAGGGGGGTTGTTATTGCAATTCCAGGCCTGGTAGGTGAAAGACCCAATGAAGTAGTGAGCTTTCCGTCCTTTTGGGAGTTTCAGTATGTTTGGATACCAGGAACATTGGTTCACATACTAAGAAGTTGGACCCATGGACCCCATAGAGTCTGTGGGTTTGAGATTCTGGGATCCTTTGAATCTAAGTAATGATGTCCCATGACTATGGGGTTCTGGTGTAATACCATTTGAAGACCCTGAGGGTCCCAGTATCTGTAGGATCTGCATGGCACTCCTCAAGCCTCAAATCTTGGGCCTATTCTTGCCTGAGAAGGGCCAGGTCTACAGGGCCCAGGGCTTGTCATGGTGGCCAGATGGACGTCACTCACCACATCCGCCAGCACCCTCATCACCCCACCTGGGCCACACCAGCTGAAGGATGGGCCAGCCAATTCTCGGAACGAAACCTGTGGGGTTGGGTGTCTGCCCCTTTGTCTTCCTCCTCCGTGCCGATGAAGCCCAGCGCATCCGGCCGCTGTGACGTCAATGGCGGAAAAATCTGGGGAAGTTGGAGGCTCTGACAACAGGGCCCAGATGCAGACCCCGATATGAAAACACAATCTATGTCCCAGAAACATCCTCCATGCGTCTTCTGAGAAATAGTCAGAAAGGGATGCCCCACCAGACAGTGCAGGAAGCTGGCTGCCCAGCCCAGCCCTCCCGTACCCCACTACCAGACAGACCATACCCATGTCCCCTTTCTCAGAATGTATCTCTGCTTCCCTGAGTCAGGCCATTCCACATGTGTTTGGGGAGGAGATTTCTTATAAGCTCTGGCCAACTGTCCAGGCAGCTTCAGAAGTGACCGCAGGAAGCTGTGCGGACCACGCCAGGGTAATGGAAAACATCCACTCACTAGTTTGCTCTACTTCTGTAACAAAGTACCACAAACAGGGTGACTTAACAGAAATGTATTGTCTTGGTTCTGGAGGCCTGAAGTCCTAGATCAAGGTGATGGCAGGATTGGCTCCTTCTACAGCAGTGAGGGGGAAAGTGTCCAGGCCTCCCTCCTAGCTTCTCATGGTTTCCTGGTAATTTTTGGCATTCCTTGGCTTGTAGAAGCATCACCCTGATTTCCACCTTCATTCGTCCGCTCATTCCTTCACGTACCTCCTCGTTGTCACTGATGTTCTCTCAGGCTATTATCCTGAGCCTTCAGAGGCCCAGGCTCCTGTTTCTCACACGGTAATGTTCTAACCCCGAGAGGAGACTAAGAGTTGAGGATCTGAATTTTCACCCCACCTCCCTCAGCACCACAGCTCTGACAACCCCCATGGCTGACAGCAAAGAAAGGAAGGTGCAAGCTGTTCTCCGCAGCTGTTTGCCCCACCCTGTACTGTTGGGTGATGCAGGAGACACACACAGCCCCACAGCAGGGGGCCTGTGAAATGTGGACACACACACACAACCTTTCTGGAGAAAGCAGTGGAGCTCCCAAGTCACCATGGAACTGTGGAATGCTGCACCTGGGTGTCCTCTTCAGTAACATGGAGGTTGGACTGGGCAGTCCCTTCTAGCTCTGACTTCCTCTAGGACTGGGATTACAGGATTCTGGGAAACCAAAGCCCTGCCTGTTGGGAAGTATAGGGTTCTAGAGCCACTATGAAGGGCTTTCTGGATTGGCCTTGGACAGGGGAAGAGGAGGAAGAGTGGGCATTTCAGGCAAGCCAAACGGCATGAGCACAAAGGCTTTGGGGCAGGCTGGGGGTAGATTCTGATAGGGACTGAATTGAGGAGCTCCCACAGGCCCCGGCTCAAGAGAGCCTGTCTCTCCTCGTCTGGCACCTGCCATGTCAGTTCTGTGCAGGGTAGAGCCCAGAGATGACCAGACTCCTGTACTCAGCCGTCCATTCAGCATTTCCACTAGTATGTCTAATGCCAGACTCTTCATGTTCACCCACACCTGGATCATCATCACCCCCCTACTTTGTTTCCCCCATCTCCCTCATCCCAGGTCCCATCAGCTCTGTCCCTACAGCTGCTCTGTCACTTTGACTCTCTCTCTCTCAGCCCCAGATCCAAGCTACCAGAAAGTTTTCTGACTCCACCTTCCAAACATGCTCAGAATCCACCCACTTCTCACCATCTCCACTGTCACCATCCTGGTCTGTGCTACCATCGTCACTTACTGGGACTGTTGCAGTAGCTTCCTCACTAGTCCTCTATTTCTACCCTCACCTTCTTAGAGTCTGTCCCTTCACAGCAACCAGCGGGATCTTTTGAGTCCACGTCCCCTGCTACTCCCAGATATGCCCAAGTCACTGGGGTAAAATTATGTTCCCAGAAGAAAATCAGAGACCAGCCCCAGTGGGATCAGCAAAGATTGTGGGATTAGCAAAAGTTGTGTGACCGATGCCAGGTTCAGGGAGGACTGGAGGGCTGAGGCCTCAATTCAAGGCCTCAAGTGGTGGGGGAAGAAGCTGAGACCTACCCTGGCTGAGGCCCCACAAACCACCATGAACCCCCAGCTGCCCTCTGGAGAACACATCCCCACCAGGGCTGTGCCAGCATGTGCAGGAAAGCCACATGCTGAATGGTGCAAGTCTGCACATGGGACATGTGGGTGGACACACACACACACACACACACACACCCATGTTCCTGACACCAATGTGTGTGTATGTGTGCATGCACCCATGATTAGAGCTGGGGTCTAATTGTGGGATACTTCGGGACATGTCCCAGCCAATGACTGCTCTGACCAGAGGGGGTGTCCACATGGTTCAGGTGGATGAGTATTTTGCACACCACCAACACATGTATAACTCCTTCCCCTATGTCTCTACAGCCTGACCTTGGACAAGGACCCAATGCCCAACCCCAGGCCTGCCAAGCCCTTGGCCCCTTCCTTGGTGCTCAGCCCATCCCCAGGAGTCTCGTCCAGCTGGAGGGCTGCACCCAAGGCCTCAGACCTGCTGGGGGCCAAGGGCCCGGGGACAACCTTCCAGGGCCGGGACCTCCGAGGTGGGGCCCATGCCTCCTCCTCCTCCTTGAACCCCATGCCACCATCACAGCTGCAGGTGAGGCCCGGGGCCCAGGATGGAGCAAGCAGGGTGGAGTACCTGGGCCTACAGGTGCCGACCTTTACTGTGGCACCGGGCGGGGGGCCCGGCTGGGGAACAGGAAGTGGTTTTCTGGGTCCCAGGCAAGTCTGTGACTTATGCAGATGTCACGGGGCTAAGAAAGTCCCCACTTAGCAGGTCTCAGAGATCCGAGGCTCTCCCCAAACTCCCAACCCCTCTCAGGAGAGAAGACTTTATCATGGTCCCACAGGTATGGCCATGTGTCCCCATCCCCATGTGACAGAAAAGAGGATGGGGCCCTAGGATGTGAGATGACAGAGTTGAGGCCAGTTCTGCCACTTATTAGTTGGTTGATCTTGTGAAAGTCACTCAATCTCCCTGAGGTTGAGTTTTTACATATGTATAAAGGGGATGGTCCTAGCACCTACCACGTGAGGTTGTGGTGAGGAACATATGAATTCAACATTTAGAACAGTGAGGATGAGGACAGCATCTCTCCTGCCTGCTTTCTCCCCCCAGCTGCCCACAGTGCCCCTAGTCATGGTGGCACCTTCTGGAACACGGCTGGGTCCTTCGCCCCACTTGCAGGCACTCCTCCAAGAAAGGCCACACTTCATGCACCAGGTATGGCCCGTGACTGGGCAGGGAGGAGGGAGTAGGTGGGGGAATTGGGAGGAGGCCAGGTGGAACCATAGTCCATATATGCCCCCAGCTCTCAACAGTGGATGCCCATGCCCGGACCCCCATGCTGCAGGTGCACCCACTGGAAAGACCAGCTATGATCAGCCTCCCGCCACCCACTGCTGCCACTGGGGTCTTCTCTCTCAAGGCCCGGCCTGGCCTGCCACCTGGTAATACCACACCCCACAGCCCCACAGAATCCCAGAGCCCCCCAAGTCCTTGACTATGAGCAGTGTAGGCTGCTGAATTGTGGCCCTCAAGTGTTAGGTGTCAGCTTTTATCATCTCGGAAACTCCAACCTCCGAAAAATGTCAGGCTCAGAACCTGAAGGGTACAGAACATCAAAATCACGGAACCAGATCTTTGCAGAGTTCATCAAAATGTCAGCACTTGTGAATGGCAGTCTTTGAGCTGTTCCACCAAAAACCTTGGGCGTTAGGGACGCCAGAGGCTCAGGAGGGTGGGAAGCTCAAAAGGAGAGGCCTTGTGGGCCAAGCTCCAGAGCCCAGTTCATAGTCTCTGTCTCCAAAGGTGCCCTGTCCCTACCTACAGGGATCAACATGGCCAGCCTGGAGTGGGTGTCCAGGGAACCAGCATTGCTCTGCACCTTCCCAAGCCCTGGTGCACCCAAGAAAGACAGGTCAGTGGGAAAAGCTGGGAAGGACCCTTGCCTTGGTATTCCCTCCCCTGACACCTTCTGTCCCCCCAGCACCCTTTCGACCGTGCCCCAGGGCTCCTACTCACTGCTGGCAAATGGTGTCTGCAAGTGGCCCGGATGTGAGAAGGTCTTTGAGGAGCCGGAGGACTTCCTCAAGTGAGTGGCCCAGGCCTATTCCAGTCCAGAGCGGTCCCCAGTTTGTGGGAGGAGGTCTTGGGTGCAGGTCTCAGCTCAGGCCTCACCCCGGTAGGTAGTAATTTGATAAAAGAGGCAAAAGCTGAGCCCTGGCTGCTGTGCTAAGTGGTTGGAGCATCGGCCTGCACACTAAAGGGTTGTGGGTTCAATTCCTGGTCAAGGGTATGTACCTACAATCCCAGTACCAGTACATACCTACAATCTCCTGCATGTGCAAGATATCCATGTGTCTTTCACATCGATGTCTCTCTCACACACACTCCCTCCCTTTCCATTCTCTCTAAAAATCTATGGAAAATATATCCTCGGGCCCTGACTGGTTTGGCTCGGTGGATAGAGCATCGGCCTGCGGACTGAGGGGTCCCAGGTTCGATTCAAGTAAAGGGCATGTGCCTTGGTTGCGGGCATATCCCCAGTGGAGGGTGTACAGGAGGCAGCTGATCGATGTTTCTTTCTCATCGATGTTTCTTTCTCATCGATGTTCCCTCTCCCTTCCTCTCTGTAAAAAATCAATAAAATATATTTTTAAAAATTATATATATATAAAATCTCCTTGGTAAGGATTTAAAAAAAAAAAAAAAAGAGGCAAAAGCTGAGACTGAGAATTCAAATCCAGGCTCTGTCCATCACTGGCTATAAGATCTTGGGCAAGTTGCTTAGCTTCCCTGAGCCTTGGTTTTCTCATCTGTATATGGGGCATAATAATGTATACTATTATTTACCTGTACTATTATATTACAGACTAAGAAACAGGCCAAAGAGGTTCAGTGTGTTGATCAAGATTACCAAGTTCCTGAGTGACAGAGCTGGGATTTGAACCCAGGCAGCCAGGCTTCAGAATCCACACTCCTACCTGCTTTGCCCTTCTACCTGTCATGCCGACACACCAGGCTGATTTTATTGATCCCCAAAGTCTCAGCTCCTCAAAATGGCTTTTGCTGCCTCTTCTTAGCCTCATCACAACCAGATACAAGATACCCCCAGATACTACACACACACACACACACAGTCACACACTTTCTCCAACCCTACCCAACTATCACTGGCAACTCAATGTATCCTATCCTCTTCACCACGAGGCCTTCCCTCCATCTGAATGCCTTTCCTGCTCTCACCTATCTGGCTGCTTCCAGCTTACCTCCTTCTAAGTCATCTCCAACACCCTGGCCAGGCTCAAGTAGCCAGCTCAGGCCTGGCACAAAGGAGATACCAAGTAGCATGTGTTGAAGGAATGGTGTGAGAGGGAGACTGAGGTAGAGGGGTTAGAGGCTGAGCCCTCCCCATTGAGAACATTGAGCCACGAGGCCAGGTCTGCCATGGTCACCTGCATGGACTCTTCCCTCTCCCCAGGCACTGCCAGGCAGACCATCTCCTGGATGAGAAGGGCAGGGCACAGTGTCTCCTCCAGAGGGAGGTGGTGCAGTCTCTGGAGCAGCAGGTGACATGGGGCCGGGGGTGACGGTGGGGGGATGGTGGGCAAACCTTATGTCCACCCTGTGCCAGAAGCTGAGCTCACCCAGGATGGAGACTAACATAAAGGAAGGAAGGGGGAAGGGCACTCCCAGAGAAGAACATAGCCTGAAAAAAAATATGGTGGAAAGAGGGCAGGTTGAGGTTTCACTGTGTGCCTGTCCTCACAGCTGGTGCTGGAGAAGGAGAAGCTGGGTGCTATGCAGGCCCACCTGGCTGGGAAGATGGCCCTGACCACGCCTCCATCTGTGGTAAGTCACCCCAGGCCTCATGGCAGCACAGACTGCTGGTGGAAGGGAACAGGGAAGGGCTCTGCAGTGTGCAGGGGACCTATCCTTACACCCAGGCCCTGGGATCTGTGGGCCCCTGTTCCCAGCTCCAAACATGCCCAGATCTGAGAATCTGTGCCCCTCCACTTACAACCCCTCTGACCCTAAGCTCTTGAAATATCATAACCTTGTTTTCAAAGCCACATCAAGTAGCCAGACACTTAATGAACGCAGACTGTGTGTCACTGGCAGGACTGGCTATATAACTTGCAGGGCCCAGGGAAAAATTAAAATGCAGGCCTCAGATTTCAAGGTGGCAGCCACAGAGCATTAAACAAAGGGAGGGCCCTGTATGGCTGGCTGTACAGGTCACATGCCCATGAGGTGGGCCCTGGGTGACGGGTCACAGGCATCACTTCTGATCCCTTGGCTGGTGTGAACTTATTCAGTCCTCACGATGCCACTGTAATGTAGGCACTGCTATCATCCCTAACCCCCAGATGAGGGAAATTGAGGCCAGGCAGACATAAGTGACTTGGGTAATAGAGGAGCCCAATTCAACCCCAGCTCAAGACCCCCAGCATTGGTGAGCTACACACACACTCGTGCCCACACCACAGTCTGATAAACACAGCTCATGCTGCTTTGTGGGAATACATATCAGACTGGAGTTGAGAAGAGAGCACCCTTGCTTTTAAGTGTTTTGTTTTGTGTGTGTTTTTAATTGATGAAAGAGAGGGAGAGAGAGACATGAGAGAGAAACCTGGACATGTGCCCTGACCAGGAATTGAACTGGTGACCTTTTGGGACAACACTCAACCAACTGAGCCACACTGGCCAGGGCATGGCACCCTTAGTTTTAAAAACACTCACTTATTTAAAATTCAAGTGGAAAGTTTCAGCCTCCAGGTCACCAACCTCTCCCTCACCACACCCAGGTGTCATCTGACAAGGGCTCCTGCTGCATTGTAGCTGCTGGCACCCCGGGCACCACCCTTCCGGCCTGGCCTGGCCCCCAGGAGGGCCCCAATGGCCTGTTTGCTGTGCGGAGGCACCTCTGGGGCAGCCATGGACATAGTACATTCCCAGGTAAGAATAGTCTGTGCCCTGCATGGTGTCCCTGAAACCCTGACCCCCCAGACTGACATGCAATGGAGTGGGGCTCCATACTGTTCTTCCCCACCACCACCACCTGGCCTTTGGACAAGCACATCTGCTTGCAAAGCTTCCTCTCCGGGTGTCCGTGGCCTGTAGGCTCCCATTAGGATCTCAGATGTCTAGCCCTATCTCCCCTGGGCATTGGGGCTTCAGCTATTCCATTTGGTCGTCATAGAGAAGGGAGGGAACTACCTATGTAATTTCTAGGGACTCTCCCTCTCCCCCTCAAGGGAAAATGGGGTGATTTGTCCAAGTTCACCAATCCCCTACTACCCAAAACGCCTGGGCTGTGGGTTTACCAGGGATCAGGGCTCTTGAGTGTCATCCTGGTTCTACCATTTAACAGTTACGTCTTTTTGGTGTGTAAGTTACTTCCCTTCTTTTAAACCTCTGAGAGGTTACACCCCATTTTGGTGGGAGTGGTACAGAGTAAGTGACACAAGTTACATCCAGTGCTCAGCAAACAGTAACTGATCATGGGAAGAGCAGAGGGTAGGAGAGGGAGTGAGGAGGTTTAGGTGGGGCCTGACTCCTCTCCCCCCTTGGACAGAGTTCTTCCACAACATGGACTACTTCAAGTTCCATAACATGCGGCCCCCGTTCACCTATGCCACTCTCATCCGCTGGGTAAGCAGGGCAGTGCAGGCCAAGAAGGAAGAGAAAGACGGGGTGGGGACCTGCCTCCCAAACTCCAGCCTCCCTCTAAGCACCCCCAGGGAGGGCTCCTGCATGAAAAAAAAAAAAAACTACACCTCAGATGTGATTCCCCGTGCCAGCTTCACCTCAGACCTGCCCCCACCCCCAAACCTAAACCATCACCCATGCCAAAGCAGGCCAAATGCTGGCCTTAAACCCACTCCTTTCCTGATGTCCACCTCAACCCCATACCTATCCGCCTTCCAAAGCTGTAAAATCACCCGAACACTAATCAGATCTCTGCCCCTTGCCTTAAACCCCTTCTAGGTATTACCCTAATTCTTTCCCATCCCCGATGTGCCCCAGTATGTCAACACATCCCCCAGCTAGACCCCATCCCTAACCTCTTCCTTTTAACACCTATCTGACCTTTAACTTCACCCCATCCAAACCCCTTCATCTGAATCTCCCTAATGCCTTCCCAGAACCTTCACCAGAGCCCACTCAGACTTTCAACTTAGGCTCATACCTAACACCAAACCTGAACCTGAACCTAACCCCCACACAATGCCACACAGTCTCCTACCTGGCCCCATCCTGACCCTGAACATCATTGCAACTGTAATAACTGCCCCTTAACTTAATCCCATTCCTACATCCAAAAAGATCAAATACCCTGACCCTTAGCCTCACTCCACACCTAACTCCAGCCCTGTCCCTAAACAACTATACACAATTAACCTCAACTTCACCACAACTAACCTCATTCTTGATCCTGAGCCTAACCACATCCCTGACCCATAAAATAGATAACTAGGTAACTAGGCCAATCTCTGACTCCTAACCTAATGCCACCTGGCATCCTGTTATATGCCCCATGAATAGTCATAGTCCATCCCCAGCCTGAGTCTAACCAACCCCTTCCCTGACCTTTAACTCTGCCTGGCCCTTTACATCTTCCAAACCCTTAACCTGACCATACCCCTAGCCCTTAATCTTCCCAAACCTTGAAACCTCACCCCTATAGAGAACCCCCACTCCAACCCCATCCCAGACCTTTAACCTAACTCCAGCCCTAACCCTGAGTTGAACTCTGCTCTAAACTCAGCCCTGATCCTTTACCTAACCCCATCCCGGCCCATTCTCACCCCACTTCTAACCCTGTCTCTGATCCATCACCTCCACACCATTGCCCTCCCTCCCTTCTCCTGCGCCATTTCCACCCCATGTCAGATGCCCCTCTCAGCCCAACTTTGGGGGAGCACATGCCCTTACCCCCATACCCCTGAATTCCAGGCCATCCTGGAGGCTCCTGAGAAGCAGCGAACACTCAATGAGATCTATCACTGGTTCACACGCATGTTCGCCTTCTTCAGAAACCACCCTGCCACCTGGAAGGTGAGTACCTCTGGAGGTGGCAGGGCCAGGATGGTCTCAAATGCTACCAGTACTGGGCCAAGCCTGGGGCTGGGCTTGCAAACATGATGGGAAGGGGCAGGAGGCTGGTTTTTAGTAGAGACTGCTGACATCAGAGGATGATGGCCCACCCATTGCCTCCACCCCGGCCTGACTGGCTGCTCCTCCTTCCACAGAATGCCATCCGCCACAACCTGAGCCTGCACAAGTGCTTCGTGCGGGTGGAGAGCGAAAAGGGGGCTGTGTGGACCGTGGATGAGTTTGAATTCCGCAAGAAGAGGAGCCAGAGGCCCAGCAGGTGTTCCAACCCCCTAGCTGGCCCCTGACTGCAAGCCAAGGAAAGGAAGGAAGGACAGGGGCCAACATGTGGGGCAAAAGTGGCTGGGGGCGGGGGTGACAGGCCCGGACATACTCGCAGCGACCAAGAAGTGCGTGCAGGGACCCTACTACCAAGCTGACTACCCCCCCTCCCCGAATCATATGCTCTGCACCAAGGCTGCTCAGAGGGACCTCAACCCCGCACTCCCATCATAGCCCCCCACGACAGGCTCTCCAGGCAAACTGAGCCTTCACAATTGACCACACACACAGCCTGCCTTGGGCACTCACAGGCAACCTAGGGCTGAAAAAAAGTCACAATCCTGTCGCTTGGACTTCATACAAACCCCCAAACAAAGAGCCTGTCTCAGTACACTCACACAACCTCAAATCTGCAGTCACACGGACAATCGCACCTGAGTACGCCTGTCAACCCACATACCCCGAAGCACACTCCCTCAGCCAGCCTACAGGCCCCTAGGTGCATCACAGGGGGGATGCCTACACACCCACACAGAAGCAGCCTTAGTGCCTTCAGGGTCTCAGGTCCTAGAAAGCCACATAGACACATACCAGTCACACACAGTCTTACGCAGTTCCTACCACTTACACTTGGTCACACGGTCCATTAGAACTCACCTGCACACCACGCACACCCACACAGCGCCCCAGTGGGTCTTGAGTCCCACACGACACACATGGTCACGTACACTGACTCGCCAAAACGTGCCCTGGGTCTCACCTGCCATCCACCCCTGCCCCGCCCTGAGCCCTGTGCCCCCATCCATGCCTCAGCTTACACTGCAGACAGAGCCCCTCATTTATTTGGGATCGAAGGCCCCAACCCCCAGTACTGTCCCCAATAAAGTGCAGCCAAGCTCCCAGTGTCTGGATGTTCACCCCAAATAAGGGTTGGGGTCAGGTGGGCAGGTGTCACCACAGCAGGAGGGACTGGACAGCAAACACAGGGAACAGCTAGGGCAAGCGCCTGGCCATCACTTCCAACCCCGCAAATCCCTGCTGAAGCCTGGGGTGAGGGAGATCTCTGCCTGCTGCCCCTCAGGTCTCACGGACCCGCCCCAGGAGGCCAGCATTCTCCTGGCGAAGGGCCCGATAGTCCTCTTGGATCTTCTCCAGGTTGCTGAGGGTCTTCTTGCCCATCTCCGTCTCGATCTAGGCAACATGAGTGATGTCCCTTCAGCAAGCAGGCCCTCTTTCCCAGCTCCTGCTTGCCACCCCTCCATCATAGCCACTCGGGGCCCTTCCTGGGCTCCTCCCACCCCTAACAAAGTCTTCTCTGTCCCACTGCCAGGCCTTTTTGTGTGTCATCCCTACGTGGTAGGATTACCCACCACATACATACTCAAGCTGAAACCTCTGCCAACGCCCCTGGGAGGCAGCCATAGGAGCCTTTGAGGTGGAAGCTGGAGCTCAGAACAGGCCACCGACCTTTTCCAGGTCAAGTGCATGGCTAAGGGGCAGGGCAGAGACTCCAGCCATAAGCTGTGTCTGCTTCCATAGCCTGTCATGGGACAAACTGAGCTGTCCCCTGGCCTGCCTTGGTTTCCCCTCCCACCCCCAGGCCTCACCTGCTCCTCAAGGTCTCGAACCTCACGCATGATGGTGCCTGTGTCCTCAATGGTCTGGATGAGCTGGCTGCAGTTCTGGGAACAGCAGGAAGATAAGGCTTGCGCCCCCAACCTGGCCCCTCCCCAGCCAGCCCAAGGCATGCTTCTCCACTCACCTCATGCAGGGCAGCTAGATACTTGTAGGCCTTCCGAACAGCATCATCCTTCTTGGCATCCTGAGCAGACAGAAAGGACCTCAAAGGTATCAGTGGGCTGCCCCCCTACACACCACCTGCAGGACCCCACAAGGCCACCCTCTCCCACCCCCATGACTACATCCTCCATGGAGCAAAGCCAGGCCTGAGCATCAGTGTACCTGCAAGGCTCACATAGGGCCTAGGCCCAAGGCAGCCCATGAGCACATGGGCAGGCAGCAGCTCAGCCCCACGCCCCCCCTCCACCCGACCCCGCCTGCCCCACACCTTGAACACAAGCTCATCAGTCACCGCAAACGTCCGGTCCAGCTTCCCAGACAGGGAGTTGATTTCCTTCTGAAGCTCCTTTGTATCAGACAAGATCTGGCAGAGACCAGGGCCGTGAGCCTATGTCTGGGGTAGGCAGCTGACCAGCTAAAGGCTTTCCTGCACATGAGCTCACATCCAGACAGGGCCTGTGTCACTGTGTCAGTGGGAACTGGAGTGTACTGGGTGGGACTGCTTTGGGTCATGGTGTGGCTCTGCCTATCAGAGGGTGTGGAATCCCTGTGCAGCCACACAACACACATTTGCCCTTTGGGCATGTCTGCCCATAGGACCCACCCTCCATGGCCATGGCAGCGCACCTTAGTGATCTCTTCCTTTTGCTTCCGGATATTGCCCACAATCTCCAGGATGCGCTGGGTATAGGCCAGCCGGGACACGTCTCTGGGCAGGGTCTCCAGCTCGGACACCTAGGCAGAGACACGGCAGGCACTCCCCAGGACCCACCCCCACCCACTCTGAGCCCCCTCAGGGCTTCGGAACAGGCCTTACCAGCTGCTTATAGACCTCTTCCTTCCTGCGAGCCTCCTCAGCAGCTGCCCGAACACTCTGGTGCAGCTCCTGGATCTCTGCCAGCCGTCGAGAAGATTCCAGCTGTCAAGACCCCACAGGTAGAGGGCAGTAAGCAGAGCATGGGGATGGCCTCCTAGGAAAATACCAAACCTATCCCACCTACAGCCCAGGACCCCACCACCTACCTCTCTGCAATCCTGGAGCTTTCGGAGGTGGCGGTACTCAGCAAGGAGCGGGACCCGGTGCTTTTCCCACTGGCCCGCCAAATGGATGACCCGCTGGGCACTACTCTCTACCACGAGCTGGGAATGGTGGTAGGAGGGTAGATGTCACACAGTCTGGGCACTTCCACCTCTGACCCTCCTGGCCCAGCCCCAGCCCAACCCCAGCCCCAGCCCCACCTGCAGCTTGGCAAGGTTGGCAGCCCCATCTGGCAGCAGCTCCACCGCCCGGCTCTTCAGGCGCAGGGCCTGCTCCCTCTCGGCCATGCTGAGCTCAGTCTGCCGACACTCGGTCTCCACCTGGTAGCCCAGGACTCCCAGTCCCAGTCAGTGGGGGAGTTCGAACACACACCACAGGCTCCCAGCCCACACTGAGCCTGGGAAGCCCTGGCCCAGTCCGAGCCCCCATAGATAATGCCACACCCCTCCAGCCCCTATGGACCCCTTGGCCCCTCCTGAGAGCGACAGAGACCTATACGCAGAAATGGGCACCCACAGGCCCCTGTGACTCCTCCACCTCCACGCTGACCCGCAGAAGCCCTGACAAGCCCCAAAACCTCCTGCCCGTATAGACCCATCATGCCCCACAGATGCCCACACATCTCCTGATTCTCAGACACTTGGCAAGGCCTGACGAATGCTCACAGGCACTCTCACCCCTACAGGTCCACCAAGCCCTGAATCATACATCCCCCTCGATTCTCCTGAACCCTCAAGAGACCACACATCCCCTATAAATCCTTCTGATACCTACAGACCTCTACAGAGTACCTCTCATCCCCCTCAAGCCCCTCTCCCCCACCCTAGCTCTCTAGCCCAGACTTGTGACTGGACCCCAGACAGCAGCCCCACCCGCACCTGCACAAGGCCGATTCCCAGCGTCTTCATGCTGGCTCCAATCTCTTCAATATTACGATTCACTCCCTCTAGCTGCTCCTGAAGGGCTTCCAGCTCCTGCTCTTGAGCTGCCCACGTGTCCTGGGAGGAACAAGCCAGTCAGGGTCAGGGTGTCGGGCCCAGTAGACAGGCAAGGGGCCAGGACACACCTCACTGCTCTGCTCACCTGTTCAGGCCACCGGGAGGTGGACAGCACCTCTGACACCTGGGCTGCCTGGGCCTCAGGCTCCTGGGGGAGTGAGAAGGGAGCATCTCGCTGTCAAGGAAGGCCTTGCCCCTCACAGCCCAGCCTCAACAACCCCCATGAGCACCTTCCCAGCCCATTAAATAGCTGATGACCAATAGTCATACCCATGCCCACTCAACAGCTGATGACTATCAGACTGTGACCATGTGAGGATCAAGGCATTCTCTGCGAACTCAGACTAGAGTGTTTGCTCACAAAGAAACCTCCGTGATCCTGACAGCTCCTGCTCACCTGCCCTATCTCTGAAGCCCCAACTGCCCATGAGAAGGATGAGTGCCCCTCTGGGTGACCATCCAAGGAGTGCCCAGAGGAAACTTCCTGGGGAAGCCTGGAGTTTGCACAACGAACTTCCATCCTTATATAGTTCCCACCCCTCCACCCTTTCTCCACTGGACTCCTCAGTACTAGCCCCTAGTTTGGATAGGCCACACCTGGTGGGAACACAGGCACCTGTGTGGATAAGGTATGGTGTTTGTACATAAAACAACCATCCAAGCCAGTCTTGGCCCCATCCGCAGGCCCACTGTTCACTCAGGCCCACCCACCAGATGGAAGGTGAACTTCTCTGAATGTGTGAAGCGGGAGCCCTTGGGAGCACCAGTCTTGGTCCCAGCACCCCAGGCCTGCAGCAGCTCTCCCAAGTCTCGGGCTTGTGGGGATGGCCCCAGCTGGCCCCAGGTCTGACGCAGATGTTCAGCCAGGTGCTTCTGCAGCCGTTGCCGCTGAGCCCGAGTATCCTCCTGAAAACAGAACGTGGGGCAAACGGGACAGTGTAGAGGCCTTCTGTTCACCCAAGGCCCTGCCTCTTCCAGGAGCCACCTGACAAGGTGCAACTGACAAATCACTCCCTCCAGCCACTCCCACTGAGGAGGCTTCCAGCCTGCTTTCCTGGCCCACGGGTCTGGGAGGTCTCCTCTTCCTCACAGCCACACTTCTCTCCACCTACTCACTCTTCTCACTGGAGGAGAATGTGCGGAGGTGGTGAAGAACACCTGCAGGCCCCAAATCAGAGAGTGACATGGACAGGATATGTGGGGACAGAGCAGAGACAGAGTCAGAGGTGCTGGTCAGAGAAGGGGGTGGAAGCAGAGAAAGATAAGAACAGGGATAGTTTTGCCCTAGCCAGTTTTGCTCAGTGGATAGAGTGTCAGCCTGTAGAAACAGAGGGTGAGTCAAATGAAACAGTATAGAGTCTCAGGTTCGATTCTGGTCAAGGGCATGTACCTTGGTTGCAGGTTCCCCGGCCCTGGTCAGGGTACATGCAGGAGGCAACCGATCAATGTGTCTCTCTCACATCAATGTTTCTCTTTATCTCTCCCTCTCCCTCCCACTCTCTCTAAAAATCAATGGAAAAATATCCTCAACTGAGGATTAACAGCAACAACAAAAGAATAAGGGTAGTTTTGCCCAGCCAGCATGGCTCCGTGGTTGAGCATCAATCTATGAACCAGGAGGTCATGGTTCAATTCCTGGTCAGGGCACATGCCCAGGTTGTGGGCTAGATCCCAAGTAGGGGGAGTGCAGGACACAGCCGATCAATGATTCCCTCTCATCATTGATGTTTCTCTCTCTCTTGCTCTCCCTTCCTCTCTGAAATCAAGAAAAATATTTTTTTTAAAGAACAGGGACAGTTTTGAGACAACTGAAGCAATGTGATTGTGAATGGTATTAAGAGATCATTGTGCCCTAGCCAGTTTGGCTCAGTGGATAGAGCATCTGCCTGTGGACTGAAGGGTCCTGGGTTCAATTCTAGTCAAGGGCACATGCCTGGGTTGTGGGCTCAATTCCCAGTAAGGGGTGTGAAGGAGGCAGCTGATCAATGATTCTCTCTCATTGATGTTTCTTATCTCTCTCTCCATCTCTCTTCCTTTCTGAAATCAATAAAAATATATATTTTAAAAAAGAGAGAGATCATTGTTAATTTTTGTTAGGTGTGAAATGGCCCAGGGGTTACATTAAAAAGTGAACACCCTTATGAGTTAAGTATTTAGAGTTAAAATGACATGTCTGGGATTTGCTAGAAATTAATACAGAAGAAAAGTTGGGGAAACTAGATGAAGAAA
The DNA here is from genome assembly GCF_014108235.1 of Myotis myotis. Taxonomy (NCBI): domain Eukaryota; kingdom Metazoa; phylum Chordata; class Mammalia; order Chiroptera; family Vespertilionidae; genus Myotis; species Myotis myotis. The sequence goes on along the minus strand of NW_023416346.1, from coordinate 6,766,737 downwards.
GATTGGCAAAATGCTTGTAATTGAAGGTGAGTGACAGGTACATAGGATTCATTAGAACATTCTCTCTACTTCTGTGTTTGAAATTTTCTGTAAGTTTCAAAAAGACAGATAAAGATGGAACACATGGCAATGGGGGGGAGACAGAAAGAGAATGTTGCATCTGGGGTGGGGCAGGAACCGGATGGAGGGGGCAATGGCAGGGGGAAGGAGGGAACATCTGTAATACTCTCAACAATAAAGATCTTAAAAAAGAAAGAGACCATTACAGCCCAGGCAGTGTGGCTCAGTGGTTGAGCATCAATCCATGCACTGATAGGTAGCCTGTTAGATTCCTAGTCAGGGCACATGCCCAGGTAGTGAGCTCTATCCCCAGTGGGGGGGGGGCTGTACAGAAGGCAGCCAAGTCATGTTTCTCTCTCATCGATATAGCTCTCTCTCCCTTCCTCTCTCTCAAGAAAAAGAAGAAGAGGCTGTTGCAGAGGTGGGCAGAGGGGAGAGGGGACAGATCCAGGTGGACAGAGTGGGAGAGACAGCACAGAAATGAGGAGACAGAGGGGTGAGAGAGAGGGACAGCGAACCTACAGAATGAGAGAGTGACCAGAAGAGATCATGCAGAGAGGCCTCGAGACAGAAGAATGAGCATCGCTGACAATGGCAGAGGCAGAGAAAGAGTGAGAGCCTCTGGGGTGGGAAGAAGGTAGTAGAAACAGGGAGGACAGAGCAGATCCTGACTGCTCTGGTTGCTAGAAGCTCATGCTCGTTTTCCAGTGAAACGCAGAGCACTATCACCATCCGTGTCTTAAAACAGCAAATTGAGACTCTGAGGAAGGATACTGACTTCTCCCCAATCCACAGCCTTTCTGACTTCAATGTTCTTGCAGGTGGGGAGCCAGGCAGATGCACACAGAGGGGAGACGATGAACGAGAGGGGCAAAGTGGGGAGAGAAGAGGGGCAGAAAACCAATGGGAGATAAAATTGGAGCAACAATGAGCAGGACCTTCTGCAGCAGGAAGCTGAGCATTGGGCGGTACCTGGGTGGGGTGGCGGGATGCCCGGTGGACCCAGTCCTTGTCCCCGGGGTGGTCCTGGCCTGTGTGCTGGCAGAGCTGGATGGCATGGCATTCGAGGAGCGAGGCTACCCTCCCCGCAGGCTGAGGCACCTGGGTAGGGGCCGGTAGTAACAGGGAACTTGCCTGGAACTCCCGGGCCTCTGGAGGCAGGAACAGAGTCAGCCAGGCCCACCTCTACCCTTCTCCCCAGCACCTCTCCACAGTCTCATGCTCACCTCCTTTGGAGCTCAATTCAGGCATGGCCAGCCTACTGGCATGGAAAGGATTCTGGGGGGCCGAGCCCTGGTGGGAGAGCAGAATCAGAGCCTCTAAGATGAACCGTGATGGAGGGCACTGGTGAGAGGGGGCCCACAATGCGAGTACCCAGAAGGGGACAAGGAAAGCCAGGCAGAGACAAGCAAAGATCAACCTGAGTTGGGGGGTCCCACCTGGAGGTGCTGCAGCTTAGGAGTGCGAAGGAGGGGTGGAACCCAGGGCAGAGCCAGCTGGTCCCGAATTTGGCTCCCAATGGCCCGGAGGAGGATAGCTGAGTCACCTATGGGAGTAGGGAGGGAGTGTCAATCAGGTGACAATGCCACAACTGCAAAAATACAGACCATGGGAAAATAGCCATCACTCCCTGACACCACCCCCCAAGATTTGCATACCTATCTAGCTCTCAAACTCACACTCAGTCATTCAAAAAATACTTACTGAGTACCTACTATGTACCAGCCACTACTTGAGACTCTCAGGCTCTCAGTGAACATGAGGAGATCATAAGGTCATAAGGAGGGTACAGAAAACTGTCAGATGGTGATCAGGAAAGGAAGATAATACTATTGAGAGGACAATGTCATTTTAAATGAGGCAGTCTGCGACTGGCCTCCCTGATGTGACATGATCAGAAATCAAGAGGCTATCTGGCCCAGTCAGTGTGGCTCAGTGGTTGAACATCAACATAGGAACCAGGATGTCACGGTTCATTTCCTGGTCAGGGCACATGCCTGGGTTGCAGGCTTGATCCCCAATAGAGGGCGCGCAGGAGGCAGCCGGTGGATGATTCTCTCTCATCATTGATGTTTCTATCTCTCTCACCCTCTCCCTTCCTCTCTGAAATCAATAAAAAGATATATATTTGTAAAAGGCTATCTGGGGGGACAATAATCCAACTGATTCAAAGGCCCTGAAGTTGCAGTGCACCTGGCATACGTGAGGGGCATCAAGGAGGCCAAGGGGGTTAGAATGAGGGGAAGCAAAGCAGGAGGTGAGGCAGGGAAGCCCCTCCCAGCACCAACTCACCTGCTTCAGCCCAAGTCCTAGCCCCTTCCGCCTTCCCTGTATCCCTTCTCCCAGCCCTAATCCTAGCTCTCCCAAAGACACATATCCCCACCCTCTCTTTGGCAATCTCTTTACCATTTCCACCGCTCTCAGCCCCTATAACACCCAAGAATGCCACCCTCTCCCCTCACCCGCATTATGCCCCAGGTACCCCATACCTGCAGGCTGGTCTGCATCCTCAGAGGCATCCGTAGGTAGACGCTCAGCCAAGAAGAGAAGCAGGTCACGGAGGTCAGGTTCACTGGGGTAAAGGAAGTTCTGATAGCCAAGCTCCAAAGGATAGCCCAAGTCCTAGGGGTTGAGGAGAGGGTCCCTATCAGCCAGGCAGGCAGGCTCCTCCTGCTCTGGGAGCACTGGGCCTTGACCCTAAATGCTCCCACTGTCTCACCAACCATCACCCTCCGAACTTCTCTTTGGCTCCCCAAGGTCTCTAGGCTTCTGTGGGAAGAGCCATAGAGTGTTCTTGTCAATGTCCCAGAGAGCAAGAAATAAAATTAAAGCTCTAGTGTTTCTAACTATGGCTTAAAATCCAGAGACCATAAAATGAAGATGGGTATTTCTGAATACATGAAAAGAAGCAAAAATTTTAAAGGAAAAATATAATAATCCAAGTCAAAAGAGTAATGACATGCTGGAAAAAATAATTTGGAACTCATATCACAGGAAATAAAGAGCACCTAAAACTAAAGCAAAAAGACCAGCAATGCAATAGAAAAATGCGCAACAGGAAAGAAAAAACAGTTTACCAGAAAAGAAATGAAAATATCCCTTAGGAAGCTGGTGAAATGAGGGAGGATGGATCTTGGCACCATTGTACATGGTATGCATGATGCTTCAGTCTCAAGGATGAGCCAGCGCTGGGTTTTGTGCCTAGGAAAGCCATAGCTTTCAAGAGCTCTGAAAGTTGCATCCATGTGAGGAGCACAGCATTTATGGGACACAGAATTGACTTTGGTGTTCAGGACCTCTGGCACCCTGGGGTCAACTGAGTCTCCTGTGGACCAAGGAAAGAGGCCTAGAACAGATGTTTCCTCATGGCCTCAGAGGGAACCAACCCTGCTGAAACCTTGATTTTGGACTTTTAGCTTCTACAACTGTGAGACAACACATTTGTTTTTTAAGCCAAAAAAAATCCCTTAAACATATGCAAATATGTCCAACCTTGCTTATAAGAGAGACATGAATGGAAGGCACACTGAGAGACTTCACACAAGCATCACCGATCGGGACAAACTGACGCTCCATTCTCCTGCAGTGCACACTGAGAGAGATACACTATCGCCAGGCCTGCGTTCCTACCCCAAACCTAAATCTACTCATTAGAAAACAGAGCAACTCAGACTGGGGGGCATCCCAAACAACCAGCCTGGACACTTCAAATACATTTGTCATAAAAAAATATTTTTTAAGGATCCAAAAGCAAAAGAAGGCGGTTCAACACTTAAGATTAGACATGTAACAATGAATCAAAATGTAACTCTTGATTAGACTCTTTGAAGTTTAAAAAACCATAAAGGATACTTTTGTAACAACTGGGGAAATCTAATCTAGACCTTAGATACTATTACATTTCATGGCTGTGATCATAGTATTGTGGTTATGCTGGAGAATGTCTTTTTGCTTAGGAGAAACACATTCCGTTTTAGGTATAAAATGTCATGATGTAAGCCACTTTCAAAGGGTTCAGCAAAGAAGTGTGCATGTAGGTGTGTAAAAGAATGGAGCAAAATGTTCCAATGTAGGAACTAGGAGAAGGGTATACAGGTATTCACTGTTCCATTTTCATTTTTCTTTAAATTTGAAAAAAAATTTAAGGTACAAAACTACACTGAGATACCATTTCTTACCTATTGAAAGGGGGGGATCTAAAAATCTGACAATACACTCAGTGGGAGAGGCTGTGGGGAAACAGGCTGGTGGAAATGCAAAATTAAAGTCCCAGTGAGGGCAACTGGCAAAATCTAACCAAACTACACATGCATTTACCATTCCACCTAGCAATCCTACCCCAAGAAGTAGATATGCCTCCAACAATTCAAGAATATATATGCACAAGATTACAGTATTCTTTGCAGAATATTGGAAACTCCCTAAATGTCCAAGCATAGGAGAGTGGTTGAATCAACTATGGTTCATAGATACAATGGACTACTTTTCAGCTGTAGAAAATATTAAGATCTCTACTATTTGATATGAAATGATTTCCAGGATATACTGTTAGATTTTTTTTTTTAGAAAAAAAAGCTAAAATACTAAATATATGTTTTCTTTCGTGTAAGAAAGGGGGAAATAGAATATATATTTATATTTGCTTATATCTGCATTTTTAAAAAACTGGAAAGATACACAAGAAACTAAGCAAACAGGTAGGGGTAACGGGGTGAATGCTTGGGATGTAAGATGCCACAGGGTATCACACTACTTCTGTCACACCTTGATGATCTCTTCTACAGTTTCAGTAGTTAACCACCTTTTACCTATTTCACAGTTTTTTATATTATGATATTCCTGTTCAAATTGCTAGGGTTTCTGTTCCGGACTGGGTCTTTAATAACAAAATAACCTACTCAAAACAATAAATAATTTTTTAAAAAGACACTACATGCTTTGGTGTAAAAAAGATTGGGGTTGAAACCCAGCCTGTGCTACTTACTGGCTGTAAGGCCTTGAACTGGTTATTAACACCTAGAAGCTCAGATTCCTAGCTGTAAAATAGAGCTGATAGTTCTTTCCCTGTGTGGCTGCTTTAAGAGATAAAAGGCCCACCAGGGTTCTGGGAAGGGACTGAAAGAAAGCCTTTTTCTTCCAGAGTTGCTGTTGGTCTAGAGCAGTGATGGCGAACCTATGACACGCGTGTCAGAGGTGACACGCGAACTCATTTTTTTGGTTGATTTTTCTTTGTTAAATGGCATTTAAATATATAAAATAAATATCAAAAATATACATCTTTGTTTTACTATGGTTGCAAATATCAAAAAATTTCTATATGTGACATGGCACCAGAGTTAAGTTAGGGTTTTTCAAAATGCTGACACGCCGAGCTCAAAAGGTTCGCCATCATTGGTCTAGAGCTACCTGGACTCTGAAATCAGACTTTCCTGAATTCATGTCTAAGTTCTGCCTCTTACCAACTGTGTGGCCTCAGGCAAATCACTTAACCTCTCTGTGCTTCACTTTCCTCTTCTGAAAAAAAAAAGGGATACCAACAGTACCCACCTCAGAAAGTTGTCATGAGAATTAAATGAGTTAACACCATGTTACCACAGTTCCTGGCACAGAGCACACACTCAGAAAAAAATCATTATCATATGCACATGTACAGTGTACTGGGTCACAACGTGAGATATATTTATTTTAGAGGGTCATGGTCAAAAACGTGTGAAAACCACTGGCTTTTAAGCTACTAGACTTTGGGTTTTTTCCGACACCTGCAATCAAAGAGTTGTGACTAATAGAGAAACTCATTCCAGGAGTGGGGTGTGTGAAGTGACAGACACCAAAATATGGAGGTGGCTGAGTCGTTGAAAGTGGTGGCAGGAGTAGGGCATGCGAAGAGGCAGACACCAGAAGGCGGCAGTGCTGAGCCAAGGTGGGC